>NC_069506.1:44193513-44521013 GCF_027579735.1 Bombina bombina
TAACCTCTCAATAATAGTTTTACTTCTAAGTTGACAAGTAGAGTATTTCCTATTAGAAACAATCAAAAACAAATACTTTAGAAAGATTATATTGAAAATACAGGCCCTAAAGTAGAAACTTAAAGGGATACTGAACCCAAATTTTTTCTTTCGTGATTCAGATAGAGCATGGATTTTAAGCAACTTTCTAATTTACTCCTATTATCAATTTTTCTTCATTCTCTTGCTATCTTTATTTGAAAAAGAAGACACCTAAACTAAGGAGCCAACCAATTTTTGGTTCAGACCCTGGACAGCACTTGTTTATTGGTGGGTGAATTTATCCACTAATCAGCAAGAACAACCCAGGTTGTTCACCAAAAATGGGCTGGCATCTAAACTTACATTCTTGCTTTTCAAATAAAGATACCAAGTGAATGAAGAAAATTTGATAATAGGACTAAATTAGAAAGTTGCTTAAAACTGCATGCCCTATCTGAATCATTTTGGTTCAGTGTCCCTTTAATGCAACAAAAGTGAATACACCTGTGGTCACTGACACATAAGTAGATCACTGAAACAAAATTGAGTACACCTATAATTTCTAATTAGCCTAATTGCATGAGCATAGCTACAAGAACAGTCTAATTTTTTGACCAATGGGCTGTGTCTATCTGAAGTTTGCATCGTGTCTACACATGGAAAAGAATTGCCAGAGGAATTAAGAAATCTGATTGTGAGACTTCACAAAGATGGAAAAGGATACAGGAATATTGGTGACCAAATAAAAATCAGTCAAAACGCAGTTGCAGCAGTAATCAGGAGGTATAGATCGATACACAGTGCTAAAAATCAGTGCTGCAGTGGCTGTCCTCCTAAAATGATGTCACGGACAGTGCGCTACTTGCACAATCTAGCTCTGAAAAACAAGCAAGTGCGTCAGATTTGCATCAAGGCAAGTGCTTCAGATTTGGCTCAGGGATTATCGATAGAATTTCGAATTTCTGTGACAGCTCAGACAGTGCTAAGGACATTGCATAATGTCAATTTCTATGGACAGCATCCAAGGAAAAAACCCTTGCTTGCTCTTCGGCACAAAACTGCAAGATTAAACTATGCTTAACAACATGAAAAGCCTGATGAATACTGGGAGCACATTATTTGGTAAGATAGCCAAGACCAAGATCAAGATATAATTTTTTCAGCTCAAATGGGGTGCAGCATGTTTGGTGTGAACCTCGTCAGGATTATTAATGTGAATGCATAGTCCCAACAGTGAATCATGGAGGTGGGAGTGTGACGATATGGGGCTGCATGACTGCAAAAGGTGTTAGGGAGATGACATTTATAGATGGCACCATGAATGCCTGGGATATACCAAAATACTGACTGACAAGATGACTCCCAGTCTCCAGAAGTTTGTCAGAGGACGAATATTCCAGCATGATAACGATCCAAAGCACACTGCCAAAATCACAAAGGAGAAACAAGTGAAAACTATGACCTGGCCAAGTATGTCACCTGACTTGAATACAGTAGAACACCTTTGGGGTATTTTAAAGAGAATGGTAGAGCAACACAACCCCTCCAGCAAAGAGCAGCTGAAAAAAATATCTCTGAAGAAGGGCAGAACATCTCTCCAGAAATAAAAATAAAGGTGGATATGAACTGTTAGTTTTTAATTTTACATAAGAGCAAATACTCTACTGTAAAACTTAGACGTAATGCAGTTACTGTTAGGTTATACCATTTTGAATCATTTGACATTTAAGTGATATTGCACTGGGGTGTACTCACTTCTGTTGTATACTGTGTGTATATATATATATATATATATATATATATATATATATATATATACATACAGTCATGGCCAAATATATTGACACCCATGCATTTCTGATGCACCACTACACCAAGAAAATTGTTGCAATTTAAAAAGGTTTAGGCATTCTTATGTTTATTTCTTTTGTTTGTATTGGTATGACACAAAAAAGTGGAGAAAAAAAAGCCACACATTCTACGCAAAACTACAAAAAGGACTGAACAAAATTATTGGCACCTTCTTAAAATTGTAAGAAATAATTGCATTCCTGTAATTTGTAATTAAACTCACCTGTATCAATTAACAGGTGCTAACAATATAGAAATCACACCGGCAACCAGTTAAAATGGGGAAGAATTTACTCAACCTTTCTGTTGTGTGTCTCTGTGTGCCACACTGAGCATGGAGAATAGAAAGAGCAGCAAAGAATTGTCTGAGGGTTTGAGAACAAAAATTGCATGGACAATCTCTAGGTTACAAGTCCATCTCCAGATATCTTAATGTTCCTGTGTCCACTGTGCACAACATTGTCAAGAAGTTTACAGCCCATGGCACTGTAGCTAATCTCCCTGGACGTGGACAAAAGAGAAAATTGATTAAATATTGCAACAAAGGATTTATTGAATGGTGGATAAAGAACCTTTATCAACTTCCAGACAAATTCAAGCTGACCTTCAGACACAGGGTACAAATGTGTCAGCTTGCACTTTATGTCGCCTTCTGAATGAAAAGGTACACTATGATAGGAGACCCTGGAGGACCCCACTGCTGACACAGAAACATAAAAAAGCCTGAGGAAACCAAAATTATTTTGGAAGAATGTGTTGTGGAAAGATGAAACAAAATGACAGCTTTTTGGTAAAGCCCAAAATTCTACTGTTTTCAGAAAAAGAAATGAGGCTTTTAAAGAAAGAATACAGTCCCTACAGTCACCATGGTGGAGGTTCACTGGTGTTTTGGGGTTGCTTTGTTGCTTAGGCACTGGATGTCTTGCCTGTTTGAATGGCATTATAAAATCTGAAGACTACCAAAGAATTATGTGGTGCAATGTAGGGCCCAGTGTCAGAAGTCTCCATCAGAGGTCATGGGTCTTACAGCAAGACAATGATCCAAAGCACATGTCAAAAGAACCCAGAAATTGTTTAAGACAAAGCTCTGGAGAGTACTGAACTGGCCAGCAATGAGTCCAGATCTCAATCCCATAGAGCACCTGTGGAGAGATCTCAAAACAGCGGTTGGGAAAAGGAGCCCTTCCATTCTAATAGACCTGGAGTAGTTGGCGAAAGAAGAGTGGTCCAAAATTCCAGTAGAGATGTGGTTACAGGAAGCAAATGATTTCAGTTATTTTTTCCAAGGGGTGTGCTACCAAATATTAAATTGAGGGTGCCAATAATTTTGCCCATTCTATCTTTGGAGTTTTGCGTGGTATGTGTCAGATTTTATTTCTCCACTTTTTCTGTCATACCAACACAAACAAAAGAATAAACATGGGAATGCCTAAATATTTGTAATTGCAACAATTTTCTGGGCGAAGTGGTGCATTATCTGATAGAAATTAAACTCACCTGTATCAATTAACAGGTGCTAACAATATAGAAATCACACCGGCAACCAGTTAAAATGGGGAAGAATTTACTCAACCTTTCTGTTGTGTGTCTCTGTGTGCCACACTGAGCATGGAGAATAGAAAGAGCAGCAAAGAATTGTCTGAGGGTTTGAGAACAAAAATTGCATGGACAATCTCTAGGTTACAAGTCCATCTCCAGATATCTTAATGATCCTGTGTCCACTGTGCACAACATTGTCAAGAAGTTTACAGCCCATGGCACTGTAGCTAATCTCCCTGGACGTGGACAAAAGAGAAAAATTGATTAAATATTGCAACAAAGGATTTATTGAATGGTGGATAAAGAACCTTTATCAACTTCCAGACAAATTCAAGCTGACCTTTCAGACACAGGGTACAAATGTGTCAGCTTGCACTTTATGTCGCCTTCTGAATGAAAAGGTACACTATGATAGGAGACCCTGGAGGACCCCACTGCTGACACAGAAACATAAAAAAGCCTGAGGAAACCAAAATTATTTTGGAAGAATGTGTTGTGGAAAGATGAAACAAAATGACAGCTTTTTGGTAAAGCCCAAAATTCTACTGTTTTCAGAAAAAGAAATGAGGCTTTTAAAAGAAAAGAATACAGTCCCTACAGTCAACCATGGTGGAGGTTCACTGGTGTTTTGGGGTTGCTTTGTTGCTTCAGGCACTGGATGTCTTGCCTGTTTGAATGCATTATAAAATCTGAAGACTACCAAAGAATTATGTGGTGCAATGTAGGGCCCAGTGTCAGAAAGTCTCCATCAGAGGTTCATGGGTCTTACAGCAAGACAATGATCCACAGCACATGTCAAAAAGAACCCAGAAATTGTTTAAGACAAAGCTCTGGAGAGTACTGAACTGGCCAGCAATGAGTACAGATCTCAATCCCATAGAGCACCTGTGGAGAGATCTCAAAACAGCGGTTGGGAAAAGGAGCCCTTCCATTCTAATAGACCTGGAGTAGTTGGCGAAAGAAGAGTGGTCCAAAATTCCAGTAGAGATGTGGTTACAGGAAGCAAATGATTTCAGTTATTTTTTCACAAGGGGTGTGCTACCAAATATTAAATTGAGGGTGCCAATAATTTTGCCCAATTCTATCTTTGGAGTTTTGCGTGGTATGTGTCAGATTGGCTTTTATTTCTCAACTTTTTTCTGTCATACCAACACAAACAAAAGAAATAAACATGGGAATGCCTAAATATTGTAATTGCAACAATTTCTGGGCGAAGTGGTGCAATATCTGATAGAAATACAAGGGTGCAAACTTTTTTTGCCATGACTGTATATATATGTGTGTGTGTGTGTGTGTATGTATGTATATAACAATGTGCAGAACATTGGAATGTGAAACATTTACAGTAAATACATATTTAAAACCTTTATTAAAGATGAATATTGCATTAAAGGGCCATAATAACCCAAATGTTTAAACACTGGAAAGTGATGCATCATAGCTGTAAAAAGCTGATTAGAAAATATCATCTGAACATCTCTATGTAAAAAAGAAAGATATTTTACCTCAAATGTTCCTCAGTAGCCACCTCCCATTGTAAAGGATTTCTAAGCAGCATTTTAGTGTGTCTGTCCCGGGACAAATGAAAAGGAAGAGCTTCGTGCACTCTCATATTATTTCACCAATCAGGTAAGGAAGCTTACTATGAAATATCATGAGAGTTAAGTCAAATCTCATGAGATCACAGTAAGAGTTCATGACCTCAGCACTGCTGATGCTGATTGGCTGCTGTTCATTTCTTCATTTTTTTAATTTTTTTCCCTGCAGCTGGGAGCAGCTGAGTATAACTTTTTACACATAACTTTCTCTGCTGAGCTGAGGAAATTGTGAGGTAAAATATCTTCCTTTTTTACATAGAGATGCTCAGGTGATATTTTCCTGTCAGCATTTTACAGTTATACTGCATCAGTTTCAAGTGATTTAGCATATGAAGTATTATGTAGGGTTGCTACCTGTCCCTTAAAATACAGAACATTTATAAGTTACACATGCTGCAGGGTGTGCAGGGAGGAACATGAATAGTGCTGTCCAGAAACACAATACATGTTCCTCCCTTCACACCCTGCAGCATGTGTAAACTCATAAGTGTCCAGGAAAACATGCTGAGGTGGCAACCCTAGTATTAGTGTCCCTTTAATGTTTTTTTCTTCATGTTTTCATCTGCTTAACTGCCAAAGGGCTCCAATGCATTTATATAAATATATATATAGTATATATATATATATATATATATATATATATATATATATATATATATATGTACATATGTATTTATATGTGTATATATGTCTGTAAATATATATATACACATAATAAATAAATACATAAATACATATGTGCATATATATATATATAATATATATATATATATATAATCTGTAGAAATGTATCTATATGTATGTCTATGTTAAAGCCCTTTGCCTTACTTTTTTTTTCAAACACCTGAGACCATTTTTGATCTCTTATAACTTTTGTGTGCAATTTTTGTAATAATTTTTATTAGATGGTGTTATTATGAGTGTAACTGTACTTTGTAATGTATTTTTGATGTGTTTTGTGCAAACTTTTTTGTTTCGCAAAACAGTTAACCAGAGCTCTGAGGATGCAGTATTTATTCTCTAGCGTATAATCACGATTGCGCTCAAGCGATCACGTTTACATTACTTTCAACTCATAATACCCGCAATAAACCCCCTTATTGCTCTTGCGTAACTGTTAGCGCTCCACTTGTAACCTGGCCCTATATCATTAACATACAGAACAAAACAAATGGAAACTTTAAAAAATGGTATAACAGAGGCTTTTCAATTTGGTTTTCACAAGGATTTTCTGAGACCTTCCTGGAAACAAAACATTCATATCCAATGGGATAATTAAAACATGACTTTAGTGCCTAATATGTTTGCATTTTTGTTTCCTTAACCAATAATATCATTTTATAATATTTGCTCAATCATTACATATAATTTTGAATAATTTATTAATTAACATATATAAACCTCCAAAACAATATATATTTGTGTACAACCAATATACAGTTTAGTAAACTGTTCATGCACAGAAGCTTTCAAATTGAAAAAAGTTAAGAAATGCAACTCAAAACAGACAAATTTTTTAATAGGTCCAAGGTGTAGAATTTGAAACTCCCAAACCCCTTTTACATTGCTGCCAATAAATGTGTTTTCTAATTGATTGGAAATCTGTTCCCAATGTATGATATAGGGGTTGTTTTTAGTGATAAATGCTTTTGAAAAGCATTAAAGGGGACATGAAACCCAAAACATTTCTTTCATGATTTAGATAAAGCATACAATTTTAAACAACTTTCCAATTTACTTCTGTTATTTAATTTGCTTCCTTCTCGTGTTATCCTTTGCTGAACGTTATCTAGGCAAGCCTCAGGGAGCAAGCAGAGAACCTAGGTTCTAGCTTTTGGTGGCTGCATATATATATTGATTGTGATTGGCTCACGTATGTGTTCAGTTATATAGGTGTTTTTTATATATTGATTGTGATTGGCTCACCTATGTGTTCAGTTACAAACCATTAGTGCATAGCTGCTCCTTCAACAAAAGATACAAAGAGAATGAAACCAGATTAGATAATAGAATTAAATTAGGTTGATTAAATTAAAGTTGTTTAAAATTGTATTCTCTATCTGAATCATGAAAAAAAAGGGTTTCATGTCCCTTTAAATGAATAAGTAATTGTGCTTTCTAACACATTCAAACGGATTCAGATCTAAAGACTGCACAAAAGTCACACAAAGCATTTCTCAAGTGATTTTGAGTTTACCTTAAGAGTGCCCCTAATAAATCACACTGACATTAGGAAAGAAAAGAAATTAGATAACATTATAACAAATCAATGATGTTTAGAAACTCAGTTTTATTTGACTAGTTAATAAATAAAAGATAACAAGCAAAAATAAACATATGCACATTATGTACTCCGAGGGGCATACGCTTGTCAGCATTTATCCATTGCACAAGCAGTTCTTGTGCAATGCCGCCCCCTGCAGATTAGCGGCCAATTGGCCGCTAGCAGGGGGTGTCAATCAACCCGATCGTATTAGATTGGGTTGATTTCTGTCCGACGCAGGCAGACAGTTATGGAGCAGTGGTCTTTAGACCCCTGCTTTATAACTTCTGTTTCTGGCGAGCCTGAAGGCTCACGCGGAAACAAGGGCACTACAGGCTCCATTCAGAGCTTGATAATTCAGCCCCCAAATCTTTCCCCTTTTTTTATTTTTTTCAATAGTCAGTTTTAATAAGAAAATTCTTGTCCAAACAAAAATACAGAAATGACCTTTGAGGGATCATGTGACTATAGCCTCTCATATCAGTCAATGTTCCCAAAACTAAAATATATCCTGCATCCCACTATGATTATTTCACACAGTTTGCCAGCAACCACATCACCCAAGATTTTAAACTATCAGAACTGTCATCCCAGAAATCATTATAGTAAGTGCTCTCCCAAACATCTCAATTAAAATGACAGCTCCCAAAACACATGAAATATATTCTCCCTCTGGCCACATCTGTCTCTTAGACAAAAGTATTTGACTTTGAAAAATTGCCCTCTCTGGATACAGCTGATTTGCAAACGCCATGCATTGCTATCCATGCCACATCCTTGTATCTATTAACTAGAAGTTTATCATTCACATTGTTCCATACCTGCATACATATAACTATTTCTCTCTCCCTGCAACACTGACATTACTTTATAATCAACAATAGACAGCTTCCAAGTTCCAACACCCAATAAATTATACTTCTCAATCCTTGATTCAAATCAAGTGAAAATGCTCAGTCTTCCTATGATCTTACACACACATACCATCATTTTATAACACACTACCAGCTGCATACTTCATCATGCACCCTGCAAAATTGTCCTTCACACTCAGATGTATACATATACGTACATACTGAACATATCAAAATATGTCAGGTCAATTCTTACCACTATTCTCTTTGTCTCAAACTTTTCCAAAAACAAAAACACAATTCTCAAAGTTTTTATCAATCACTTATTAGAAACCAGAATCACACCTTTAACATACAGAAAAATAGAAATAAATACAGCATTTACAGCTCAAATTTTACCTTCCAAACTCATACTCCTTAAAGGGACATTATACACTAGATTTTTCTTTGCATAACTGTCTTGTAGATGATCCATTTATAAAGCTTATACAGTTTTTTTTTTTAAAATTGATAGTTTTGCTTATTTTTAAATAACATTGCTTTGATTTTCAGACTCCTAACCAAGCCCTAAAGTTTTAGGAGAATACCGAGGTATACCTACTCAGCTTGCTTCTGTTTGTGTAAAGGGTCTTTTCATATGCTGAGGAAGGGGGAGGGAAGTGTCTGTTATTCACCCCTTGCAGTGGGTGTTCCAGTAACCTTTTTAAACAGAGCTAAACTGGAGCTTCTAGTAATTTTTAAATGGTTTTATACTGAATTTTTAATTCAGTATCTGTGCATATTCCTCTTTATATGCAGTTATATGAAAATTGGTGTTTACTGTCCCCTTTAATGAAAGAAAAAACTAATTTTCTTTTACCACTTCATTACACTCATTCTGCCAACCTTGAGCAAGGGATCCACATCTGAAACATATGCATGGTTCTTTCAGATTTTTCGATCTTGTCATATTTAATTTCCTCCTTTTGATATATTAATTGAGAAGAGGGCAAAATTGTGTTTCAAAAGAGGGTTTACTTGCTCTATGTAAGTATTATCTGCATTCACTGGAGGTTTCTTCAAATTGTTTATTCTTTTGAAGAATTTTATTTTACCTGGTAAGAAATTTCCCAGAACCTTATTTTATTCACTTATTTAAATATTTTAAAGGTTCATCCTTTGTACATGTGATTTAAAAAGTTTCCAATTAACACCTATTATCAAAATTGCTTTGTTCCTTTGGTATTCTTTGTTGAAGAGTATATCTAGGTAGGTAGTCATTTGTCCAAAGCACACTGCTGCCATCTAGTGTTCTTACAAATGGATAATATTGTTAAAAGAATTTTTGCATATCCGCACTCCCTGATTTTCAAACAAAGGATTCCAAAAGAACAAAATAAATTTGAAAATATACGTCAGAATTGTAAGCTCTATCATGCATCACAAAAGAACATTTTGGGGGTTCATATCCTTTAAAGGGACATTAAACACTGCATGCTTTTTTGTGCAAAAATTTGTGCTTGTTCCACCCTACGATAGATGTCAACAATAATAAAAAATGTAACCTAGGTGTTTCTTAAAATAAGAAAACCTAATCTTGTTTTGGTTAACCTTTAAAAACCTTCATTTTATAGTATAACTTATTTTTCACAGTTAGATTTTAGTGAACATCAGTATTTTGAGAACATCTTGGAAATCTTAGAGCTGGGGACAGAAGAGCCCTGAAAAAGTTGAGAGAACCAGTTGATCAAGACGCGTAAGTATTTGAAGTAAGCTAAAAATAATAAAATAATTTAGAAACTGTAGATTTATCTTTCAAACTTAAAGGGACATGATACTCATATGCTAAATCACTTGAAACTGTTGCAGTATAACTGTAAAAAGCTGACAGGAAAATATCACCTGAGCATCTCTATGTAAACAAGGAAGATATTTTACCTCACAATTTTCTCAGCTCACCAGAGTAAAGTGGTGTATAAAGATTTATCTTTCAGTTACTGCCCAGCTGCAGGTTTAAAAAAAAAAAAAAAAGGAAGAAATGAACAGCAGTCAATCAACATAAGTAGTGGAGTGGGGGTCATGAACTCTTTACTGTGATTCTCATGAAATATCACTTAACTCTCGTGAGATTTATTGTAAACTTCCTTAAGCTGAATAGGGAAATAAGATGAGTGTGCTCGAATGCTCGCTCCTTCCCGCTGTCCCGGGACAGACATACTGATTTGTTGCTTTAGAAGTCCTTTACCATTGGGATGTGGCTACTGAGGAACTTTTGAGGTAAAATATATTTCTTTTTTACATAGAGATGTTCAGTGTGATATTTTCTAGTCTGCTTTTTTACAGCTATGCTGCATCACTTTCAAGTGTTTCAACCATTTGAGTATTAGTGGCCCTTTAAATCATTTGTGTTAAAGTGACTTATAAATACCACAAGTATATCATCAAGTTAGCAACTTCTATTTGACAAGTAACGTATTACAAGATGATGTACACATAGCCGCAAATTATATCATGGTTGCAGGCGGACAGGTTTGCAAGCCATCTGCGATGCTACATTGCGTCACCAACATATTGTGGGAGATTATATGAGATTTCTGCTTCTTAAATTTGCTGTTGCATGCTCGCTCAATGCTCGCCCATATTTAATGCCTGACCAGCTGTCCCCTAACATCATTAGTTAGAATATAACAGGATTGGACCCGGGGGACGATGTATAAATGAATGGTAAGATCCCTGTACATCATTACAACCAAAGGAGTTTATTAACCAAACAATATAACTCCTCCCATTCCTGCCACTTTTTTTGGCGCAAATGGCAATGAAGGACTGACCAATGGATTTTGTCACACAATCATTTGTTTTCCATCTCTATCGTCCAATAAGGTATTTGGCTGTTCGTTTATCAAACCACTCGATGAATCAGTCTGAATAGACATCTCTACTAAAAATTGTATTGTTTAATCTCATTAAAAAAATTGTAATAAAATTGTTCTGCAAAAATTGTACTTCTATAGAAGCATTAAAATTCATATTGAAATTGCGTAGGAAAGAAATAATTTAGGGACAGATTACGTGTGGTGCGTTACCAGTTACGCGCAAGCGAAAAGGGTTTATTACGAGTGTTTGTGCTCATCGGGTTGACCACTCGTTTTACAAGTTGAAAGTAAATGAGATCGATTGAGCGCAATTGCGATTTACGCTAGAATGATTACTCAGAACTTTGGTTAACTGTTTTGCGAAACAAAAAAGTGTCATAATGTATTAAGCTGTTAGTTTATCAAACGACTCGACAAATCAGCCCAAATGCACATCTCTGTTAAAAGTTGTATTGTGTAATCTCATTAAAAATTGTAACAAAATTGTTCTGCAAATATTGTACTTCATATAAAAATGAAAAATTCATATTGAAATTGCGTAGGAAAGAAACGATTTAGGGCTAGATTACGATAAGTGCATTAACAGTTATGCGCAAGCGAAAAGGGGTTTATCGCAGGTGTTGTGCTCGTCGGGGTTTACAAGTTGAAAGTAAACGTGATCACTTGAGCGCAGTTGCGATTTACGCTAGAATGATTACTGCATCCTCATAGCTCTGGTTAACTGTTTTGTAAAACAAAAAGTGTCACAAAACACATAAATATACATTACAAAGTACAGGTACACTCATAATAACACCATCTAATAAAAATTATTGGAAATAAAAAAGGGCTCAGATATGAGGTCTCAGGTGTTAGAAAAAAAGGCAGGCCAAGGTCTTTAACAGAGAGATACATAGAGATACATGTCTAAATATGTCTATGTATGTTTATATGTGTATACATATGTATTTATGTATTTATATGTGTATATATGTATTTACAGACCTATATAGACATAGAAATAAATAGAACTGCACTGGAGCCCTTTGCAGTTAAGTAGATGAAAACATGTACAAAAATACCATCAGATAGATGAATAAATAGAACATATTCTTCTATATGAAGAACATTGGAATGTGAAATATTATTATTTTAATGTTGGGTTAGCGCACTTGAGAATATGCATTTGGGTTTGCACGCAAGTAGGGTGTTAGGTTTCTTTTCCACTTTTTTCCAGTGACTTCTATTGGGGAATATGTTATTGCACGCACGATATTCTAACTTCAAGTTTTTAAGCTTACTTCTAGCAGAGTTAGCACTCAAGTTGGAGCGTTAAATACCACTTCACTTGTAATCTGGCCCTTAATATGCAGAGTAGAAATCTAATAAAATTACACTGCACATGCAGTATTATTTGCCTTACTGTAAAATTATTTTCCCGCCTTAGCAAGTCTGGTATATTCTCTAAACATTTCCCCTGTAGCTCTCGCTGGTTTTTTTTTCTCGCAAACTAAATAGTGGTGAGATTATGTCAATTTCGCAAAACACATATTGCCCTAATAGAAACATAAATTACAGAAACAATGGTTATTGTAAGATACTTTACACTGAAAAGAAAGTAATCTAATTTGTATTGGTGGCAGGATTTAATTTTAAAGTTTGCACCTTGATCCCTGATAACATTGCTCTCAGCAAAATTTCCCTTTCCAGCAAGCACCATTAGTTTCTATGGTAGACATCTTCTTTTAGAGAACTCCCTGAGAGCAGCCGTTGTGATTGTTAGTGTGGTGAATTTTTGATAATCTATCCCTTATTTATATATTTCTGGTGATATGGGGCCCAATTATGTAAAGTTCTATACTAAAATGAGATTATCTAAAATAATCCTACACAACAGGATCCCTCATAAGATTCAAAATTGCCAAATTTTGCTATATATTTCGAAAGGGCATTCCTTGCATTTCTGGATGTAAAAGAGCGACAAGCACATAACAGTATATTACTGCATCATATGATCATTTTGTTACGTTAACACTTTGTATTTTAATTTGTTTTATACTTTAGATTTTGTCCTTTTAATACATTTAAGATTAACACTTGCTATTTTCTATTTTAATGCATTTAGATTCTGTATATTCTGTATTTAGGATTAGGATTTACCAATTCTTATTGTTGTTTCTATGTAATGTTAGCAAATTCGCTAAACACTTTTTTAAAATGAGAAGAAACTACTGCATACTAAACTAGAGGCAAATACAAGTTAATATGTAGTGAAAAAATCTATGTAATTTGCATTTGCTGTAGACATGTGCATTTGTTTTGTTACAAATGCAAATTCATAACAAAAAACTGATATTTGTTTAGTTTATACTAAACAAATATCAGAATAAATGCACCAACTAAATTTAAAGAAAATGAAGAAATACTGACAAAATTTGTCCATATTCTATCTTTTTCTTTACATTAATTGTAGGAGTTAAATTACTTACCTCTAGCGCTCTGGAGCGCTGTGCTTAGCCAGACAGCATTCATGTATCTGGTACTTACAGGCTCCACTCTTTTTCTTATGGAATTCATTAAAAGGACATTAAACACTAAGGGGCCTAGTTATCAAGCCGTCTACTTTACCTGCCTTCGCAGGTCCAATACGCCCGCATAAGCTCGCCTACCATCGCCGCCGCGGACCTGAAAAATTTCGCCTAAGTTATCAATAAAGCTGTCAAAAAGCCGCGCACCAAGTACTGTGAGAGTTATCACTCATCCGATCTCGCTACTCTTCGGCTTTTTGACAGCTTTATTGCTAGCCTGTCAATAAGCACCCACACTAACTACACTGTTCTACCCCCTATACCGGTGCCCCCTGGAGCCCCCCGCAACTAAATAAAGTTATTAACCCCTAAACCGCCGCTCCTAGACCCCGCCGCAACTCTTATAAATGTATTAACCCCTAAACCGCCGCTCCCGGACACCGCCACCACCTACATTATACCTAGTAACCCCTATCCTGCACCCCCTATACCGTCGCCACCTATAATAAAGTTATTAACCCCTATCCTGATGATCCCGGACCTCCCCGCAACTAAATAAATAGTTTAACCCCTAAACCGCTGCTCCCGGACCCCGCCGCAACCTATATTAAAGTTATTAACCCCTAATCTGCCCCCTCTACACCGTTGCCACCTATAATAAATGTATTAACCCCTATCCTGCCCCCCCACACCGCCGCCACTGTAATAAAATTATTAACCCCTAAACCTAAGTCTAACACTAACCCTAGCACCCCCCCTAACTTAAATATTAATTAAATAAATCTAAATAATATTTCTCTTATTAACTAAATTAATCCTATTTAAAACTAAATACTTACCTTTAAAATAAACCCTAATATAGCTACAATATAAATAATAATTATATTGTAGCTATTTTAGGATTTATTTTTATTTTACAGGCATCTTTCAATTTATTTTAACTAGGTACAATAGCTATTAAATAGTTATTAACTATTTAATAGCTACATAGCTAAAATAAAGAGAAATTTACCTGTAAAATAAAAACTAACCTAAGTTACAATTACACCTAACACTACACTATACTTAAATAAATTATTCCTATTTAAAACTAAATACTTACCTGTAAAATAAACCCTAATATAGCTACAATGTAATTAATAATTACATTGTAGCTATTTTAGGATTTATATTTATTTTACAGGTAACTTGGTATTTATTTTAGCTAGTTAGAATAGTTATTAAATAGTTATTAACTATTTAATAACTACCTAGCTAAAAGAAATACAAAATTACCTGTAAAATAAATCCTAACCTAAGTTACAATTAAACCTAACACTACACTATCATTAAATTAATTAAATAAATTACCTACAAATAACTACAATTAAATACAATTACATAAACTAACTAAAGTACAAAAAATAAAAAAGCTAAGTTACAAAAAATAAAAAAAATAAGTTACAAACATTTAAAAAATATTACAACAATTTTAAGCTACATACACCTAATCTAAGCCCCCTAATAAAATAACAAAGCCCCCCAAAATAAAAAATTCCCTACCCTATTCTAAATTAAAAAGTTCAAAGCTCTTTTACCTTACCAGCCCTTAACAGGCCTTTTGTGGGGCATGCCCCAAAGAATTCAGCTCTTTTGCCTGTAAAAAAAAAATACAACCCCCCCCCAACATTAAAACCCACCACCCACATACTCCTAATCTAACCCAAACTCCCCTTAAAAAAACCTAACACTAACCCCCTGAAGATCATCCTACCTTTAGTCTTCTTCAGCCAGCCGACCATCGATGGAACCCAAGAGGAGATCCGGAGCGGCAGAAGTCATCATCCAAGGGGCGCTGAAGAATTCTTCCATCCGGGCGATGTCATCTTCCAAGTGGCGTCTTCAATCTTCATCCATCCGGAGCGGAGCGGAGCCATCTTCAGACGAGCCGATGCAGAGCCATCCTCTTCTTCCTGACGACTACCGTCGAATGGATATTCCTTTAAGGGACGTCATCCAAGATGGCGTCCCTTCAATTCCGATTGGCTGATAGGATTCTATCAGCCAATCGGAATTAAGGTAGGAAAAATCTGATTGGCTGATTGAATCAGCCAATCAGATTGAAGTTCAATCCGATTGGCTGATCCAATCAGCCAATCAGATTGAGCTTGCATTCTATTGGCTGATCGGAACAGCCAATAGAATGCGAGCTCAATCTGATTGGCTGATCTTCAGGGGGGTAGTGTTAGGTTTTTTAAGGGGGGTTTGGGTTAGATTAGGGGTATGTGGGTGGTGGGTTTTAATGTTGGGGGTTGTATTTTTCTTTTACAGGCAAAAGAGCTGAATTCTTTGGGGCATGCCCCACAAAAGGCCTGTTAAGGGCTGGTAAGGTAAAAGAGCTTTGAACTTTTTAATTTAGAATAGGGTAGGGAATTTTTTTATTTTGGGGGGCTTTGTTATTTTATTAGGGGGCTTAGATTAGGTGTAAGTAGCTTAAAATTGTTGTAATATTTTTTAAATGTTTGTAACTTATTTTTTTTATTTTTTGTAACTTAGCTTTTTTTATTTTTTGTACTTTAGTTAGTTTATGTAATTGTATTTAATTGTAGTTATTTGTAGGTAATTTATTTAATTAATTTAATGATAGTGTAGTGTTAGGTTTAATTGTAACTTAGGTTAGGATTTATTTTACAGGTAATTTTGTATTTCTTTTAGCTAGGTAGTTATTAAATAGTTAATAACTATTTAATAACTATTCTAACTAGCTAAAATAAATACCAAGTTACCTGTAAAATAAATATAAATCCTAAAATAGCTACAATGTAATTATTAATTACATTGTAGCTATCTTAGGGTTTATTTTACAGGTAAGTATTTAGTTTTAAATAGGAATAATCTATTTAAGTATAGTGTAGTGTTAGGTGTAATTGTAACTTAGGTTAGTTTTTATTTTACAGGTAAATTTCTCTTTATTTTAGCTATGTAGCTATTAAATAGTTAATAACTATTTAATAGCTATTGTACCTAGTTAAAATAAATTGAAAGATGCCTGTAAAATAAAAATAAATCCTAAAATAGCTACAATATAATTATTATTTATATTGTAGCTATATTAGGGTTTATTTTAAAGGTAAGTATTTAGTTTTAAATAGGATTAATTTAGTTAATAAGAGAAATATTATTTAGATTTATTTAATTAATATTTAAGTTAGGGGGGGTGCTAGGGTTAGTGTTAGACTTAGGTTTAGGGGTTAATAATTTTATTACAGTGGCGGCGGTGTGGGGGGGCAGGATAGGGGTTAATACATTTATTATAGGTGGCAACGGTGTAGAGGGGGCAGATTAGGGGTTAATAACTTTAATATAGGTTGCGGCGGGGTCCGGGAGCAGCGGTTTAGGGGTTAAACTATTTATTTAGTTGCGGGGAGGTCCGGGATCATCAGGATAGGGGTTAATAACTTTATTATAGGTGGCGACGGTATAGGGGGTGCAGGATAGGGGTTACTAGGTATAATGTAGGTGGTGGCGGTGTCCGGGAGCGGCGGTTTAGGGGTTAATACATTTATAAGAGTTGCGGCGGGGTCTAGGAGCGGCGGTTTAGGGGTTAATAACTTTATTTAGTTGCGGGGGGCTCCAGGGGGCACCGGTATAGGGGGTAGAACAGTGTAGTTAGTGTGGGTGCTTATTGACAGGCTAGCAATAAAGCTGTCAAAAAGCCGAAGAGTAGCGAGATCGGATGAGTGATAACTCTCACAGTACTTGGTGCGCGGCTTTTTGACAGCTTTATTGATAACTTAGGCGAAATTTTTCAGGTCCGCGGCGGCGATGGTAGGCGAGCTTATGCGGGCGTATTGGACCTGCGAAGGCAGGTAAAGTAGACGGCTTGATAACTAGGCCCCTTAGTGTTTAATGTCCTTTTAATGAATTCCATAAGAAAAAGAGTGGAGCCTGTAAGTACCAGATACATGAATGCTGTCTGGCTAAGCACAGCGCTCCAGAGCGCTAGAGGTAAGTAATTTAACTCCTACAATTAATGTAAAGAAAAAGATAGAATATGGACAAATTTTGTCAGTATTTCTTCATTTTCTTTAAATTTAGTTGGTGCATTTATTCTGATATTTGTTTAGTATAAACTAAACAAATATCAGTTTTTTGTTATGAATTTGCATTTGTAACAAAACAAATGCACATGTCTACAGCAAATGCAAATTACATAGATTTTTTCACTACATATTAACTTGTATTTGCCTCTAGTTTAGTATGCAGTAGTTTCTTCTCATTTTAAAAAAGTGTTTAGCGAATTTGCTAACATTACATAGAAACAACAATAAGAATTGGTAAATCCTAATCCTAAATACAGAATATACAGAATCTAAATGCATTAAAATAGAAAATAGCAAGTGTTAATCTTAAATGTATTAAAAGGACAAAATCTAAAGTATAAAACAAATTAAAATACAAAGTGTTAACGTAACAAAATGATCATATGATGCAGTAATATACTGTTATGTGCTTGTCGCTCTTTTACATCCAGAAATGCAAGGAATGCCCTTTCGAAATATATAGCAAAATTTGGCAATTTTGAATCTTATGAGGGATCCTGTTGTGTAGGATTATTTTAGATAATCTCATTTTAGTATAGAACTTTACATAATTGGGCCCCATATCACCAGAAATATATAAATAAGGGATAGATTATCAAAAATTCACCACACTAACAATCACAACGGCTGCTCTCAGGGAGTTCTCTAAAAGAAGATGTCTACCATAGAAACTAATGGTGCTTGCTGGAAAGGGAAATTTTGCTGAGAGCAATGTTATCAGGGATCAAGGTGCAAACTTTAAAATTAAATCCTGCCACCAATACAAATTAGATTACTTTCTTTTCAGTGTAAAGTATCTTACAATAACCATTGTTTCTGTAATTTATGTTTCTATTAGGGCAATATGTGTTTTGCGAAATTGACATAATCTCACCACTATTTAGTTTGCGAGAAAAAAAAACCAGCGAGAGCTACAGGGGAAATGTTTAGAGAATATACCAGACTTGCTAAGGCGGGAAAATAATTTTACAGTAAGGCAAATAATACTGCATGTGCAGTGTAATTTTATTAGATTTCTACTCTGCATATTAAGGGCCAGATTACAAGTGAAGTGGTATTTAACGCTCCAACTTGAGTGCTAACTCTGCTAGAAGTAAGCTTAAAAACTTGAAGTTAGAATATCGTGCGTGCAATAACATATTCCCCAATAGAAGTCACTGGAAAAAAGTGGAAAAGAAACCTAACACCCTACTTGCGTGCAAACCCAAATGCATATTCTCAAGTGCGCTAACCCAACATTAAAATAATAATATTTCACATTCCAATGTTCTTCATATAGAAGAATATGTTCTATTTATTCATCTATCTGATGGTATTTTTGTACATGTTTTCATCTACTTAACTGCAAAGGGCTCCAGTGCAGTTCTATTTATTTCTATGTCTATATAGGTCTGTAAATACATATATACACATATAAATACATAAATACATATGTATACACATATAAACATACATAGACATATTTAGACATGTATCTCTATGTATCTCTCTGTTAAAGACCTTGGCCTGCCTTTTTTTCTAACACCTGAGACCTCATATCTGAGCCCTTTTTTATTTCCAATAATTTTTATTAGATGGTGTTATTATGAGTGTACCTGTACTTTGTAATGTATATTTATGTGTTTTGTGACACTTTTTGTTTTACAAAACAGTTAACCAGAGCTATGAGGATGCAGTAATCATTCTAGCGTAAATCGCAACTGCGCTCAAGTGATCACGTTTACTTTCAACTTGTAAACCCCGACGAGCACAACACCTGCGATAAACCCCTTTTCGCTTGCGCATAACTGTTAATGCACTTATCGTAATCTAGCCCTAAATCGTTTCTTTCCTACGCAATTTCAATATGAATTTTTCATTTTTATATGAAGTACAATATTTGCAGAACAATTTTGTTACAATTTTTAATGAGATTACACAATACAACTTTTAACAGAGATGTGCATTTGGGCTGATTTGTCGAGTCGTTTGATAAACTAACAGCTTAATACATTATGACACTTTTTTGTTTCGCAAAACAGTTAACCAAAGTTCTGAGTAATCATTCTAGCGTAAATCGCAATTGCGCTCAATCGATCTCATTTACTTTCAACTTGTAAAACGAGTGGTCAACCCGATGAGCACAAACACTCGTAATAAACCCCTTTTCGCTTGCGCGTAACTGGTAACGCACCACACGTAATCTGTCCCTAAATTATTTCTTTCCTACGCAATTTCAATATGAATTTTAATGCTTCTATGAAGTACAATTTTTGCAGAACAATTTTATTACAATTTTTTTTAATGAGATTAAACAATACAATTTTTAGTAGAGATGTCTATTCAGACTGATTCATCGAGTGGTTTGATAAACGAACAGCCAAATACATTATTGGACGATAGAGATGGAAAACAAATGATTGTGTGACAAAATCCATTTGGTCAGTCCTTCATGCCATTTGGCGCCAAAAAAAGTGCAGGAATGGGAGGAGTTATATTGTTTGGTTAATAAACTCCTTTGTTTGTAATGATGTACAGGGATCTTACCATTCATTTATACATCGTCCCCGGTCCAATCCTGTTATATTCTAACTAATGATGTTAGGGACAGCTGGTCAGGCATTAAATGGGCGAGCATGAGCGAGCATGCAACAGCAAATTTAAGAAGCAGAAATCTCATAATCTCCCACAATATGTTGTGACGCAATGTAGCATCGCAGATGGCTTGCAAACCTGTCCGCCTGCAACCATGATATATTTTGCGCTATGTGTACATCATCTTGTAATACGTTACTTGTCTAAATAGAAGTTGCTAACTTGATGATATACTTGTGGTATTTATAAGTCACTTTACACAAATGATTTAAAGGGCCATAATACTCAAATGTTGAAACACTTGAAAGTGATGCAGCATAGCTGTAAAAAGCAGACTAGAAAATATCACCTGAACATCTCTATGTAAAAAAGAAATATATTTTACCTCAAAAGTTCCTCAGTAGCCACATCCCATTGTAAAGGACTTCTAAGCAACAAATCAGTATGTCTGTCCCGGGACAGCGGAAGGAGCGAGCATTCGAGCACACTCATCTTATTTCCCTATTCAGCTTAAGGAAGTTTACAATTAAATCTCACGAGAGTTAAGTGAAATTTCATGAGATCACAGTAAAAGAGTTCATGACCCCACCACTACTTATGTTGATTGACTGCTGTTCATTTCTTCCTTTTTTTTTTTTTTTAAACCTGCAGCTGGGCAGTAACTGAAAGATAAATCTTTATACACCACTTACTCTGGTGAGCTGAGAAAATTGTGAGGTAAAATATCTTCCTTGTTTACATAGAGATGCTCAGGTGATATTTTCCTGTCAGCTTTTTACAGTTATACTGCATCAGTTTCAAGTGATTTAGCATATGAGTATCATGTCCCTTTAAGTTTGAAAGATAAATCTACAGTTTCTAAATTATTTTATTATTTTATAGCTTACTTCAAATACTTACGCGTCTTGATCAACTGGTTCTCTCAACTTTTTCAGGCTCTTCTGTGCCCCAGCTCTTAAGATTTCCAAGATGTTCTCAAAATACTGATGTTCACCTAAAATCTAACTGTGAAAAATAAGTTATACTATAAAATGAAGGTTTTTAAAGGTTAACCAAAACAAGATTATTTTCTTATTTTTAAGAAACACCTAGGTTACATTTTTTATTATTGTTGACATCTATCGTAGGGTGGAAACAAGCACAAATTTTGCACAAAAAAGCATGCAGTGTTCTAATGTCCCTTTAAAAGGATATGAACCCCCAAAATGTTCTTTTGTGATGCAGATAGAGCTTACAATTCTGACCCTTATATTTTCAAATTTATTTTGTTCTTTTGGAATCCTTTGTTGAAAATATCAGGGATTGTGCGGCACTATGCAAAAATCTCCTTTCTTAACAATATTATCCATTTGTAAGAACACTAGATGGCAGCAGTGTGCTTTGGACAAATGACTACCTACTAGATGTATACTCTTCAACAAAGAATACCCCGAAAGGAACAAAGCAAATTTTGATAATAGGTGTTAATTGGAAACTTTTTAAATCACATGTACAAAGGATGAATCCTTTAAAATATTTAAATAAGTGAATAAAATAAGGTTCTGGGAAATTCTTACCAGTTAAAATAAAATTCTTCAAAAGAATAAAACAATTTGAAGAAACCTCAGTGAATGCATATAATACTCTTACATAGAGCAATTAACCCCCTCTTTTGAAACACAATTTTTGCCCTCTTTCAATTAATATATCAAAAGGAGGAAATTAAATATGACAAGATCAAAAAATCTGAAAAGAACCATGCATATGTTTCAGATGTGGATCCCTTGTCAAGGTTGGCAGAATGAGTGTAATGAAGTGGTAAAAGAAAATTGTTTTTCTTTTCATTAAAGGGACAAGTAATACACCAATTTTCATATAACCTGCATATAAGAGGAATATGCACAGATAATGAATTAAAAATTCAGTATATATCCATTTAAAAATTTA
Source organism: Bombina bombina (assembly GCF_027579735.1). Taxonomy (NCBI): domain Eukaryota; kingdom Metazoa; phylum Chordata; class Amphibia; order Anura; family Bombinatoridae; genus Bombina; species Bombina bombina. The sequence continues at coordinate 44,215,584 of NC_069506.1, forward strand.
CTTAGAAGCTTCCAGTTTAGCTCTGTTTAAAAGGTTACTGGAACACCCACCTGCAAGGGCGTGAATAACAGACACTTCCCCCTCCCCCCTTCCTCAGCATATGAAAAGACCCTTTACACAACAGAAGCAAGCTGAGTAGGTATACCTCGGTATTCTCCTAAAACTTTAGGGCCTTGGTTAGGAGTCTGAAAATCAAAGCAATGTTATTTAAAAATAAGCAAACTATCAATTTTAAAAAAAAAACTGTATAAGCTTTATAAATGGATTCATCTACAAGACAGTTAATGCAAAGAAAAATCTAGTGTATAATGTCCCTTTAAGGAGTATGAGTTTTGGAAGGTAAAATCTTGAGCTGTAAATGCTGTATTCTATTTCTATTTTTCTGCTATGTTAAAGGTGTGATTCTGGTTTCTTAATAAGTGATTGATAAAAACTTTGAGAATGTGTTTTTGTTTTTGGAAAAGTTTGAGACAAAGAGAATAGTGGTAAGAATTGACCTGACATATTTTGATATGTTCAGTATGTACGTATATGTATACATCTGAGTGTGAAGGACAATTTTGCAGGGTGCATGATGATGTATGCAGCTGGTAGTGTGTTATAAAATGATGGTATGTGTGTGTAAGATCATAGGAAGACTGAGCATTTTCACTTGATTTGAATCAAGGATTGAGAAGTATAATTTATTGGGTGTTGGAACTTGGAAGCTGTCTATTGTTGATTATAAAGTAATGTCAGTGTTGCAGGAGAGAGAAAAGTTATATGTATGCAGGTATGGAACAATGTGAATGATAAACTTCTAGTTAATAGATACAAGGATGTGGCATGGATAGCAATGCATGGGCGTTTGCAAATCAGCTGTATCCAGAGGAGGGCAAGTTTTCAAAGTCAAATACTTTTGTCTAAGAGACAGATGTGGCCAGAGGGAGAATATATTTCATGTGTTTTGGAGCTGTCATTTTAATTGAGATGTTTGGAGAGCACTTACTAAAATGATTTCTGGGATGACAGTTCTGATAGTTTAAAATCTTGGGTGATGTGGTTGCTGGCAAACTGTGTGAAATAATCATAGTGGGATGCAGGATATATTTTAGTTTTTGGGAACATGACTGATATGAGAGGGCTATAGTCACATGATCCCTCAAAGGTCATTTCTGTTATTTTGTTTGGACAAGAATTATCTTATTAAACTGACTATTGAAAAAAATAAAAAAGGAAAGATTTGGGGGCTGAATTATCAAGCTCTGAATGGAGCCTGACTGATGCCCTTGTTTCCGCGTGAGCCTTCAGGCTCGCCAAGAAACAGAAGTTATAAAGCAGGGGTTCTAAAGACACTGCTCCATAACTTGTCTGCCTGCTCGGACAGAAATCAACCCAATCTAATTACGATCGGGTTGATTGGACACCCCCTGCTAGCGGCCAATTGGCCCGCTAATACTGCAGGGGGCAGGCATTGCACAAGAACTGCTTGTGCAATGATAAATTGCTGACAGCGTTAAGCCCCCTCGGAGTACATAATGTGCATATGTTTATTTTTGCTTGTTATCTTTTATTTATAACTAGTCAAATAAAAACTGAGTTTCTAAACATCATTGATTTTGTTATAATGTTATCTAATTTCTTTTCTTTCCTAATGTCAGTGTGATTTATTAGGGGGCACACTCTTAAGGTAAACTCAAAATCACTTGAGAAAATGCTTTGTGTGACTTTTTGTGCAGTCTTTAGATCTGAATCCGTTTGAATGTGTTAGAAAGCACAATTACTTATTCATTTAAAGGGACATGAAACCCATTTTTTTTCATGATTCAGATAGAGAATACAATTTTAAACAAACTTTAATTTTAATCAACTCTAATTTTAATTCTATTATCTAATCTGTTTCATTTCTCTTTGTATCATTTTGTTGAAGGAGCAGCTATGCACATAATGGTTTGTAACTGAAACATAGGTGAGCCATTCACAATCAATATATAAAACACCTATATTTCTGAACACATACGTGAGCCAATCACAATCAATATATATATGCAGCCACCCAAAAGCTAGAAACTAGGTTTCTCTGCTGCCTCCTGAGCCTTGCCTAGATAAACCTTTCAGCAAAGGATAACACGAGAAGGAAGCAAATTAAATAACGAAGTAAATTGGAAAGTTGTTTAAAATTGTATGCTTTATCTAAATCATGAAAGAAATGTTTTGGGTTTCATGTCCCTTTAATGCTTTTCAAAAGCATTTATCACCTAAAAAACAACCCCCTATATCATACATTGGGAACAATATTCCAATCAATTAGAAAACACATTTATTGGCAGCAATGTAAAAGGGTTTGGGAGTTTTCAAATTCTACACCTTGGACCTATTAAAAAAATTGTCTGTTTTGAGTTGCATTTCTTAACTTTTTTCAATTTGAAAGCTTCTGTGCATGAACAGTTTACTAAACTGTATATTGTTGTACACAAATATATATTGTTGGAGGTTTATATATGTTAATTAATAAAATTATTCAAAATTATATGTAATGATTGAGCAAATATTATTAAAATGATATTATTGGTTAAGGGAAAACAAAAATGCAAACATATTAGGCAATAAAGTCATGTTTTATTATCCCATTGGATATGAATGTTTTGTTTCCAGGAAGGTCTCAGAAAATCCTTGTGAAAACCAAATTGAAAAGCCTCTGTTATACCATTTTTTAAAGTTTCCATTTGTTTTGTTCTGTATTTTAATGATATAGGGCCAGGTTACAAGTGGAGCGCTAACAGTTACGCAAGAGCAATAAGGGGGTTTATTGCGGGTATTATGAGTTGAAAGTAATGTAAACGTGATCGCTTGAGCGCAATCGTGATTAACGCTAGAATAAATACTGCATCCTCAGAGCTCTGGTTAACTGTTTTGCGAAACAAAAAAGTTGCACAAAACACATCAAAAATACATTACAAAGTACAGTTACACTCATAATAACACCATCTAATAAAAATTATTACAAAAATTGCACACAAAAGTTATAAGAGATCAAAAATGGTCTCAGGTGTTTGAAAAAAAAAGTAAGGCAAAGGGCTTTAACATAGACATACATATAGATACATTTCTACAGATTATATATATATATATATATATATATATATATGCACATATGTAATTTATGTATTAATTTATATGGTGTATATATATATTTACAGACTATAATAACACATATACAATACCATATGTAACTTATATATATATATATATATATTATATATATATATATATATATATACTATATATATATTATATAAATGCATTGGAGCCCTTTTGCATGTTAAGCAGATGAAAACATGAAGAAAAAAACATTAAAGGGACCCATAAATACTAGGGTTGCCACCTCAGCCATGTTTTCCAGGACACTTATGAGTTACACATGCTGCAGGGTGAGAGGGAGGACAACAGTATTGATGTTTCTGGACAGCACTATTCATGTTCCTCCCTGCACACACTGCAGCTATGTGTAACTTATAAATGTTCTGTATTTTCAGAGACAGGTAGCAACCCTACATAATACTCATATGCTAAATCACTTGAAACTGATGCAGTATAACTGTAAAATGCTGACAGGAAATATCATCCTGAGCATCTCTATGTAAAAAAGGAAGATATTTTACCTCACAATTTCCTCAGCTCAGCAGAGAAAGCTTATGTGTAAAAAGTTATACTCAGCTGCTCCCAGCTGCAGGGAAAAAAATTAAAAAATGAAGAAATGAACAGCAGCCAATCAGCATCAGCAGTGCTGAGGTCATGAACTCTTACTGTGATCTCATGAGGATTGACTTAAACTCTCATGATATTTCATAGTAAGCTTCCTTTACCTGATTGGTGAACATAATATGAGAGTGCACGAAGCTAATCTTTCATTTGTCCCGGGACAGACACACTAAAATGCTGCTTAGAATCCTTTACAATGGGAGGTGGCTACTGAGGAACTTTTGAGGTAAAATATCTTTCTTTTTTACATAGAGATTGTTCAGATGATATTTTCTAATCAGCTTTTTACAGCTATGATGCATCACTTTCCAGTGTTTAAACATTTGGGTATTATGGCCCTTTAATGCAATATTCATCTTTAATAAAGGTTTTAAATATGTATTTACTGTAAATGTTTCACATTCCAATGTTCTGCACATTGTTATATACATACATATCACAAACACACACACACAATATATATCAGTCATGGCAAAAAAGTTTGCACCCTTCGTATTTCTATCAGATAATGCACCACTTCGCCCAGAAAATTGTTGCAAATACAAATATTTAGGCATTCCCATGTTTATTTTCTTTTGTTTGTGTTGGTATGACAGAAAAAGTGGAGAATAAAAGCCAAATCTGACACATACCACGCAAAACTCCAAAGATAGAATGGGCAAAATTTATTGGGCACCTCAATTTAATATTTGGTTAGCACACCCCTTGGAAAAAATAACTGAAATCATTTGCTTCCTGTAACAACATCTCTACTGGAATTTTGGACCACTCTTCTTTCGCCAACTACTCCAGGTCTATTAGAATGGAAGGGCTCCTTTTCCCAACCGCTGTTTTGAGATCTCTCCACAGGTGCTCTATGGGATTGAGATCTGTACTCAATGCTGGCCAGTTCAGTACTCTCCAGTGCTTTGTCTTAAACAATTTCTGGGTTCTTTTTGACATGTGCTTTGGATCTTGGTCTTGCTGTAAGACCCATGACTCTGATGGAGACTTTCTGACACTGGGCCCTACATTGCACCACATAATTCTTTGGTAGTCTTCAGATTTTTATAATGCCATTCAAACAGGCAAGACATTCCAGTGCCTGTGAAGCAACCAAAGCAACCCCAAAACACCAGTGAACCTCCACCATGGTTGACTGTAGGGGACTGTATTCTTTTCTTTAAAAGCCTCATTTCTTTTTCTGAAAACAGTAGAATTTTGGGCTTTACCAAAAAGCTGTCATTTTGTTTCATCTTTCCACCAACACATTCTTCCAAAATAATTTTGGTTTCCTCAGGCCTTTTTTTATGTTTCTGTGTCAGCAGTGGGGTCCTCCAGGGTCTCCTATCATAGTGTACCTTTTCATTCAGAAGGCGACATAAAGTGCAAGCTGACACATTTGTACCCTGTGTCTGAAGGTCAGCTTGAATTTGTCTGGAAGTTGATAAAGGTTCTTTATCCACATTCAATAAATCCTTTGTTGCAATATTTAATCAATTTTTCTCTTTTGTCCACGTCCAGGTGATTAGCTACAGTGCCATGGGCTGTAAACTTCTTGACATGTTGTGCACAGTGGACACAGGAACATTAAGTATCTGGAGATGGACTTGTAACCTAGAGATTGTCCATGCAATTTTTGTTCTCAAACCCTCAGACAATTCTTTGCTGCTCTTTCTATTCTCCATGCTCAGTGTGGCACACAGAGACACACAACAGAAAGGTTGAGTAATTCTTCCCCATTTTAACTGGTTGCCGGTGTGATTTCTATATTGTTAGCACCTGTTAATTGATTACAGGTGAGTTTAATTCTATCAGATAATGCACCACTTCGCCCAGGAAAATTGTTGCAATTACAAATATTTAGGCATTCCCATGTTTATTTCTTTTGTTTGTGTTGGATAATGACAGAAAAAGTGGGAAATAAAATCTGACACATACCACGCAATACTCCAAAGATAGAATGGGGCAAAATTATTGGCACCCTCAATTTAATATTTGGTAGCACACCCCTTGGAAAAAATAACCTGAAATCATTTGCTTCTGTAACCACATCTCTACTGGAATTTTGGACCACTCTTCTTTCGCCAACTACTCAGGGTCTATTAGAATGGAAGGGCTCCTTTTCCCAACCGCTGTTTTGAGATCTCTCCACAGGTTGCTCTATGGGATTGAGATCTGGACTCATTGCTGGCCAGTTCAGTACTCTCCAGAGCTTTGTCTTAAACAATTTCTGGTTCTTTTTGACATGTGCTTTGGATTCATTGTCTTGCTGTAAGACCCATGACCTCTGATGGAGACTTTCTGACACTGGGCCTACATTGCACCACATAATTCTTTGGTAGTCTTCAGATTTTATAATGCATTCAAACAGGCAAAGACACTCCAGTGCCTGAAGCAACAAAGCAACCCCAAAACACCAGTGAACCTCCACCATGGTTGACTGTAGGGACTGTATTCTTTTCTTTAATAAGCCTCTTTCTTTTTTCTGAAAACAGTAGAATTTTGGGCTTTACCAAAAAGCTGTCATTTTGTTTCATCTTTCCACAACTCATTCTTCCAAATAATTTTGGTTTCCTCAGGCTTTTTTATGTTTCTGTGTCAGCAGTGGGGTCCTCCAGGGTCTCCTATCATAGTTTACCTTTTCATTCAGAAGGCGACATAAAGTGCAAGCTGACACATTTGTACCCTGTGTCTGAAGGTCAGCTTGAATTGTCTGGAAGTTGATAAAGGTTCTTTATCCACCAATTCAATAAATCCTTTGTGGCAATATTTTAATCAATTTTTCTCTTTTGTCCACGTCCAGGGAGATTAGCTACAGTGCCATGGGCTGTAAACTTCTTGACAATGTTGTGCACAGTGGACACAGGAACATTAAGATATCTGGAGATGGACTTGTAACCTAGAGATTGTCCATGCAATTTTTGTTCTCAAACCCTCAGACAATTCTTTGCTGCTCTTTCTATTCTCCATGCTCAGTGTGGCACACAGAGACACACAACAGAAAGGTTGAGTAAATCTTCCCCATTTTAACTGGTTGCCGGTGTGGATTTCTATATTGTTAGCACCTGTTAATTGATACAGGTGAGTTTAATTACAAATTACAGGAATGCAATATTTCTTACAATTTTAAGAAGGTGCCAATAATTTTGTTCAGTCCATTTTTGTAGTTTTGCGTAGAATGTGTGGCTTTTTTTCTCCACTTTTTTGTGTCATACCAATACAAACAAAAGAAATAAACATAAGAATGCCTAAACCTTTTTAAATTGCAACAATTTTCTTGGTGTAGTGGTGCAATCAGAAATGCATGGGTGTCAATATATTTGGCCATGACTGTATGTTATATATATATATTTATTATATATATATATATATATATATACACACAGTATACAACAGAAAGTGAGTACACCCCCAGTGCAATATCACTTAAATGTCAAATGATTCAAATGGTATAACCTAACAGTAACTGCATTACGTCTAAGTTTTACAGTAGAGTATTTGCTCTTATGTAAAATTTAAAAACTAACAGTTCATATCCACCTTTATTTTTATTTCTGGAGAGATGTTCTGCCCATCTTCAGAGATATTTTTTCAGCTGCTCTTTGCTGGAGGGGTTGTGTTGCTCTACCATTCTCTTTAAAATACCCCAAAGGTGTTCTACTGTATTCAAGTCAGGTGACATACTTGGCCAGGTCATAGTTTTCACTTGTTTCTCCTTTGTGATTTTGGCAGTGTGCTTTGGATCGTTATCATGCTGGAATATTCGTCCTCTGACAAACTTCTGGAGACTGGGAGTCATCTTGTCAGTCAGTATTTTGGTATATCCCAGGCATTCATGGTGCCCCATCTATAAATGTCATCTCCCTAACACCTTTTGCAGTCATGCAGCCCCATATCGTCACACTCCCACCTCCATGATTCACTGTTGGGACTATGCATTCACATTAATAATCCTGACGAGGTTCACACCAAACATGCTGCACCCCATTTGAGCTGAAAAATTATATCTTGATCTTGGTCTTGGCTATCTTACCAAATAATGTGCTCCCAGTATTCATCAGGCTTTTCATGTTGTTAAGCATAGTTTAATCTTGCAGTTTTGTGCCCGAGAGCAAGCAAGGGTTTTTCCTTGGATGCTGTCCATAGAAATTGACATTATGCAATGTCCTTAGCACTGTCTGAGCTGTCACAGAAATTCGAAATTCTATCGATAATCCCTGAGCCAAATCTGAAGCACTTGCCTTGATGCAAATCTGACGCACTTGCTTGTTTTTCAGAGCTAGATTGTGCAAGTAGCGCACTGTCCGTGACATCATTTTAGGAGGACAGCCACTGCAGCACTGATTTTTAGCACTGTGTATCGATCTATACCTCCTGATTACTGCTGCAACTGCGTTTTGACTGATTTTTATTTGGTCACCAATATTCCTGTATCCTTTTCCATCTTTGTGAAGTCTCACAATCAGATTTCTTAATTCCTCTGGCAATTCTTTTTCCATGTGTAGACACGATGCAAACTTTCAGATAGACACAGCCCATGGTCAAAAAATTAGGACTGTTCTTGTAGCTATGCTCATGCAATTAGGCTAATTAGAAATTATAGGTGTACTCAATTTTGTTTCAGTGATCTACTTATGTGTCAGTGACCACAGGTGTATTCACTTTTGTTGCATTAAAGGGACACTGAACCAAAATGATTCAGATAGGGCATGCAGTTTTAAGCAACTTTCTAATTTAGTCCTATATCAAATTTTCTTCATTCACTTGGTATCTTTATTTGAAAAGCAAGAATGTAAGTTTAGGATGCCAGCCCATTTTTGGTGAACAACCTGGGTTGTTCTTGCTGATTAGTGGATAAATTCACCCACCAATAAACAAGTGCTGTCAGGGTCTGAACCAAAAATTGGTTGGCTCCTTAGTTTAGGTGTCTTCTTTTTCAAATAAAGATAGCAAGAGAATGAAGAAAAAATTGATAATAGGAGTAAATTAGAAAGTTGCTTAAAATTCCATGCTCTATCTGAATCACGAAAGAAAAATTTGGTTCAGTATCCCTTTAAGTTTCTACTTTAGTGGCCTGTATTTTCAATATAATCTTTCTAAAGTATTTGTTTTTGATTGTTTCTAATAGGAAATACTCTACTTGTCCAACTTAGAAGTAAAACTATTATTGAGAGGTTATACAATTTTGAATAATTTGATATTTAAGTGATATTGCCCAGGGGTGTACTCACTTCTGTGTAATACTGTATATATGTACTGTGTATATATATATATATATATATATATATATATATATATATATATATATATATATATATTATATATATAATATATATATAGGTGTAGATATATATATATATATATATATATATATATATATATATATATATAGTATCAAATACCTTTAGATATATGTAGAATATTTATTTATGAATAAATAGAACATATTATTGTATGTAAAGAACTTTGGAATGTGAAATATTCACATTTTCATGTTGGCTGTTTGCGCGAGAGTAGGGTGTTTTTTCCCCACTGTTTTTGCTCCATTGAGGTCAAATAGGTTGCGCATGATATTGTAAGTTTGGCTTTTTACGCGTGTCAGGTTAGCTTGCAAGCGAAAACAGTTTTCTTTCAACTCATAATATGAGTGCAGTTTACGTCTAACGCAGTTAACCGCTCAAGCGGGAGCGTTAATTAGTGCTCCACTCGTATCTGGTCCATATTTTTTTTCTTCTTCAAATGTTTTTTTCCAAATTCAGTTTACAGTTACTCAATTCAAAGACTTTGAAATGAGGGAGTAGTGCTAGGAAAGTGTTTATATATATATATATATATATATTTATATATATATATATATATATATACACACACACAGTGGGTATTGTAAAGAATCACCCCCCCTTGAAAATAATCACACTTTGCAGCCTGAAATAAAGACACAGTTTTTGTTTATCTAGTTGTAATTACTCAGTGCAACTTATAACATCTAAGTGAAATATATAACACCAACAAAGACAATTCAAAAACATAATCACTAAGTTGGAAAAAGGATCACCCCCTTGTGTCAGTATTTTGTTGAACAACCTTTTGCTTTTAATTACAGCTTAGTCTGTTGGGATATGTCTCTACTAACTTTGCACATCTAGACTGTGAATATTTGCCAACTCTTCTTTGCAGAACTGCTCCAGTTCCGTTGCATTTGATGGTGACGTTTGTGGACTGCAGTCTTCAAATCATGCCACAGATATTCAATGGGGTTTAAGTCTGGCTCTGACTAGGCAATGAAAGGACTTTCTCCCTTTTCTTCTTCAACCACTGTGTGGTCATTTTTGCTGTGTGCTTTGGGTCATTGTCATGTTGGAAGGTAAACCTTCTTCCCATTGACAATCTCCTGGAAGAGGGCAGCAGATTTTCTCCAAGAATTTGATGGTATTTTGCCCCATCCATTATTCCTTCTATCCTGACAAGTGCTCCAGTGCCTGCTGCAGAGAAACAACCCCATAAAAGGATATTACCACCTCCATGCTTTACTGTAGGTATGGTGTTATTTGGATTGTGAGCTGTATGGATTTTCCTCCAGATATATTGTTTGTTGTTGAGGCCAAAAATTCAATTACAGTCTCATCTGACCATAACACCTTTTTTCATGTGGCCTCAGAATCTCCTAGGTGTGTTATGGCAAAGCTCAGTCGTGACTTCATCTGGCCTTTCTTGAGGAGTGGCTTTTTTCTTGCAACCCTCCCATACAAGCCACATTTGAGGAGAATTTGTGATATTGTTGTCACATGCACACAATGACAATGTCTTAAATTCCTGCAACTGCTCAGAGTTGCTGTGGGCCTCTGGGTAGCCTCTCTGACCAATTTCCTCCTGGCTCTTTTCATCCAGTTTGGAGAGACGTCCGGATCCAGAGAGGGTCTGTGTTGTACCAAATACCTTCCACTTCTTAATAATACACTTCACTGTGCTTCAGGCATTGATAAAGCCTTTGATATTTTCTTGTATCCATCTCCTGACTTGTGCCTGTCCACAACATTATCCCGGAGATCTTTAGACAGTGCCTTGCCACCCATAGTTGATTTGTTGCTTCAGTTGCACAGCCAGGGACTGATATACTCCAGGAAAGCTCTTTTCATGCTGAGCTAATTAATATGCCCACAGCTGATCACAGTTGAAGGTCAAATGGCTTTGTGTGTGCCATTGAGAAGGTGATTAGCTACACCTGATTGAGTTTACAAGTAATTTTAGGATGTGAACTCAGTGATTCTGTTTTGAATTGTGTTTATTTTTGCCTGACATGTTGGTGTTATATCTTTCACTTGGATAAGTTGCACTGAGTAATTACAACTGGATAAACAAAAACTGTGTATGTCTTTATTTCAGGCTGCAAAGCAACAAAATATGATTATTTCAAGGGGGGTGATTCTTTTCAATACCCACTGTGTATATATATATCTATAAATATATATCTATATATATATATATCTATATCTATATAATATATATATATATATATGGGAGTCAAAGGGTAAACAGCGCTTATGGAGATTCTTAAAAACTGAATAATATTAAAATCTCGGCAGTGTTGGTGGGTAAAGAAAACAAAAAAAAAAAAAAAAAAAAAAAAGGAAGAGAAGTATATGAATATACGTATATATATTAGAGTCTTTGATAGGATATTGGAATCCTAGTGTAATGAAGGCGTAATAGATACCCTTACCAAAAGTTACCTCAATCCTATGAGGTAAGTTTGCCGCATTGGAGGATGTATCTAGTGGTTGAATGAATCCTGGATGTTCTGGTTCTGTATAAAATCGCTGCCTCTTGGAGTAGAATGGGATGTGGGTCCCCTTTGTGCTGGTTTCTTTAGGAAACTTCCTGTATTTATTGCCTCTTGGAGCTTGGTTTTCTTGTCTTGGTATGAACTTTCTTGTCCAGATATATACCAGGATGTCAGAGCAGGTGACGTGGTTACAGGGTACTTATTTCTTTTTTCTTTCTTATTTTTTCTCATTTTCCTTAGAGTTGTGTCAGCAGATACAAAAAAAATTTCCCTTTTCGACTCCGAGTCGGAAAAGGGAAATTTTTTTTGTATCTGCTGACACAACTCTAAGGGAAAATGAAGAAAAAATAATGAAGAAAAAATAAGAAAAGAAAAAAGAAATAAGTACCCTGTAACCACGTCACCTGCTCTGACATCCTGGTATATATCTGGACAAGAAAGTTCATACCAAGACAAGAAAACCAAGCTCCAAGAGGCAATAAATACAGGAAGTTTCCTAAAGAAACCAGCACAAAGGGGAACCCACATCCCATTCTACTCCAAGAGGCAGCGATTTTATACAGACCAGAACATCCAGGATTCATTCAACCACTAGATACATCCTCCAATGCGGCAAACTTACCTCATAGGATTGAGGTAACTTTTGGTAAGGGTATCTATTACGCCTTCATTACACTAGGATTCCAATATCCTATCAAAGACTCTAATATATATACGTATATTCATATACTTCTCTTCCCTTTTTTTTTTTTTTTTTTTTTTTTTTTTTTGTTTTCTTTACCCACCAACACTGCCGAGATTTTAATATTATTCAGTTTTAAGAATCTCCATAAGCGCTGTTTACCCTTTGACTCCTATTTTTCCTATATTGTATAGACTTAGTCTATCATACAATATTTGTACCTCATAGCTGCTCTATGAGATTTTCATACCTCTGACTAGCGCATTTACTTGAGTAACGCCTGTTTCCACTCACTGACACTGAATGGTAACATTTCTACTTAATTCTATATATATATATAAATAATATACTTAATTAAAAATTTATAAGAAAATAAGTAGTAGCAAGATTCAGTTGCAAATATAGTTATATTAAAGTGACATGTTCAGCTTGATTTCAAAATTAAAAATGTTCTCCCTGAATATTTAGCTTGGTGATGTCTGTTGAACTAGCCTCCCAGAATAATAACTGGCCCTCCACCAGTATATAATTTTTTCATCACTACTCCCCGAGGACATGGTCACCTTTCCATGCAGAACACACCCTGTGGTTCCCCCATTTTACCATGACCACTCCCACAAAGCCCAGCAGTGAATTTTGTGCCCCTTTAAGCTAAAAATATTGCAGTGTCTATGTTACGCTATGTGAAATTGCTTAATGTTATAAAATAGATTCCAATAAAATGTTAAATGAAAATGTAACTATGAATACAAGTTAATACATCAAATTTAACTTACTGATGCAGATTCCTGATCTAATTTATCATTCTGATCTTCCAGAATATAATCAGGATATCCTATCTGCTCTTTTATCGACAGTGCCTGTAATAAGCAAAAAAACACAAACAATTATGTTTCCATTTATACAATTTCAAAACAATACTATATATACGAATTTTTATTCATATGTCTGTAGTGTCTTTTTTTTACACTGTTTAAATAAATTATTCTCAACTAAGGATAGAAAAATATTGCAATTTTGAAATTTAAATTGTTGAAGAAATGTTCACCGTGACGCTCTTTTCTGTCATCCAAGTATTTCTATAGAATTTTGCAAAATAAAATTGAACGTTAACATTAAAATATAACATTTGACTATTGACTCACAGGACTAGCAGAAAGAATTAGAATTTAAATACAGACACGTAAATTTAACATCCTATATTATAAAAGGCCAACTATGTTTTTCTGGCTCAGCACAAACAAACACTTAACCTAACTAGGTTAAGGTGTCCAAAACGGAGGTGCGCCAAATATAGATAGACAATGTAAAATGAACCTTAATAGCCAATTAAAAAAAAAAGAGTAGTATTATAATCAGGAAACTTATACCAATAAAAAATTGAGCTCTATAATAAAACTTAAATCTTGCCTAAGAGAAAACCTACACGTCCATGTATATATTATATGGTTCCTAAAAGAAATTGTTAAAAAACCACAACAGTAATAATAATATTTACAAATGTCCAAATATAAACTGTCCAGATGCGTGTATCCAAGGGGGTACAGAAGATGGGCAGCTCTCTCCAGTAAAGTGTAGATACAAACAAATCTCGTTTTCTGTTTTTCAGGATTTGTTTGTTTCTGGCTCAGTCATGCACAGAAGAGACTGCAGCGAGAGACAAACATACCTGGACTTAACCCTTTAACGACCAACGTCGATGCGCAGTAGAGACTGCACAAGGCAAGCGCAAGGACAGCACTGGTTGTTAAAGGGACAGTATACTGTAAAATAGTTTTTCCCTTAATGTGTTTACAATTGCTTTTTTTACCAACTGCAGAGTAAAAAATGTATGAAAATTAGCTTTTTAAGGTTTATTTCTGTATATTAAAGCTCTGATTTTGTGTTTTGAAGCCACAGCCTAATAAAATAGGTTGAGCTTGTAGGTATAATCAGATCTCATTACTGTATCACATTGTGCACATATACCTGCTTCTTTATCTTATATCTGTCCTTAAAACAATCACCAATACTTTGAGAGAACAATGGAGAATCAACATTTTATTACCTTATCTCTGCTTTATCACACTGGGAGTGTAATTTCTTCTGCTGGCTGTGTTTACAAAGCTTATCTATAGCTGGTACGCGCGGGCCACAAACTTTCAGAATAGGTGGGGATACCACATGCTAAATTAACAATTTCAAATGCCAATATAAGGGTAAAGGAGCTACTTGTAAACAATTTAATACACTCCAGCAGGTAAAGTGGATCATTGGGAACAAATGAAAGGGAGAACATTTTTGAGTAAACTGTCCCCTTTAAGCTTATAAGGACTGCTGTCCTGGGCCTCTCTCTGCTGCGATCTTGCTAAAAGTAGCGAGATTGCACTATTTCTGCATGCCCATGAGTCTTGTGTCCCTCTCTGCATCGGTAAGTGGTGGTGCCGATTTTTGATGGTGTGGGAGGGTTAGGAGGGAGGCGGGTGGGCCGCCATCACTGGAGGGGGATGGGAGGAGGTGGGGCCCACTATGCTGCAGAAAAAAACAATGTTGAGAGCGGCAGGGATCCGAGTGGGTGGGGGATTAGAGGGTAGGGAAAGGTTCTTGGAGGGGAGAGGTGGTAAATAAGGGAGGGGGGAGGAGTTGGACACATTTTGGGCTTTAAGACTAGTTTAATAATAAAAGAATAATTAGTTTAGAATGAGGGAATGCAGCCAACTATCGTCATTTTTAGTGAAGGTGCTGAAATATTTACTGATGTCTATCCTCAACCAGAATGTTAGCTAAAGATTAAAAAATCCCAAGCTACTATGATATTTTTCTTTGAGCATAAATTCACATGTAATATTATTGGTTTAAACCTTAATTTGTAGTCATTCATGTTATTCTATCATATAGCATTAACAGACAATTAAGGGAAATGATACCTAAACAAATTCTTTCATCATTCAGATAAGAGAATGCCAATTTTAAACAACTTTCTAACTTACTTCATTCTCTGGTAGCGACAAACACTGTGGGGGACTTAAAAATGCATGGGACAAGCATAAGGCTACGAACTAGATAAGTTTATACTGTTAGGTAATATTGGGCAGACTTGCTGGGCCTATGGCTCTTATCTGCCGTCAATATCTATGTTTTCTATGTTCTGGAGGCCATATCT
The DNA here is from genome assembly GCF_027579735.1 of Bombina bombina. Lineage (NCBI taxonomy): Eukaryota > Metazoa > Chordata > Amphibia > Anura > Bombinatoridae > Bombina > Bombina bombina. The sequence goes on from NC_069506.1 coordinate 44,230,914, forward strand.
ACATAAGGATATTAACAAACTTGAATTAAATTGGAAAGTTGTTTTTAAATTGCATCTCAGTGTTTCTAAACTTCATTATTCAAGTACCCCTAACAGGCCAGATTTTCAGATATCTTAAATTAGGTGAAATAATTAGCTGATGGGTGACAGTAGGTCTATAAACTATGGTTACTGATCAGCTGATCATTTCACCTGAAAACCTGGCATGTTAGGGATACTTGTGGACTGGAGTCGAGAAACACTGCTCTCTTTACCTTAATGTGTCTCTAATGACTTGTTATACCAGCTGCAGAGTAAAAATATTTGAGAAACGCTCCATTAGATTTATTTTTGTATTTGAAATAGTCAATTTTGTTATTTGAAACCACAAGCCCTTCAAAATGGGTTGAGCTTGCAGGGAAATCAGATATCCTTGGTTTATTACTTTCTACTTACATACATGCTTCTTTATGTTATCTCTGTAATCAAAAGCAAACATTTTATTGCTTATCCCTTCTACCTCCTAATGAAAGTATGATTCCTTCTGCTGACTATGTTTACACAGGTATTCTTTAACCTATACTTAAGTATCGAAACTTTAAGTATAGGTAGGGATACCACAGGAAAAATCAGATATTTCAAATGCTGAAATAAAGTTAAAGGAGCTATTTGTAAACAATGTAATACATTGCAACAGGTAAAATGGATCATTGGAAACACAACTTTCCACCAATCAAGCAGTGGGAGTTTTGTTTATTAACCAGTGAGCAATCAGGTAGCAACAAATCTCCACACAGTGAAATGATGTTATTTTACTTACTTTCTCTCGTGCTTTTTCTTTTGATGTTCCATCCATCCACTGTAATTCATCAAGAGTCTCAATAAAGGCTTCTCGAACTTTATTTATAAGGTCACTGATCTAGAAAACACATTAAAAAACAAACAAAGACTTTTTTTAAAAATAAACTTTGATGCCTAGTACATTCTTTTAGGCCAACAGCGCAAAAATGTTGTTCTCAATATATTGCAAAATGTTTTAAAATAGATCTAGACACAAATACTGTATATAAATACAATACGTTGGCTCAGTTAAAGTGAATGTAAATTTGAATGAATGAGTGACTGGTTTCTAAAAATACTATTAAAAACAGGGGCACTTTCATTCATCAAAATTTAAATTTTTTTTTAAATACTTATCTTTTTCTTTAGGAAAACCTGACAGGCGATCCTCCGCCCACAGCTCCTCTGTACTTAGCACAGCAATGATGACACCGGCTTCCTCCAATCATTGCGAGCATCACAAGGCATCCAGCTCGTGAGGCTACGCAATGATTGGAGGAAGCCGGTTTCGTCATTGTGGTGCCAAGTACAGCATGAGAAGCGGTCGGAGGATTGCTAGTCTGGTTTTCCTAAAGAAAAAGGTAAGTATTTTTTTTTTAAAAACGCTTCAATGTAAATTTTAATGAATGAAAGTGCCCCTGTTTTTAATAGTATTTTTAAAAACCGGGCCCTTATTCATTCAAATTTACATTGACGTTAAGGTATAACATTTAGGTCATGTAGAAAAAAATCACATTGAGAATGAAGCATAGTTAAGAAACTATTTAATAATATGGAAAAAAAAGAGCCACAAATTAATAAAGCAATTAGAGGATTTAAGTTGTGAGAGAAATTTAACCATAATGGATCTGTTTACCCTGCAAGCCCATGTGTTTAGGAACCTCAAAGAGGTTAAACACATAGATAAAGCAACGTTCAAAGAACATGTGGTCCTTGGCATCCACAGCTGCAAAGTCAGTCAGCAGCGGCAATCACACTGCTGGGTTCTGCAAGCCTGCAAGTGCAAGGGCTCTGAATCTGACTCCACAGCTAGATAAATTGGGTTAATGCTCTTGGAAAATGGAGTCAATAATTCATTAGAGCAAGTGATTTATGCACTACAAATGCTGGTACTCTATGTAGTTAATCCCAGTAAAAAGGTTAAACACACAGTTACAATACAGACTGGGAGACATAGAAAACAGCTGATCCTAAGCAGACACAGTTGCTGTGCCAATCAGCAACAGCAGTTCTAGGTCACATGACATCGCTGTAGAAGCCCTCTACAGCGCACTTCCATGTTGTGTGATTACACAGGATGACTTCACTTCATATCCCTGGTCTCCGGCTACGCACATAATGAAAATAGACATTTAGGGGTCGATCCGATAAAAATCTTTGCTCTGGTTTGGTATCCTATATAGAAGTTACGTGCATATATTTCTGCCGTCGCCCGTATGTTTTTTGGGCCATAGGCAGGTATACCAAACCAGCGCAGTTTGGTATCCAATATACAGCGTAAGGGACTTACGTGGCGAAAATGGAGAAATCTTACTCCATTTTCACCTCGCCACAAAATGCAGCCGTAAGAAGCCTTACGCTGACTATTGGAGCCCCGTAACTCCCTAATCTACCTGCTAAATAAACCTAACACCTAACGCATGCGCAATGTCTATCTAGCTGTCAACCGCGATCTGCTAAATAAAACCTAACACCTAACGCATGCGCAATGTCTATCTACCTGTCAACCGCGATCCCGCGCCGCAATCCCTAATAAAGTTATTAACCCCTAAACCGCCGCTCCCGGACCCCGCCGCCATCTACATAAACTAACCCCCTACTGTGAGCCCCTAAAACCGCCACCATCTAACTGATCTATCCCCTAATGTGAACCCCTAAAACCGCCGCCATCTACCTTATCTATCCCCTAATCTGACTCCTTACACCGCTGCCACCTATATAAAAATTATTAACCCCTAATCTAATCCCCCTATACCGCCGCCAGCTATATTAATATTAACCCCTAATCTAATATCCCTAAAGTAGTAAGCTCTATTACCAGCCCTTAAAAGGGCCTTTTGCGGGGCTTTGCCCCAAAGTAAACAGCTCTTTTGCCCTATAACCTGCCCCTCCCTACACCGCCGCCACCTATATTAATAGTATTAACCCCTAATGTAAGCCCCTTACACCGCCGCCATCTATATTAAAATTATTAACCCCAAATTTAATCTACCTACCCCGCCGCCAGCTATATTATCTATATTAACCCTAAGTATATTATAGTTAATATAGTTATTACATTATATATATTAACTATATTAACCCTAATTATATTAGGGTTAATATAGTTAATATAGTTACTATAGTATTTATATTAACTATATTAACTCTATCTAACCCTAACACCCCTAACTAAATTCTTATTAAATAAATCTAACTCATATTACAAACTAAAATATTCCTATTTAAATCTAAATACTTACCTATGAAATAAACCCTAAGATAGCTTCAATATAATTAATAATTACATTGTAGCTATGTTAGAGTTTATATTTATTTTACAGGTAAATTGTTAATTATTTTAATTAGGTACAATAGCTATTAAATAGTTATTAACTATTTAATAGCTACCTAGTTAAAATAATTACCCAATTACCTGTAAAATAAATCCTAACCTAAGTTACAAATACACCTACACTATCAATAAATTAAATAAACTACAAATATCTATCTAAAAATACAATTAAATAAACTAAACTAAATTACAAAAACAAACAAACACTAAATTACAAAAAATAAAAAAAGATTACAAGATTTTTAAGCTAATTACACCTATTCTAAGCCCCCTAATAAAATAATAAGCCCCCAAAATAAAAAATGCCCTACCCTATTCTAAATTAAACAAGTTCAAAGCTCTTTTACCTTACCAGCCCTTAAAAGGGCCTTTTGCGGGGCATGCCCAAAGAAAACTGCTCTTTTGCCTGAAAAAAAAACCACAATACCACCCCCCAACATTACAACCCACCACCCACATACCCCTAATCTAAACCCACCCAAACCCCCCTTAAATAAACCTAACATTACCCCCCTGAAGATCTCCCTACCTTGTCTTCACCACGCCGGGCCGAACTCCTCATCCGATCCGGGCGATGTCTATCCAAGCAGCAAAGAAGAATTCTTCATCCCGGCGATGTCTTTCTCCAAGCGGCAAAGAAGAATTCTTCATCCCGGCGATGTGTTTCTCCAAGCGGCAGCAAAGTCTTCTTCCATCCGGCAGCATCTTCCATCAAGCGCATCTTCAATCTTCTTTCTTCGCTCCGCCGACGCGGAGCATCCATCCCGGCCGATGACTGAACGATGAATGAGGTACCTTTAAATGACGTCATCCAAGATGGCGTCCGTCGAATTCCGATTGGCTGATAGGATTCTATCAGCCAATCGGAATTAAGGTAGAAAGATCTGATTGGCTGATTGAATCAGCCAATCAGATTCAAGTTCAATCCGATTGGCTGATTGGTTCAGCCAATCGGATTGAACTTGAATCTGATTGGCTGATTCAATCAGCCAATCAGATTTTTCTACCTTAATTCCGATTGGCTGATAGAATTCTATCAGCCAATCGGAATTCGACGGACGCCATCTTGGATGATGTCATTTAAAGGTACCTCATTCGTCGTTCAGTCGTCGGCCGGGATGGATGCTCCGCGTCGGCGGAGCGAAGAAAGAAGATTGAAGATGCCGCTTGATGGAAGATGCTGCCGGATGGAAGAAGACTTTGCTGCCGCTTGGAGAAAGACATCGCCGAGATGAAGAATTCTTCTTTGCCGCTTGGAGAAAGACATCGCCGGGATGAAGAATTCTTCTTTACCGCTTGGATAGACATCGCCCGGATCGGATGAGGAGTTCGGCCCGGCGTGGTGAAGACAAGGTAGGGAGATCTTCAGGGGGGTAGTGTTAGGTTATTTAAGGGGGGTTTGGGTGGGTTTAGATTAGGGGTATGTGGGTGGTGGGTTGTAATGTTGGGGGGTGGTATTATGTTTTTTTTTTTTCAGGCAAAAGAGCAGTTTTCTTTGGGGCATGCCCCGCAAAAGGCCCTTTTAAGGGCTGGTAAGGTATAAGAGCTTTGAACTTGTTTATTTTTGAATAGGGTAGGGCATTTTTTTATTTTGGGGGTTTATTTTTTTATTAGGGGGCTTAGAATAGGTGTAATTAGCTTAAAAATCTTGTAATCTTTTTTTTATTTTTTGTATTTTAGTGGGGTTTTTTTTTGTAATTTAGTTTAGTTTATTTAATTGTATTTTTAGATAGATATTTGTAGTTTATTTAATTTATTGATAGTGTAGGTGTATTTGTAACTTAGGTTAGGATTTATTTTACAGGTAATTGGGTAATTATTTTAACTAGGTAGCTATTAAATAGTTAATAACTATTTAATAGCTATTATACCTAGTTAAAATAATTAACAATTTACCTGTAAAATAAATATAAACCCTAACATAGCTATAATGTAATTATTAATTATATTGTAGATATCTTAGGGTTTATTTTATAGGTAAGTATTTAGATTTAAATAGGAATATTTTAATTAATAATATTAATATTAGATTTATTTTAATAAGAGTTTAGTTAGGGATGTTAGAGTTAGATAGGGTTATTATACTTAATATATATATAATAACGATATTAACTATATTAACCCTAATATAATTAGGGTTAATATAGTTAATATATATAATATAATAATTATATTAACTATATTAACCCTAAAATAATTAGGGTTAATATAGTTAATATAGCTGGCGGTGGTGTAGGGGGATTAGATTAGGGGTTAATGTATTTAATATAGCTGGCGGCGGTGTAGGGGGATTAGATTAGGGGTTAATACATTTATTATAGCTGGCGGCGGTGTAGGGGGATTTAGATTAGATGCAAAAGAGCTGTTTACTTTGTGACAAAGCCCCGCCAAAAGCCCTTTTAAGGGCTGGCAAAAGAGCTGTTTACTTTGGGGTAATGCCACGCAAAAAGCCTTTTTCAGGGCTATTTGTAGGGTTAGACTTAGGTTTAGTGGTAGGGATAGTTTAGTATTTTAGGGGTTAAATAATTTAATATAGATGGTGGCGGGGTAGGGGGATTAGATTAGGGGTTAATAATTTTAAAATAGATGGCGGCAGTGTAAGGGGCTCACTTTAGGGGGTAGGTAAGGTAGATGGCGGCGGGGTAGGGGCTCACTTTAGGGGGTTATATATTTAATATAGCTGGCGGCGGGGTACGGGAGCGGCGGTTTAGGGGTTAATAACTTTATTAGGTTGCAGCGGGGTACGGGAGCGGCGGTTTAGGGGTTAATAACTTTTTTTATTGTTAGGCTAGTGAGGGGGGATAGCGGATAGAGGGTTAGACGTGTCGGGCTATGTTTCGGAGGCGTGTTAGACAGTGCGTGTGATTTCATACTTTAGTCAGGTTTTGTAGGCGCCGGCAGTTTCTAACGTGCCGCAAGTCACTGGCGACTCCAAAAATCTGTACTTACTCAGATTTCTGGACATCGCTACTTTGTGAGACTTACGCCACTTTAGCAACTGACGGCGCCGCATATTGGATAGCTCGAGTTGCGAGCTGAAACTGCGGGCGACGCGGGTTCCCTCGCTTGCGCCGCAAACTACGCCGTATATCGGATCGCGCCCTTAGTTCCTTCTTAATATGTCCCTAAGACAGTAAGCAACTGATAATGTAAAAGACAACACCCTGCATTCTTTGTGCATTAGAAGTTAAAGGGACAGTCTAGTCAAAATTAAACTTTCATGAGGGCATGTAATTTTAAACAACTTTCCAATTTACTTTTATCATCAAATTTGCTTTGTTCTCTTGGTACTCTTAGTTGAAAGTTAAACCTAGGTAGGCTCATATGCTAATTTCTAAGCCCTTAAAGGACGCCTTTTATCTGAATGAATTTGACAGTTTTTCACAGCTAGAGGACATTAGTTCACATGTGCCATATAGATAACATTGTGCTCACATCAGTGAGAGTTACTTATGAGAGGGCACTGATTGGCTAAAATGCAAGTCTGTCGAAAGAACTGAAATGAGGGGCAGTCTGCAGAGGCTTAGATACAAGGTAATCACAGAGGTAACAAGTATACTAACATAACTATGTTGGCTGTGCAAAACTGGGGTATGGGTAATAAAGGCATTATCTATCTTTTTAAACAATCAGAAATTTGAAGTAGACTGTCCCTTTAAGATAAAGTTTGACTGATTTTATAAAGCACTTTAGCCAATACCAAGAATAATCAAATATGTGTTTTTGATATTTGAATAATAGAACAGATATACTTTGCAACATTTATTCTATCATTTTTAAAAATTCTAAAGAACAAATGTTACCATTTGAATATTGAATATTAAAATTCAAATGTAACCTTTAAATATTTAAAAGTAACATTCAAATATTACTTTTGAATGTTGATTCCCACATAAACATAAAAGTTGCGACAATATACGAGGAATGACATATAACATATACTCATTAAACAATAATCTTAACCACTAACTTTAATTTGAGAAAAAAATAAATATTTTTTCACGTAAACAAATAAAAATAGTTTACAGCAGATGATATGTAAGTGGATAAAATTCTTCTAAAAATAAGACATTTAAAAGCAATATGTCACATTTAGCAATGGGTCACATTATTTTTGTTTAACAAACATTATATTATATTGCAGAGGGAGTCAGATCTATATTGTTAAAGAGACATTCCAGCCAGAATTGGAACCACATGAATGCACTTCAGTTTTGAATAGAAGCATTTTTGTAACATACATGTATTAGCAAAAATGCTTCTAATAAAAGTTATAGCTGTTTCAAAAGTGTATTTAAGTATGCATTGTGCACCAGCATTTTAAGCACAGCACTTGCTCAGAGAGCCTAAGTTGCATGTACATCTGTTAATGACTCAATTTGTTAATTTTGACATGATACAGGCCCCACTGGCACTCTGAGCAGCTGTGCTTCACATGCACATGCAAAGAAAAATGTTAATACTAAACAGTGACTTTTATTAAAATAAATAAAAACTTACCTGTGAAATAAAAAAAATCCTAAGTTTAAATATAACTAACCTAACATAACTATTCTAATAAAATAAAAAAAACTACCAATTAAAAAAATCTAAATTACAAATTTTAAAATACCTAACACTACGAAAAAAAAATTTAAATTTAAAATTACAAAAGATAATAAACACTAAATTACGAAAAATAAAAAACAATAAGCTTACAAAAAATAATAAACTAAATTATCAAAAATAAAAACAATTACACCTAATCTAATAGCCATATAAAAATAAAAAAGCCCCCCAAAATAAAAACACCCCCTTACCTACAATAAACTACCAAAAGGGCCTTTTGTAGGGCATTACCCTAAGTTAAACAGGTCTTTTACCTGTAAAAAAATACGAAGTCCCCCCAACAGTAAAACCCACCACCCAACCAACCCCGCAAAATAAAAAAAACTAACTCTAAAAAATCCTAAACTACCCAGGGGCATTTGTATTAGCATTGTCTTTAAAAGGGCATTCAGCTCTTTTACAAGTGTCCATCCCGAATCTAAAAAAAAAAAAAAAAACACCCAAAAAAATAAATAAAACTAACCCCATAAAATCTACTCACATCCATCTTCATCCATCTTCATCCAGGCGGCCAGAAGTCTTCATCCAGGCTGCGACACCTTCATCCATCTCTGGGACATCTTCTATCTTCATCCTGGCAGCGCGGAGCGGAGCTATCCTGGAAGACATCCTGCGCGGAGCGTCCTCTTCATAAATTTGTAATTTGGGTTTATAATTGGTAGTATTTTTTTATTTTATTAGAATAGTTATATTAGGTTAATTTATAATTTAATGTTAGGTTTATTTTTATTTTACAGGTACGTTTTTATTTATTTAAATATAGTTATATTGTAATTTTTATTTAAGGTAAGTTAGGGGGGGTGTAAGGTTTAGTGGTTAATAGTTTAATTTAGTATTTGGCAATGTGGGGGGCCCCGCAGCCTAAAGGTTAATAGGTTTAGTTTAGTAGTTACGATGTGGGGGGCTGGAGGTTTAGGGGTTAATACTTTATTATAGTGTTGGCGATGTTGGGAGCCGGCGGTTTAGGGGATAATAGGTTTATTTAGGTGTCGGCAAAGTCGGGGAGTGTTGGATTACGGGTTAATAACTTTTATTAGTCTCGGTGATGTCGGAGAGCAGCGGTTTAGGGGTTAATATATTTAAATAGTGTTGGGGATGTGGGTGGGCGGCAGATTAGGGGTTAATAACTTTATTTAATAGTCGATGTGGGTGGGCGGCAGATTAGGGGTTAATAGGTTTAATATAGTGTTTGCGATGCGGGAGGGTGGCGGTTTAGGGGTAAATAGGTAGTTTATGGGTGTTAGTGTACTTTGTAACAGTTTAGTTATGAGTTTTGTGAAACATTTTTGTTTCGCAAAATCCATAACTACTGGTCTCAGATGGCGGTATGGACTGTAACGCAAGCATTTTAGCCAGACACACAACTGTAATACCGGCGCTATGAAAATCCAACACAAAAAGTTATTTTTTGTGTGCGGAATGGACGTTGCATTACAGGCTAAAATGCTTGCGGTATAGCTATACCGACACAACTCGTAATATGCGTTCTTGGCCATTCCAGAGTAATGGCCAATTTTTTCAGCATTAAAAGCCGTAACCGCTCCGCAACGCGAAATTCGTAATCTAGCCGAGTGTTTCTTGCAATATCTTTGTTTAATCATAGAATATATTAAAAAAAAAAACAGTATGATCAGTACATACAACAATATACAAAAATATATTCACTAATTAAACAATACAAATATAAATCTTAATGTTAATTAACCCTTTCTTATCTGTCACCATCATAGTTATTACTTTGATTAACTTTACATACAATAAATATATTATAATAATTTATACAATAAATAACTGAATAAAAAAATGTTGAGGAAATTGAAATTCTGAGCCAGAAAAAAATAATTAATTGTCAGATCTTTAATACTATCTCAATTTTTATTGTAATTACATAAAAACTGTAATGCAGGCGTATCAAGCTTAATGTATTTGGGGGCAACTGGCAAATTGTTCTTCTCTCATGGGGGCCACTAAATAGAGTGAGTGCTCTGGAACTGGATATACTAGAAACTGGAGGTGACATTTACCCAAGTATTAGCAGAAGGTGGGATTTGTATCCCACAATAGACATACACAGTCATCAATGTCTTGTGAATTCCAAGCAAAATGATCATACTGGAACTGTATACCAGCGTAAAAATGGCATTTATCCATGGTGGGAGTCTACACTGGACGCTTGTCTTTGTAGTCATCTTGTTAGTGCCTGAATACATCAACAAGTTACATCTCTTAGAACCCTTAAAAATTTCTGAGACCCAATTTATTATTTACCTGATCAACAAGGGAGGGCCATATATAACTATCTTGAGGGCCGCATATGGCTCCTGGGTCAGTACTTTAAGACTGCTGCTGTAATGCATCATTAAAACAAAACCTCATAAATAAAGTTAAGATATATGCCTAGAAATGTGTAACTTTTCTTACTGAAAAGGGAACAGCTAAATGTCTTATCAGTATACTAGGCTGTAATGGAAGTTTTATATATAGTATGGTAATAGGAAGGTTACATACCATCCTTTTGCTCTCACCAGCAAATGTTTCTCTGACATACATAGCCCCTACTGCATTCTCCATGTTGCTGTTCACGTAACTCACACATTCCCTCCAGCGAGCTTCCTCTAATGTGGTTCCATAAAGGGCCTGTGAAAGAATAAATATTATTTAGTGGAAGACTACCATAAATCTAATGGCCTAGATTTTATTAAATCTTTTTAATTGTTCATTTATACTTTTGAACATCTAACCTTTATTTTTTAACTATATAATCCCCATTTTAAAAAACTGTCAAAAGTCAAGCACATGTTGAAGTTAAAGGGATATGAAACCCAAAATGTATCCTTCATGATTCAGATAGAGCATGCGATTTAAATTTTTTTAATTTACTTCTAGTATCAATTTGTCTTAATTTTTTGTATAAAAATGCAAATCACATTTTGTTTAGCATTGGGTGCATATTTCTTAATTTATTTCCAAATTTGTTCTTCCATAAATTCCATTGTAAGTCTTTATTTCTCGCAATGGGAGGAGTCTCAGACTATTCTAATATAAACAATTGTTTGTTGTAGAATTTAGGTTGCTGACTATCAAGGTAGTGCCCTTTTAGTTATATAACTTAAAGGGACATGACATTGTTTTGTTTCATAATGCAGATAGAGCATGTGAATTTAAACGAATTTCCAATTTACGTCTATTATCTCATTTGTGTTGTCATTTGGTATATTGTTAAAAAGATATCTAGGTTGGCTCGGTGCTGCTATTTAGTGACTGCACTGATATGCCCCATGTTATTGGCTCCCCCAGTGCAGTAAGCTAGCTTACAGTAGTGCATTGCTGCTTTTAACAAAGGATATCAAGAGAATGAAGCAACTTAGATAACAAAAGTAAATTGGAAAGATTTTTAAAATTGTATGATCCTTCTGAATTATGAAATAAAGAAAATGCGTTTTATGTTCCTTTAGTACAACCCTACATTTAGCAAAAGTAACCCCCCCCCCCAGGAGGGGGTAAGTAACAAAGCTTGATGTGCATTTTGCCAGCAGCTTTGTAAAAGGCAAAGACATGTCCATTTAATCTATTAAAGGGATAGGAAACCCCAACTTTTCTTTCCAATTTTCTTCTAGATTGGTAAATTTGCTTCATTCTCTTGTTATCCATTGCTGTAGGAACAGCATTGCACTACTGGCAGCTAGATGAACACATCTTGTTAGCCAATCACATGAGACAAACGTGTGCAGGCACCAATCAGCAGCTAGCTCTCATTAGTGTAGGATATGTGTGTATTATTTTTCAACAAAGGATACCAAGAGAACAAAGCACATTTGAAAATAGAAGTGAATTTAAAAGTGTCTTAAAATTACATGCTCTATCAGAATCATGTAAGTTTAATTTTGACTTTTCTATCCTTTTAAGTCTTTCCAAACACACCTTATTATTATTAGTGATAGAATGAGTATGTCTTTGACTCTCAACCTTATCCCTTGGCAGATTTAAACATGCTTATATTATATATCAATCTCTTTCTTATACATCTGCCAAATTCATATTTTAACTTAAGTTGCCAAAATTATTTTTTCTTCTGATGCTGAATCAGTGTAACATTTTTTTTAATGGAGAAATAATTACAGCACCTTTCTGTAGTTGGAACGTGCGTCTTTGTAGCGTCTGCTTAGGCTGCTGACTCGATCGATTACCAAACGCCAGACAAGGTAATTCTGTAAAGTGCTAGAAGTAAGAAAATTAAATTGTGAACAAGATACATTACAAATGGAATGATCTGTAATTTGTGCAATCAGTTTAAAGGGACATTATACTGTAAAATTACCCCCTGGAATATATTAAATTGTTTACAAATTGCTCCAACCTTTATTTTGTCATTTAAAGCAGCTGGTTTTGCCTGTTGAAACCACCATCTATAACTTTAATATTGCTGTATTGATTATTGAAAAGGTATGTTAAGAGATGGCAACAGAAATTAAACTCCCAGTGGAGGTGAGAGAGATGAGCCCATTTGAAAGGACATTTCTGCAGCAGATTTTAATAATAAAAAAAAATCTTTACAGATACTGGTATATTAAGTAATACATTTTCTTTAAGAGTTATTGAAGTTACAATTAATCTTTCATGATTCAGTAAAAAATATTTTTTTTTTAAAAAAAATCCAGTTTCCTATGTTAAAATGTTTCCTTTTAAAACACATTGAGGTAAATTCAGAAACAAGCATGTGTCTTGAACACTAAATGGCAACTGTGGGCATATTAACTAGCATCACTTGTATATAATTATACTATTTTTTGGACAGACAGACAGCAAGGCAAACAGTCAGACAGATATGAAATAATACACCAGCAGTTCAAGATCCCTAGTGAAATTCTAAAATGTCAGATTTTCTCCAGATACTTTTCCAAGGGGAGTTCCCTGCATTTTTACATGTGAAGGAGAAGGAATTGTGCACATTTGATAATGAAAGAGAATAGGAAAGTTGTTTTAACTTGTGTGCTTTATCTAAATCATAAAAGTTTCATTTTTGTTTAGTGTCTCTTTAAACAAGGAAGATGCACTCCAATCTTTTGGGGAGCAGGATAGAAAAAAATACAACTTACAACGGTTAATTAAAGGGATGCTAAACCCAATTTTTTTCATGATTCAGATAGAGCATGCAATTTTAAGCAACTTTCTAATTTACTCCTTTTATACAATTTTCATCATTCTCTTGCTATCTTTATTTGAAAAGCAGGAATATAAAGCTTAGGAGCCAGCCCATTTTAGGTTCAGTCAGCACCCTAGATAGTGCTTGCTTATTGGTGGCTACATTTAGCCACCAATCAGCAAGCGCAACCAAGGTGCTGAACCAAAAAAACACACATCCTCTCACCTTAACCCCTTATAACTGATTTGTGCAGTTAATTTGTTAAAAAGTCAAAATGCTCTTTAATTGCGCTTAGCTTAACCCATTGCGTGCTAATGACGGATCGGAGCGATTACAGAGTTTCCCACTCAGAGCCGTCACTAGCACTCTCCCACCTTGAGGGAGATCTGGGGGCTCACACCCGCTCCTACGCCGGCGATCGGGCCTACATAGTGACAGGCATCGCCGGGGCTTCACGTTATGCGCGGATGACGTCACAGCGCAACTTTATTTATACTTAACAATGTTAAGTATAGGAGAAGGGGGGCATGCTGCTTAGAAGCCTGTATCTCAGGCATCTAAGCAGCTACAGACCCCCCCAACCTTTCCAAAAGTGTAATCCTGGGGGTCTGGAAAAAAAAAATTAAAAAAAATGTTGTTCAAAAAATAAAAAATAAACCTTAAAAAATCTTAGCACCCAGGTGGGAAAGTGCTTAGCACTCAAAGGGTTAAAGTAAAAACGCAAGCTCATTGTCACATTAGCCAGCCACTTGTATTGTTGTATTGCTGTAAACACACAAACAATAGTACAATATTAACATGCTCTAACATATTTGATCATTTTGTTTTTACACCTTTATATCCCTTTAAAAAATAAAAAAATAGAACTTTGTGCATTAAAATTTCAGACACACAGAAAACGCATAATTAACACTGTCAACAATGTTACAAGATAGCTAGAAATACGGCTTTTAAAAGCAAAATAATTCATATGATGAAAGATAATTGTAAACCTGTCTCACATCTAATCGTGCACTCTCTGCTACTCTTTTTTTGTATATGTGTCAAAAACACTTGCTAATTATAATCCTTTCTACTCACTGTAGTTAAACCTTTGGAAATAATGGTACTTTGGAAACATAATAAACGTGTTTCGGATTCTAAAGTACTTATTTTCTCAGGTGCAGTGATACAGCGACATTACTCACAATAATATAAAATCTGATCAGATCACTAAACTTTAAACATCATTTATGAGTTTATAGTAAGAACACAACCAATTAATTAAACAAACCCTCTTTGGGCTTCTTTAATTTGTCATCTCTCCAAAATTATTTCAGACCATAATAGCCTGAATTGTAAAAACTGTGTTCAAGCTCTCTTTAATTGTATTTAATTTGTAAGAATAGATAAAGTGACAATTTTGAGCAACAGCAGAACAATTGTAAAACCTATAATAAAAATGTACAATTGCTAGAAAGATAAAGCAAAATCCAGTGAACCATAAAATTACTCCAGATGGATCATACAGGCTCTAAATAATAAAGACGGAGTTTACCTAAAATTCAACAAGCTTGTCAAAGTGCACAATTAAAGGGAGACAAATGTCAAAAATTAAACTTTCGTGATTTATACAAGCGTTGGCCAACACATGGAGACTGCAGATCAATATTTTATAAACCTTAAAGTAACCAATTAAAGGGGCAGTAAACAAAGAAAATAATGTAATATAAGTCTGCACATAGTGCAGAATTATATAACATTATCTTAGCCAAACTTTATGCAAAATAATATTGCCGGTGAAATCTGATTAAAAAAAGAGGGTTTTTCAGACCGCCGCTCTTGCTCTACTGAGCGGGTCTGGTTTTCCCCCCTGAGCGCATCTGGGCCACTGTCTAGTCACAGCCCGATCGCACCATTACACTCAAGGTAGCTCGCTCCTGCTCTGTCTGATAGCGGTAACGAGCTGCATTGAGTGTAATGGCGGCGATCGGGCCGGGCTGTGACTAGGCAGCTGCCCAGATGCGCTCAGGGGGGAAAACCAGACCCACTCAGTAGAGCACAAGCGGCGGTCTGAAATACCCTCTTTTTTAATCAGATTTCACCGGCAATATTATGTTGCATAACATTTGGCTAAGATAATGTTATGCTATGTGCAGAATTATATAACATTATTTTCTAGGTTTTAATGCAGTAGAATTGCATAATTAACAAGTGCATAATAAAAAGACAACGCAATAACACCTACTCTGATTTCAAATAGCAAATATATTTTTTCCTACCATTGCCCGCTCCCCTGTATCCTATGACAAACATCAGCCAATCAGTAGACTAGTATATGTATACCCTGTGAGCTTGTGCACATGCTCAGTAAGGGCTTGTTCCACAGAAAATGTGCATATAAAAAGACTGCAAAATTTGATAATAGAATTAAATTGAAAAGTTTCTTAAAACTACCACTCTATCTGCTTAATGAAAGTTTAATTTTGATTTTAGTGTCCCTTTAAAGGGAAATAAAACCAAAACTGATTTCTTTCATGGTTTGGATAGAGCATATAACTTTTCCAAATTACTTATATTATGTCATTTGCATCATTATCTTGGGTATATTTCTGTTGAAAAGCATATCTAAGTAGGCTTAGGGGGACAGCAATGGATTACTGGGAGCTACTTTCTGATGGGTGGTTGCAGAAATGTGCCTCTTGTCATAGGCTCATCTGATGTTTTCAGCTTGGTCCCAAGCAGTCTATTACTGCTCCTTCATCGATGTCTCTAATTCAAATGATATTATTTATTTACCTTGCTGAATAGTTGGAGAGAATTGGCCTAAGCTGGTGTAGATAAGGTACCCCCATAAACCACCACTTCTTCCTCTGTCTGAATTTGGATGTTTACAGATGACATAACACCTTGTATAAAACTGGTCCAGTTAAAATCCTTAGGAATAATTAAAAAAAATTATAATGAATAAAGTTTTGTAACAAAATAATATAGACTAATAATCTGCTAACAATAAAACAGTGTTCGATTGTTTCTCCATATATTTCTCCATATTTAAAATACAACTCATTTAAATGCACGGCACATTTTTAGTTAATTTTCCTTTTAATTCTAAATAAAGATGGTTTACAGAATCATCACTATGTAAGTTCTTTATGAGTCTCTGAAAAGTAAGTAGTTTGCACTCTTTATTATGATTATTATTTATAATATTATTATTAATAATAATAGCAATAAAAATTATAATAATAAACCAACACTCATAAATTTTAAATAATATTGTAAAATGTATGTAACTGACATCATATTTAAATAGATTTTTTTTAACAACCTCCCGTCTTTTAATTATAAAACAAGATATATTACAGAATAAATAAGATATATATTTTTTTATTAAAGGGATACCGAACCCAATTTTTTTTCTTTCATGATTCAGATAGAACATGCCATTTTAAGCAACTTTCTAATTCTGCACCTATTATCAATTTTTTCTTCATTATCTTGCTGTCTTTATTTGAAAATAAGGTATCTAAGCTTTTTTTTGGTTCAGAGGCTGGACAGCACGTTTTTATTGGTGGATGAATTTATCCACCAAATCAGCAAGGACAACCCAGGTTGTTCACCAAAAATAGGCCGGCATCTAAACATACATTCTTGCATTTCAAATAAAGATACCAAGAGAATAAAGAAAATTTGATAATAGGAGTAAATTAGAAAGTTGCTTAAACGTCATGCTCTATCTGAATCACAAAAGAAAAAATGTGGGTTCAGTGTCCCTTTAAGTTTTTTTATTTACTCCTATTATCAATTTTTCTTCATTCTGTTGGTATCTTTATTTGAAAAAGGCAGGAAGTAAGCTTACGAGCCGGCCTATATTTGCGACCCAGGTTCTGAACCAAAGATGGGCCGGCTTGTAAGCTGGTTCAATATCCTTTAAGGTCTCTGTGATTATCAAAAATGTAGCTTTCATTTTTTTATTTATGATTATTAATCTCTCCTACAGTCTAAATATATTAAAGGGAGACGAGTGTATCTTTCATGAAAAATCTTATTAATTCTGTTATCAAATTTACTTTTGTTCTCTTTTTACTCTTTATTGGTCAAGGTAGGCAGGTTAGGAGCATGCACATAACTCCTTCAACAAAGAAAACCATGAAAACTAGGTACATCATATATATCTACTCCTCTGACTGAATCATAGGTCAACCCTACCCAAATTTATATTTAACATTTTGCAAATGAGTAGTTTGAGATGAAAATTTGCTTCTAAGAAAATTTTGTTTTCCAATCTGTAATCTGATGGGTATAACAGATATGCAGATCTATGATCACCTATGATCAATTGACTGCAATGCAACTTTTTTTTAATAAACTGTTTTATTTACATCTGGCAGACTACACTATTCAGTATAATGAATGAATTACTGTCCAGCATCTAAAAAAATAAAACTTAAAAACAGAGGCACTTTAAGATTCATTAAAGACCCTTCTTTTGTATTTAGCATATCGGTGATGAATCCGACTTCCTCCAATCGTTGCGTGCCCCATTTGGCATCCAGCTTATGGGGCACGCAACGATTGGAGGAAGCCACATTCATCATTGATATGCTAAATACAGCAGGAGATGCGGGCAGAGGAATGGCGGTATCTTTACCATAACGCTATGGTAATATATTTTAAAAGAAGTGTCATTGTTAAATTTATTGAATAAAAGTGTCCCTGTTTTTAAGATTATTGTTAGATACTGGGCAGTAATTCATTAAAATTTAAAATCACTTTTAAACAAGTAATATCATTTAAAAAAAAAAAAAATACATGTACAATTGTTTCTCAGTGTAATCTTAGCTTTGAGTATAGTATAGAGATGTGCATTTGTTTCATTATATCTAGCATTTATTTCAAGTTTTATGTACCATTAATGCCTTTATTTGTCAAGCTGAAAGACAATAATGGTTTCATTTTGCAAAAAATAACATTTTAAAAAACTTCCACTGCTGTAATGTGTTCAAAGTAAAATGGATGTTCTGTTATTTTTGCAAACTGTTGAAAGGTACTACTTTTTTTTTTTTTTTTTTAATTAACACCAGCAATGAAAACTCATCCGAAATGTTTAGGATATAGCTTCCTTTTGAGTCTTTTTTTTAACCTTTTTTAATTTAAAACATTATTATTATTATTATTTTTATTGTAATTATTATTATTGTTATTATTTTATTTTTATTATTTTTATAGTAATTGTTATTATTTTATTATTATTTTTAATATTACTATTATTATTAGTAGTAAATGAGTCCCATATAAAAGCATTACACAACATGATATTTAGTTCATGTAAGACCAAAGTCATATATACTCCTTTATAGATCTCCATGTATCAAACTGCTTCTATTAAAAAGACTTTTGGTCAACCTTTTAGACAATTCAAGTATTTAATCTCATGTAGGGGCACGTAATTGGGATATTTACATCTAGTTGCAAACTTTTGTGTGAATTCCTGGAGTGTGATTTTATTGTATAACCAACGTCACATCATTTCGTTCTTCTGACGGAGCTGTAGCCTGAAAGACAAATAAATAAAATAAATTATGGAATAACTTGAGTATAAACTCCAAGAATCAGATATGTCTAAAAGGGATAGTTTTAGCACACCCCTCTTTATGCTATGATGATATCTAATGACTTATGGAAATTGATATTTCATATAAAAATATCCTTTATGACTAATCTACTGTAACCTATCATCTATCTATTATCCATCCATCTATCAATCTATCCATGATAGATCTATCTATCTATCTTCTATCTATCTATCTATCTATCTATCTATGACTATCAATCTTTTTATCTATCATCTATCTACAGTATCTATCTATGATCTATCTATTATCTATCTTCTATCTATCTATCTATCTATCTATCTATCTATCTATCTATGAGGTACAGTTTCAGCACATGCTTACTCTATGCTCATGGTTTATTTTATTATATTACTCGTTATTAAATTAATATTCTCTCATCAAATAAATAATGACCAGACCACATGACTCCTTATTCAAAAGATATTTCATTTTGTCCAATGATGCATATATCTAGGCATCAAATAAGCAAAATTAAAGGAACCATTCCCCAGTAAAATCTACATGCAGTACTATATACAATGGCCATTTATTACCATAGTTCCCTAGCAAGAGAAAAAATAAACAATACATTTAGAAACTAATATGTGCTCCACAACATACTCCCTTACATTTGTGATATACATACATAGCTTATAGACTCTATACAGTCTCTCTCTCTCTCTCTCTCTCACTCTCTCTCTCTCTCTATGTATATATACAGTAAATACATATATCTACACTGAGCATCCAAGATATATCAGAGGAAAATCATACCTTTGCAATATCTGTTTCCAAGTCCATTACTTTGGTCATTTCCTCCTGAACAAAGTTGTCATCTTTAGTTAAATTCCTGTCTTCTCTAACCATCTTGGCAATGGTAATCATGAACTGTAGATAAGCTTCTCTAATCTAGAGGAAAATGTTGTATTGTAATAAGTGTAAAACATTTATCTGTAACATGCAGCCAAGTAGTAATAAGTGCTACTTATGCTTAAAAGGAAACTAAACCCAATTGTTTAAAGGGACACTGAACCCAATTTATTTCTTTCATGATTCAGATAGCGCATGCAATTTTAAGCAACTTTCTAATTTACTCCTATTATCAATTTTTCTTCATTCTCTTGGTATCTTTATTTGAAAAGCAAGAATTTAAGTTTAGATGCGGCCCATTTTTGGTAAACAACTTGGGTTGTTCTCGCTTATTGGTGCATAAATTCACCCCACCAATAAACAAATTCCTGTCCAGCTTCTGAACCAAAAATTGTCTGGCTCCTTAGCTTAGACACCTTCTTTATCAAATAAAGATAGCAAGAGAATGAAAAAAAAAATGATTATAGGAGTAAATTAGAAAGTTGCTTAAAATTACCTGCTCTGTCTGAATCGCAAAATATTTTTTTGGGGTTCAGTGTCCCTTTAAAGGGACACTGAACCCAAATATTTTCTTTTGTGATTCAGATAGAGCATGAGATTTTTTAAGCAACTTTCTAATTTTCTCCTATTATCAATTTTCTTCATTCTCTTGATATCTTTATTTGAAATGCAAGAATGTAAGTTTAGATGCCGGCCCATTTTTTGGTGAACAACCTGGGTTGTTCTTGCTGATTGGTGGATAAATTGATCCACCAATAAAAAAGTGCTGTCCAGAGTTCTGAACTAATAAAAAAGCTTATATGCCTTCTTTTTTAAATAAAGATAGCAAGAGAACGAAGAAAATTTGATAATAGGAGTATATTAGAAAGTTGCTTAAAATGGCATGCTCTATCTGAAAAAAGAAAGGAAAAATTTGGGTTCAGTGTCCCTTTAATTATTCATAGTAAACATACTTTGTAATGTACTTTCTATATTTTCATATAATTATAAGTCTTTCACTTCCTCCAAGAAGGGGTGAAATAGATCCAATAGGTTTCAGATCACTGATTTTTCAACAGTCTTTTCATCTATTACTTAAAGGGATATGAAACCCAACCTTTTTCTCTTATGATTTAAATAGAACATGTTTTAAACAACTTTTAAATTTGTTTTTATTATCTAATCTGCTTTGTTCACTTGCTATCTATTGTTGAAGAGGAAGACCTAGGCTTAGAACCAGCAAAAGCACTATTGTGATCTACCTTCTGATTGGTGGCTGCACATACTGTATATGCCTCATGTGATTGGCTCACCAGATGTATTCAGTTAGCTCTCAGTCGTGCACTGTTGCTCTCTTTAACAAAGGATACCAAGAGAACAAAGCATATATGATAATAGAAGTTGATAGAATACATGTTTAAAATTGCATGCTCTATCTGAATTGTAAAAGAAACAAATTGGGTTTCATGCAATGGAGAAAAGATTAATATACTTTTTAAGTGGTATGTCCCAGAACTACAGAGCAATTCCACTTTGCTAACTAAATGACAGTTTTAAAAAGCTTTTATAACATGTATCTTGTAAGAAAATAGTTTTAAAGGGACAGCAACATATCTTTTTATATATGAAATAATCCCTGCATCTTAGTCACAAAGCTCTTTGTATCTTGCAATAAAAAGGATTCATGAGTCCAAGTAGAAATGGGAGTTGGTTCTTGTGAAGCAATGTTTTTGTTTACTTTTTTACAACCAAAACAAATTGATATATCATATTCAGCTAAAACAGCAAGAGTAAAAAAAAACACCCAGCTCTGAAGTGCACCTATATTGTACAAACAATACATGTCTATAAAGGTCAAGGCATATGTATATTTTAGCTGCAACTCAAAGAAGAAAAATGCAGCCAAAATACTGGATCCATATTGAACCTGTTATACAATAAAGGTAATCTCCAAAGCTGAGTAGATGGTACAGGCAGTGAATTGCTCCCATTGGTTGGTAGAGGGAAACCCCATGTCAGCTGAAAAGGGAAACCTTTTGCTCCCTCCTGGTAACTGACAATGGGGGAAACCCCACTGTGCATTATAGAATAACATATAGCGGTGGTGCACTTGCCATTGGCTGCACACCTGTCTGTCAAAATAAGAAGAAAAAAAAATGGATTAACATGGAGGCGAAAGTGATGAGAATCAGTAGTTTACCATCACTTTAAATCTGGAGGAAAAAAATCGCCAATATCCTCAGAAAAGCAGAAATGCATTAAATAGAATTCCCAACTCTGATTGTAAATGGATTTAAAATAATTTTGTAAGCAGATATTTTAATTTCATCATATTCCATGGTGCATATATAATAAATGCCTTTACTGTCATGTTAACAGTAAGTAGCACATACCGAGGAATAATTCAACCTATTGTACTAGTAACACACATACTGTACATCAGTGATTTTATACTGCTATCCAGCCAGCAACACACAGATTAAAGGGCATTGTGGTGAGCATCAGCTCAGTCCTATCACTACACTATTTGAAGCCTTTCTCTTTCATGAAAATTGCGACTCACTGTATAAGAATTATGGTGTTGTCATTTCCAGTGTGATACCTGACATGCTGTAACAGTGTTTCTCAACTCCCACAAGTAACCCAAACAGGCCAGATTTTCCTCATATATTAAAGGAACAGTAAAGTCAAAATGAAACAGTCATGATTCAGTTAGAGCATAACATTTTAAACAATTTTACACAGGGGTCAAGTCCTACAAAAAAAAGTTTCGGAGCTCACCAACAGTGGCGTCACTAGGGTTGGTGTCACCCGGTGCGGTAAGTCATGGTGTCACCCCCCCCAGAAAGCAGACACACACAAAAACACAGGCAAACACACATACAAACACTCAGGACACACTTAAAAACATACTCAGATGCACACACAAACACTCGGAAACACACTCAGACACACACAAAAACACTGAGACACACACAAACTCAGACCACACACATACAAAATATGTAAACTGCACTGCATTAATTATAAAGCTCATGCCTAGAGCTGCTCCCTTGTGTCAGCAGAACATCAAATGAAAGATAAACAGAGCACTCTAAAATAAATCACTGAAGAAAAAGGTTTTAGGCGCACAAACTATGAAAATTCTGCTCTCTGACTCTGTTCCAAGTCTGTCAGTGACAGCCCCCCCTGGGGCCGCATGTCACTGAGCATTGAGCACAGATAGGCAGGCAGGTTTAGGCTAGCAGCGCAACTTTGCAAGCCCCACGGCACACCCCCCCAACATTCATAGTGAAATTGGGCAGGGGAGGAGCAAAGTACAAACAAGCAAAAGCAGCCGGGAAAACTATTTGATTGAAATTGCAGCACTGGCTCAAGGGGCAAAAAATTGTGTGTCTACAACTTCCCCAGTCCCACTAATGTTCACAAATGCCAGCCTCTAATAAAATAATCTATGCATCTCAACATTGTATTTTCTTTGAATTTCAATAAAATTAAAAAAACAAAAAAAATTTTTTTTTTGGTGTCACCCCCAGGAGGGTGTCACCCGGGTGCGACCCGCCCCCCCCCCCCCCCCCCGTCGGTATTGTAGACGCCACTGCTCACCAATACTTCCACCCTCCCCTCACAATTAATATTTTTTTATACACACACACTCGTATTTATATGTATATAATCTATCGACTCCCCGTTGTTAATGAAAGCAAATTAAATCCAATGAAGGGTTGATTGGTTGCCTTTGGGCCTGAGAATATTCCTCTGTCACAGGTCCTCACCTATTTAAGGTGCAATAGTCCTATTTTTGCTGAGGGGAGCTAAATAACCCCAGAACAAAATACACACCAAATGTAAGCAGCATGTGTACGAAAAAGATAATAAAGATAATATTTATAACAGGGGTGATAACACACAACAGGATCGTGACAGTCATCTACATTCAGTGTATTGTAGGAAGTGTTACTGCCCGATTACTAGAGGATCTCACTATCCCTTTAACCAGGACTGTGCTCCAGCTCCTCCCACCAGCAGCAACCAGTGTTTACTGAGCGTTTCTGTTCTCTGTCCAGGGGGAACTTAGTTCCTCCCTGCAAAAAATAGTGCAGGAACCTCCGTTCCCATGCGTTCCCTCTCTCGACTTGACGCCCTGATTTTACATCTTAATTCTATTATCAATTTTGCTTAGTTCCCTGGTATCATTTGTGAAAGAGTAATCATAGGTGAGTCAGGACTGTGCACATGTCCAATATAAAAATTAATGATAGAAGTAAACCGGAAAAATTGTTTAAAATGTCATGCCCTATCCAATCCATTTAAGTTTAAATGGTGAAATAATCATCGGATCAGTAGCCATGGTCACCTGTGTTAAGATATCATGAAAATCTAGGGTATATAACGACCTCTAGTTGACAAACTATGATTAATGTGATAATGCAAACATGTACTTTTTTGTATTATTTAATTCTACAATTTTACTATATATGATAGGGTTTGGTCCCACTCAACAAAACATAAAATAATGAGTTAATTATCTGTGCACACGTGCTCTATGATAACTGCATTAAGTATATCGTTATGGAACTATACAGTACATATAGGAAATCTATAAAGGTAATTGTCATGAATCATCACTGCATGAGAGGTTCCTGACCCTCCAGCAGTGCCCGATACAAATGGCTGGTTACGTTAAATAACAGGAAACTACAGCAAGCACGGCTAGCAGATTTCTAAAGATCATCATGTATAATCTCTCTGATCAAAATCACTGTTTGTTTAGATGTAATTGAAGCTGTGGTTTGGAAATTTTAAAGCTTCTGTTTTAGCTCCGTCAAACTAAATGTAGTGATTTTAAAGAGACCACTGAACCCAAATTGTATCTTTCGTGATTTCAGATAGAGCAGGCAATTTTAAGCAACTTTCTAATTTTCTCCAATTATCAATTTTTCTTCGTTTCTTGTTATCTTTATTTATAAAAGCAGGAATGTAAGCGTCAGAGCCGGCCCATTTTTGGTTCAGCACCCTGGAGAGTGCTTGCTGATTTAGGCACCATATCAGCAAACACTACCCAGTTGCTGAAACCAAAGATGGGCTGGCTCATAAGCTTACATTCCTGCTTTTTCAAATAAAGATAACCAAGGAATGAAGACAAATTGATAATAGGAGAAAATTAGAAAGTTCCTTAAAATTTCTGCTCTATCTGAATCATAAAAGATCAATTTGGGTTAGTGTCCTCTTTAATGTTACATGTAGCAGAAGAGGTGTCAAAAAACATTTCCCACATCCTAACTTACTTTATATTCTGCTGAATTCAATTTTTTCAATGTTGGTTAAATTCATTTGTATAACAACGCCACAAAGGTATTGGTACAGCTGCCAGCTTTTGGTTTTAAATGAATAGGCACAAAAACAGGCATTATTTAAATAATGCTCATAATCTATGAAACTATATTATTAAATAAACTACAGAGCAATAAATCTGATCTGAGGTGTGAAGTAGGCATGTGACTGGCAAGGACTAAAGTGCTGCAAGTTTGATCTGAGATCTGTAGTAGTCATATAGTTGGCAAGGGGCAACAGGACCACAAGTCTGATCTTAGGTCTGAAGTGGGAATATCACTGGCAAGGGCTATAGGGCCCACAAGTCTGATCTTAGGTCTGAAGTGGGAATACCACTGGCAAGGGCAACAGGACCACAAGTCTGATCTTAGGTCTGAAGTGGAATATCACTGGCAAGGGCTATAGGGCCCACAAGTCTGATCTTAGGTCTGAAGTGGGAATACACTGGCAAGGGCAACAGGACCACAAGTCTGATCTTAGGTCTGAAGTGGGAATAACACTGACAAGGGCAACAGGACCACAAGTCTGATCTTAGGTCTGAAGTGGGAATATCACTGGCAAGGGCAACAGGACCACAAGTCCTGATCTTAGGTCTGAAGTGGGAATAACACTGACAAGGGCAATAGGACCACAAGTCTGATCTTACGTCTGAAGTGGGAATATCACTGGCAAGGGCTATAGGGCCACAAGTCTGATCTTAGGTCTGAAGTGGGAATATCCTGGCAAGGGCTATAGGGCCACAAGTCTGATCTTAGGTCTGAAGTGGGAATATCACTGGCAAGGGCTATAGGGCCACAAGTCTGATCTTAGGTCTGAAGTTGGAATATCACTGGCAAGGACTATAGGGCCACAAGTCTGATTTTAGGTCTGAAGTGGGAATATCACTGACAAGGGCCATAGGGACACAAGTCTGATTTTAGGTCTGAAGTGGTAATATCACTGGCAAGGGCTATAGGGCCACAAGTCTGATCTTAGGTCTGAAGTGGGAATATCACTGGCAAGGGCTATAGGGCCACAAGTCTGATTTTAGGTCTGAAGTGGGAATATCACTGGCAAGGGCTATAGGGCCACAAGTCTGATCTTAGGTCTGAAGTGGGAATATCACTGACACAGGCTATAGGGCAACAAGTCTAATCTTAGGTTCTGAAGTGGGAATATCACTGGCAAGGGCTATAGGGCCACAAGTCTGATCTTAGGTCTGAAGAGGGTATATCACTGGCAAGGGCTATAGGGCCACAAGTCTGATCTTAGGTCTGAAGTGAGAATATCACTGACACGGGCTATAGGACCACAAGTCTGATCTTAGGTCTGAAGTGGGAATATCACTGGCAAGGGCTATAGGGCCACAAGTCTGATCTTAGGTCTGAAGAGGGTATATCACTGGCCAAGGACTATAGGGCAACAAGTCTAATCTTAGGTCTGAAGTGGGAATATCACTGGCAAGGGCTATAGGGCCACAAGTCTGATCTTAGGTCTGAAGAGGGTATATCACTGGCAAGGACTATAGGGCCATAAGTCTGATTTTAGGTCTGAAGTGAGAATATCACTGGCAAGGGCTATAGGACCACAA
The DNA here is from genome assembly GCF_027579735.1 of Bombina bombina. Classification (NCBI taxonomy): domain Eukaryota; kingdom Metazoa; phylum Chordata; class Amphibia; order Anura; family Bombinatoridae; genus Bombina; species Bombina bombina. Next base: position 44,257,388 of record NC_069506.1, read on the forward strand.
GTCTGATTTTAGGTCTGAAGTGGGAATATCACTGGCAAGGACTATAGGGCCACAAGTCTGATTTTAGGTCTGAAGTGGGAATATCACTGGCAAGGGCTATAGGACCACAAGTCTGATTTTAGGTCTGAAGTGGGTATATCACTGGCAAGGGCTATAGGGCCACAAGTCTGATTTTAGGTCTGAAGTGGGAATATCACTGGCAAGGGCTATATGACCACAAGTCTGATTTTAGGTCTGAAGTGTGAATATCACTGACAAGGGTTATAGGGCCACAAGTCTGATCTTAGATCTGAAGTGGGAATATCACTGGCAAGGGCTATAGGACCACAAGTCTGATCTTAGGTCTGAAGTGGGAATATCACTGGCAAGGGCTATAGGACCACAAGTCTGATCTTAGATCTGAAGTGGGAATATCACTGGCAAGGGCTATAGGACCACAAGTCTGATCTTAGGTCTGAAGTGGGAATATCACTGGCAAGGGTTATAGGGCCACAAGTCTGATCTTAGGTCTGAAGTGGGAATATCACTGGCAAGGGCTATAGGGCCACAAGTCTGATCTTAGGTCTGAAGTGGGAATATCACTGGCAAGGGCTATAGGGCCACAAGTCTGATCTTAGGTCTGAAGTGGGAATATCACTGGCAAGGGCAACCATGGCCACTGATCTGGTCTAAGGTCTGAAATTGGTATATAATTGACAAGGGCTACAGGGTCACAAGTCTGATATTAGGTTTGAAGGGGGCATATGAATTGTAAGGGCTAAAGAGACACTGGAAAGGGCTACAGAACCACTGGTATGGTCTAAGGGCAACATGGCCACTGATCTAATTAGAAGACTTAAAAGGGCATATAACTGGCAAGAGCTACAGGGGCATTGGTCTGATCAGAGGTCTTAAGAGGGCATATGATTGGCAAGAGCTACAGGTCCACTGGTCTTATCTAAGGCCTATAGTAGGCATATAACTGACATGGGCTACTTGGCCACTAGTCTGACCTGGGGTCTTAAACAGTTGCCATTTTTACATTAATCATACAGCTCATCATTTGATCAAAATAGACGCTGCTCTGCAGTTTTTTTTTTTACCAATCTGTTTTATTTTTCTAAACAGTGTACAGTGAAATAATTATACCAGTAAAGTGATATAGGGCAAGTTACCCAACATTTGGAAGAGAATATGCAACTCTAATACACAGTTTGGTTAGTAAAAGGCATCATACAAGATCAGGTGTCCTCATAACAGTGTATTAGAGATTAACATGTTTATTTGCATGAGAACGTGTGCCAATACCCCATGACTTACTGTGTGTGTTTTCTGTTTTCTAGCCTACTGCTTTATCTCTGGACAGTTCAGATAGAGCATATGATTTTAAACAACTTTACAGTTTACTTCTATTATCTAATTTGTTCTCTTGGTATTCATATTTGAAAATTATACCTAGGTAGGCTCAGGAGTTGCTGATTGGTGGCAGCACATATATGCCTCACGTTATTGACTCACTAATGTGTATAGCTTGCTCTCAGTAGTGCATTGCTGCTCTTTCAACAAAGGAAACCAAGAGAATGAAAGAAATTAGATAATAGAAGTGAATTAGAAAGTAGTTTAAAATTGTATTATCTACATCATTAAAGAACTAACTTGGGTTTCATGTCCCTTTAAAAACACCTTCAGCAATTGTAGAAGAGTGACCAAAAAGCAAATCCTAGTGTGTGTTCATCTAGCTCCCAGTAGTACATTGCTGCTTTCTATCTAAATCATGAAAGACAAATGTTGGGTTTCACTTCCCTTTAAGCGAAATGATATAAAAAAATTATGTTATTGTTAATACTACTAGAAAAGACAGTTGAGCGACTCTGGCATATGAAAAATTAAAAGGGTAATATAAATGGATAAAAATCACAATAAACAAATCATGATAGTATTTTTAAAGAGTTAGAGTAAACAATTTGCAAATTATAAATGACTAATGGCATATTAATACATTTTTCAATCCCAATAAACATATAAAACACATTGTTTGATTTTGTTTTTTTAAGGTTTTGCCCCTAATAATTTTGGACAATATATTGGTATACCAAGTTTTGTGATTAGAATGGATATCGCGACCGTGCTAAATAGCGCTTATATTGCAAGTTGAAAGTTATGGATTGCGAAAGCCCAAATAGCATTAGAAGGATTAGCACCTGAAGTAAATTGTAAGGCAGGGGTGATCAAAGTATTTTGTTATCAATATCAACTCAGACCCTAAGTGACTATTGATCCTGATTGTTATTTTAATGGTTTTATTCATTTTAAATAAATATTTGTGAATTTATATCATGTGTTCCTGTATGAGATGTGGCTTTACCGGATAGCCTATATCAGGTGTGCGCATCATATGGCACATGTTTATAGCTCCAGAAAGTGTGAGTACTTGTCAATACGTTATTAAGTTGTGTTACATAAACAGTATTATGCTATGCGTGTCCTTGTTAGTTACACCCGAAAAAAGGAGCCATCTAAATGTGAGAGCTGAACCAGAAGGTCTTTAATCTCAGGACAGCCCATTACTTGTGCTTAAAGGGACAGTCTAGTTAAAATTAACTTTCATGATTCAGACAGGGCATGCAATTTTAAACAATTTTTCCAGTTCACTTTTATCATCAAATTTGCTTTGTTCTCTTGATATTCTTAGTTGAAAGCTAAATCTAATTTCTAAGCCCTTGAAGGCCGCCTCTTAACTGACTGCATTTGATAGCTTTTCACAGCTAGAGGGCGTCAATTTATGTGTGTCATATCGATAACATTGTTCTCACGCCTGCGGCGTTATTTATGAATCAGCACTGATTGGCTAAAATGCAAGTCTGTCAAAAGAACTGAAATAAGGGGGCAGTCTGCAGAGGCTTAGATACAAGGTAATCACAGAGGTAAACAGTGTATTAACATACAATTTTTGGTTATGCAAAACTGGGAAAAGGGTCATAAAAAGAATTATCTATCTTTTTCAACAATAACAATTCTGGAGTAAACTGTCCCTTTAAGATAGCTCAAGTCTGTGTGAGTACACATTTGGCATTACTAAATATTATTCACAATATAAATACTGTATTACACTATATGTTTTTTTGAGATCACTTGTTATTTAATCTATACAAGTGGAAAAGTTGAATCAATATTCTTTTTAATCTCATTTATTTACTGTTACTGCAAAAGAATTGTGATTTTTTTTTCTTAATTTATTATTTATTACAAAGATACTGATGTAAAGGTATAGTCTAGTTAAACTATAATTATTCAGACAGAACATGTAATTTGAAGCAACTTTCTAATTTACTCCTTTTATCAATTTTTCTTTGTTCTCTTGATATCTTTATTTGAAAAAGCAAGAATGTAAGCGTAGGAGCCAGCCCATTTTTGGTTCAGCACCTGGGTAGCTGATGTATGACCAATCAGGTGGCTACATTTAGACACCAATCAGCAAGCACTACCCAGGTGCTGAGCCAAAAATGGGCTGGCTCCTAATCTTACATTCCTGCATTTTCAAATAAAGATATCAAGAGAACGAAGAAAAATGATAAAAGGAGTAAATTAGAAAGTTGCTTCAAATTACATGTTCTGTCTGAATAATTATAGTTTAACTAGACTATACCTTTACATCAGTATCTTTGTAATAAATAATAAATTAAGAAAAAAAATCACAATTCTTTTGCAGTAACATAAATAAATGAGATTAAAAAGAATATTGATTCAACTTTTCCACTTGTATAGATTAAATAACAAGTGATCTCAAAAAAACATATAGTGTAATACAGTATTTATATGTGAATAATATTTAGTAATGCCAAATGTGTACTCACACAGACTTGAGCTATCTTAAAGGGACAGTTTACTCCAGAATTGTTATTGTTTGAAAAAGATAGATAATTCTTTTTATGACCCTTTTCCCAGTTTTGCATAACCAAAAATTGTATGTTAATACACTGTTTACCTCTGTGATTACCTTGTATCTAAGCCTCTGCAGACTGCCCCCTTATTTCAGTTCTTTTGACAGACTTGCATTTAGCCAATCAGTGCTGATTCATAAATAACGCCGCAGGCGTGAGAACAATGTTATCGATATGACACACATAAATTGACGCCCTCTAGCTGTGAAAAGCTATCAAATGCAGTCAGTTAAGAGGCGGCCTTCAAGGGCTTAGAAATTAGATTTAGCTTTCAACTAAGAATATCAAGAGAACAAAGCAAATTTGATGATAAAAGTGACTGGAAAATTGTTTTAAAATTGCATGCCCTGTCTGATTCATGAAAGTTTAATTTTAACTAGACTGTCCCTTTAAGCACAAGTAATGGGCTGTCCTGAGATTAAAGACCTTCTGGTTCAGCTCTCACATTTAGATGGCTCCTTTTTTCGTGGTGTAACTAACAAGGACACGCATAGCATAATACTGTTTATGTAACACAACTTAATAACGTATTGACAAGTACTCACACTTTCTGGAGCTATAAACATGTGCCATATGATGCGCACACCTGATATAGGCTATCCGGTAAAGCCACATCTCATACAGGAACACATGATATAAATTCACAAATATTTATTTAAAATGAATAAAACCATTAAAATAACAATCAGGATCAATAGTCACTTAGGGTCTGAAGTTGAATTGATAACAAAATACTTTGATCACCCCTGCCTTACAATTTACTTCAGGTGCTAATCCTTCTAATGTCTATTTGGGCTTTCGCAATCCTAACTTTCAACTTGCAATATAAGCGCTATTTAGCACGGTCGCGATATCCATTCTAATCACAAAACTTGGTATACCAATATATTGTCCAAAATTATTAGGGGCAAAACCTTAAAAAAAACAAAATCAAACAATGTGTTTTATATGTTTTATTGGGATTTGAAAAATGTATTAATATGCCATTAGTCATTTATAATTTGCAAATTGTTTACTCTAACTCTTTAAAAATACTATCATGATTTGTTTATTGTGATTTTTATCCATTTATATTACCCTTTTTATTTTTCATATGCCAGAGTCGCTCAACTGTCTTTTCTAGTAGTATTTAACAATAACATAATTTTTTTATATCATTTCGCTTAAAGGGAAGTGAAACCCAACATTTGTCTTTCATGTTTTTAGATAGAAAGCAGCAATGTACTACTGGGAGCTAGATGAACACACACTAGGATTTGCTTTTTGGTCACTCTTCTACATTTGCTGAAGGTGTTTTTAAAAGGGACATGAAACCCAAAGTTAGTTCTTTAATGATGTAGAGTAATACAATTTTAAACTACTTTCTAATTCACTTCTATTATCTAATTTCTTTCATTCTCTTGTTTGCCTTTGTTGAAAGAGCAGCAATGCACTACTGAGAGCAAGCTATACACATTAGTGAGTCAATAACGTGAGGCATATATGTGCTGCCACCAATCAGCAACTCCTGAGCCTACCTAGGTATAATTTTCAAATATGAATACCAAGAGAACAAATTAGATAATAGAAGTAAACTGTAAAGTTGTTTAAAATCATATGCTCTATCTGAACTGTCCAGAGATAAAGCAGTAGGCTAGAAAACAGAAAACACACACAGTAAGTCATGGGGTATTGGCACACGTTCTCATGCAAATAAACATGTAAATCTCTAATACACTGTTATGAGGACACCTGATCTTGTATGATGCCTTTTACTAAACCAAACTGTGTATTAGAGTTGCATATTCTCTTCCAATGTTGGGTAACTTGCCCCTATATCACTTTACTGGTATAATTATTTCACTGTACACTGTTTTAGAAAAATAAAACAGATTGGTAAAAAAAAAAACTGCAGAGCAGCGTCTATTTTGATCAAATGATGAGCTGTATGATTAATGTAAAAATGGCAACTGTTTAAGACCCCAGGTCAGACTAGTGGCCAGTAGCCCCATGTCAGTTATATGCCTACTATAGCCTTAGATAAGACCAGTGGACCTGTAGCCTCTTGCCAATCATATGCCCTCTTTAAGACCTCTGATCAGACCAATGCCCCCTGTAGCTCTTGCCAGTTATATGCCCTTTTAAGTCTTCTAATTAGATCAGTGGCCATGTTGGCCCTTAGACCATACCAGTGGTTCTGTAGCCCTTTCCAGTGTCTCTTTAGCCCTTACAATTCATATGCCCCCTTCAAACCTAATATCAGACTTGTGACCCTGTAGCCCTTGTCAATTATAAACCAATTTCAGACCTTAGACCAGATCAGTGGCCATGTTGCCCTTGCCAGTGATATTCCCACTTCAGACCTAAGATCAGACTTGTTGGCCCTATAGCCCTTGCCAGTGATATTCCCACTTCAGACCTAAGATCAGACTTGTGGCCCTATAGCCCTTGCCAGTGATATTCCACTTCAGACCTAAGATCAGACTTGTGGCCCTATAACCCTTGCCAGTGATAGTTCCCACTTCAGACCTAAGATCAGACGTGTGGTCCTATAGCCCTTGCCAGTGATATTCCCACTTCAGATCTAGATCAGACTTGTGGTCCTATAGCCCTTGCCAGTGATATTCCCACTTCAGACCTAAGATCAGACTTGTGGTCCTATAGCCCTTGCCAGTGATATTCCCACTTCAGATCTAAGATCAGACTTGTGGCCCTAGTAACCCTTGTCAGTGATAATTCACACTTCAGACCTAAAATCAGACTTGTGGTCATATAGCCCTTGCCAGTGATATTCCCACTTCAGACCTAAAATCAGGACTTGTGGCCCTATAGCCCTTGCCAGTGATATACCCACTTCAGACCTAAATCAGACTTGTGGTCCTATTAGCCCTTGCCTAGTGATATTCCCACTTCAGACCTAAAATCAGACTTGTGGCCCTATAGTCCTTGCCAGTGATATTCCCACTTCAGACCTAAATCAGACTTGTGGTCCGATAGCCCTTGCCAGTGATATTCTCACTTCAGACCTAAAATCAGACTTATGGCCCTATAGTCCTTGCCAGTGATATACCCTCTTCAGACCTAAGATCAGACTTGTGGCCCTATAGCCCTTGCCAGTGATATTCCCACTTCAGACCTAAGATTAGACTTGTTGCCCTATAGTCCTTGCCAGTGATATACCCTCTTCAGACCTAAGATCAGACTTGTGGCCCTATAGCCCTTGCCAGTGATATTCCCACTTCAGACCTAAGATCAGACTTGTGGTCCTATAGCCCTTGTCAGTGATATTCTCACTTCAGACCTAAGATCAGACTTATGGCCCTATAGCCCTTGCCAGTGATATACCCTCTTCAGACCTAAGATCAGACTTGTGGCCCTATAGCCTGTGTCAGTGATATTCCCACTTCAGACCTAAGATTAGACTTGTTGCCCTATAGCCTGTTCAGTGATATTCCCACTTTCAGACCTAAGATCAGACTTGTGGCCCTATAGCCCTTGCCAGTGATATTACCACTTCAGACCTAAAATCAGACTTGTGGCCCTATAGCCCTTGCCAGTGATATTCCCACTTCAGACCTAAGATCAGACTTGTGGCCCTATAGCCCTTGCCAGTGATATTACCCACTTCAGACCTAAAATCAGACTTGTGGTCCCTATGTGCCCTTGTCAGTGATATTCCCACTTCAGACCTAAAATCAGACTTGTGGCCCTATAGTCCTTGCCAGTGATATTCCAACTTCAGACCTAGATCAGACTTGTGGTCCTATAGCCCTTGTCAGTGTTATTCCCACTTTAGACCTAAGATCAGACTTGTGGCCCTATAGCCCTTGCCAGTGATATTCCCACTTCAGACCTAAGATCAGACTTGTGGCCCTATAGCCCTTGCCAGTGATATTCCCACTTCAGACGTAAGATCAGACTTGTGGTCCTATTGCCCTTGTCAGTGTTATTCCCACTTCAGACCTAAGATCAGACTTGTGGTCCTGTTGCCCTTGCCAGTGATATTCCCACTTCAGACCTAAGATCAGACTTGTGGTCCTGTTGCCCTTGTCAGTGGTTATTCCCACTTCAGACCTAAGATCAGACTTGTGGTCCTGTTGCCCTTAGCCAGTGGTATTCCCACTTCAGACCTAAGATCAGACTTGTGGCCCTATAGCCCTTGCCAGTGATATTCCCACTTCAGACCTAAGATCAGACTTGTGGTCCTGTTGCCCTTGCCAGTGGTATTCCCACTTCAGACCTAAGATCAGACTTGTGGCCCCTATAGCCCTTGCCAGTGATATTCCCACTTCAGACCTAAGATCAGACTTGTGGTCCTGTTTGCCCCTTGCCAACTATATGACTACTACAGATCTCAGATCAAACTTGCAGCACTTTAGTCCTTGCCAGTCACATGCCTACTTCACACCTCAGATCAGATTTATTGCTCTGTAGTTTATTTAATAATATAGTTTCATAGATTATGAGCATTATTTAAATAATGCTGTTTTGTGCCCTATTCATTTAAAACCAAAAGCTGGCAGCTGTACCAATACCTTTGTGGCGTTGTTATAAAATGAATTAACACAACATGAAAAAAATTGAATTCAGCAGAATATAAAAGTAAGTTAGGATGTGGGAAATGTATTGACACCTCTTCTGCTACATGTAACATTAAAGGGACACTAAACCCAAAATTGATCTTTTATGATTCAGATAGAGCAGAAATTTTAAGGACTTTCTAATTTTCTCCTATTATCAATTTGTCTTCATTCTCTTGTTATCTTTTTTTGAAAAAGCAGGAATGTAAGCTTATGAGCCAGCCCATCTTGGTTCAGCAACTGGGTAGTGTTTGCTGATTGGGTGCCTAAATCAGCAAGCACTCTCCAGGGTGCTGAACCAAAAATGGGCCGGCTCTGACGCTTACATTCCTGCTTTTATAAATAAAGATAACAAGAGAACGAAGAAAAATTGATAATTGGAGAAAATTAGAAAGTTGCTTAAAATTGCGCTGCTCTATCTGAATCACGAAAGATACAATTTGGGTTCAGTGTCTCTTTAAAATCACTACATTTAGTTGACGGAGCTAAAACAGAAGCTTTAAAATTTCCAACCACAGCTTCAATTTACATCTAAACAAACAGTGATTTTGATCAGAGAGAATTATACATGATGATCTTTAGAAATCTGCTAGCCGTGCTTGCTGGTAGTTTCCTGTTATTTAACGTAACCAGCCATTTGTATCGGGCACTGCTGGAGGTCAGGAACTCTCATGCAGTGAAGATTCATGACAATTACCTTTATAGATTTCCTTATGTACTGTATAGGTTCATAACGATATACTTAATGCAGTTATCATAGAGCACTGTGCACAGAATAATTAACTCATTATTTTATGTTTTGTGAGTGGGACCAAACCTATCATATATAGTAAAATTGTAAGAATTAAATAATACAAAAAAGTACATTTGCATTATCACATTAATCAATGTTTGTCAACTAGAGGTCGTTATATACCCCTAGATTTTCATGATAATCTTAACACAGGTGACCATGGCTACTGATCCAGATGATTATTTCACCATTTAAACTTAAATGGATTGGATAGGGCATGACATTTTAAACAATTTTCCGGTTTACTTCTATCATTAATTTTTATATGGACATGTGCACAGTCCTGAGCTCACCTATGATTACTCTTTCACAAATGATACCAAGGGAACTAAGCAAAATTGATAATAGAATTAAGATGTAAAATCAGGGGTCAAGTCGAAGAGGGAACGCATGGGAACGGAGTTTCCTGCACTATTTTTTGCAGGAGGAACTAAGTTCCCCCTGGACAGAGAACAGAAACGCTTCAGTAAACACTGTTGCTGCTGGTGGGAGGAGCTGGAGCACAGTCTGGTTAAAGGGATAGTGAGATCCTCTAGTAATGGGCAGTAACACTTCCTACAATACACTGAATGTAAGACTGTCAACGATCCTGTTGTGTTATCACCCCTGTTATAAATATTATCTTTATTATCTTTTCGTACACATGCTGCTTACATTTGTGTGTATTTTGTTCTGGGGTTATTTAGCTCCCCTCAGCAAAAATAGGGGACTATTGCACCTTAAATAGGGGAGACTCTGTGACAGAGGGAATATTCTCAGGCCCAAAGGCAACCATTTCAACCCTTCATTGGATTTAATTAGGCTTTCATTAACAAAGTCTTATAGATTATATACATATAAATACAGTGTGGTGTATAAAAAAATATTAATTGTGAGGGAGGGTGGAAGTATTGGTGAGCAGTGGCGTCACTAGGGGGCGGGGGCGGGTCGCACCCGGGTGACACCCTCCTGGGGGTGGGGTGACACCAAAAAAAAAATTATTTTTTTTTTTTTTTTAATTTATTGAAATGTCAAAGAAATACAATGTTGAGGATGCATAGGATTATTTTATTAGAGGCTGGCATTTGTGAACATTAGTGGGACTGGGGAAGTTGTAGACACACAATTTTTTTTGCCCCCTGAGCCAGTGCTGCAATTTCAACAAATAGTTTTCCCGGCTGCTTTTGAGCTTGTTTGTACTTTTGCTCCTCCCCTGCCCAATTTCACTATGAATGTTGTGGGTGTGCCCGTGGGGCTTGCAAAGTTGCGCTGCTAGCCTAAACCTGCCTGCCTATCTGTGCTCACTGCTCAGTGACATGCGGCCCAGGGCTGTGCACTGACAGACTTGGAACAGAGTCAGAGAGCAGAATTTTCATAGTTTGTGCGCCTAAACCTTTTCTTCAGTGATTTATTTTAGAGTGCTCTGTTTATCTTTCATTTGATGTTCTGCTGACACAAGGGAGCAGCTCTAGGCATGAGCTTTATAATTAATGCAGTGCAGTTTACATATTTTGTATGTGTGTGTCTGAGTTTGTGTGTGTCTCAGTGTTTTTGTGTGTGTCTGAGTGTGTTTCCGAGTGTTTGTGTGTGCATCTGAGTATGTTTTTAAGTGTGTCTGAGTGTTTGTATGTGTGTTTGCCTGTGTTTTTGTGTGTGTCTGCTTTCTGGGGGGGGGTGACACCATGACTTTACCGCACCGGGTGACACCAACCCCTAGTGACGCCACTGTTGGTGAGCTCCGAAACTTTTTTTTGTAGGACTTGACCCCTGTGTAAAATTGTTTAAAATGTTATGCTCTAACTGAATCATGACTGTTTCATTTTGACTTTACTGTTCCTTTAATATATGAGGAAAATCTGGCCTGTTTGGGGTTACTTGTGGGAGTTGAGAAACACTGTTACAGCATGTCAGGTATCACACTGGAAATGACAACACCATAATTCTTATAAAGTGAGTCGCAATTTTCATGAAAGAGAAAGGCTTCAAATAGTGTAGTGATAGGACTGAGCTGATGCTCACCACACTGCCCTTTAATCTGTGGTGTTGCTGGCTGATAGCAGTATAAAATCACTGATGTACAGTATTTGTGTTACTAGTACAATAGGTTGAATTATCCTCGGTATGTGCTACTTACTGTTAACATGACAGTAAAGGCAATTATTATATATGCACCCATGGAATATGATGAAATTAAAATATCTGCTTACAAAATTATTTTTAAATCCTTTACAATCAGAGTTGGGACAATTCTATTAATGCATTTCTGCTTTTCTGAGGATATTGGCGAGTTTTTTTCCTCCAGATTTAAAGTGATGGTAAACTACTGTTCTCATCCTAGTCCGCCTCCATGTTAATCCCATTTTTTTTTTCTTTCTTATTTTGACAGACAGGTGGTGCAGCCAATGCAAAGTGCACCACCGCTATATGTTATTCTATAATTGCACAGTGGGGTTTTCCCCCCATTGTCAGTTACCAGGAGGGAGCAAGGGTTTCCCTTTTCAGCTAGACATGGGTGGTTCCCTCTACCAACCAATGGAGCAATTCACTGCCTGTACCATCTACTCAGCTTTGGGAGATTACCTTTATTGTATAACATGGTTCATATGGATCCAGTATTTTGCTGCATTTTTCTTCTTTGAGTTGCAGCTAAAATATACATATGCCTTGACCTTTATAGACATGTATTGTTGTACAATATAGGTGCACTTCAGAGCGGGGTGTTTTTTTTACTTCTTGCTGTTTAGCTGAAATTGATAAATCAATTTGTTTTGGTTGTAAAAAAGTAAACAAAAAACCTTGCTCCTCACAAAGAACCAACTCCCATTTCTACTTGGGACCTTCATGAATCCATTTATATCTTGCAAGATAACAAAGAGCTTTGTGACTAGATGCAGGGATATATATTCATATATAAAAAGCTATGTTGCTGTCCCTTTAAAACTTATTTACTTAGCAAGATACAATTTTGTATTTAATAAAGCTTTTAAAACTGTCTATTTAGTTAGCAAAGTGGAATGCTCTGTAGTTCTGGGACATACCACTTAAAAAGTATATTAATCTTTTCTCCATTGCATGAAACCCCAATTTGTTTCTTTTACAATTCAGATAGAGCATGCAATTTTAAAACATGTATTCTATCAACTCTTATTATCATATATGCTTTGTTCTCTTGGTATCCTTTGTTAAAGAAGCAACAGTGCACGACTGAGAGCTAACTGAATACATCTGGTGACGCCAATCACATGAGGCATATACAGTATGGTGCAGCCACCAATCAGAAGGTAGATCACAATAGTGCTTTGCTGGTTCTAAGCCTAGGTCTTCTCTTCAACAATAGATAGCAAGTGAACAAAAGCAGATTAGATAATAAAAACAATTTAAAACGTTGTTTAAAAACCATGTTCTATTTAAATCATAAGAGAAAAAGGTTGGGTTTCATATCCCTTTAAGTAATAGATGAAAAGACTGTTGAAAATCAGTGATCTGAAACCTATTGGATCTATTTCACACCCCTTCTTGGAGGAAGTGAAAGACTTATAATTATATGAAAATATAGAAAGTACATTACAAAGTATGTTTACTATGAATAATTAAAGGGACACTGAACCCAAATTTTTCCTTTCTTTTTTCAGATAGAGCATGCCATTTTAAGCAACTTTCTAATATTACTCCTATTATCAAATTTTCTTCGTTCTCTTGCTATCTTTATTTAAAAAAGAAGGCATATAAGCTTTTTTATTAGTTCAGAACTCTGGACAGCACTTTTTTATTGGTGGATCAATTTATCCACCAATCAGCAAGAACAACCCAGGTTGTTTCACACAAAAATGGGCCGGCATCTAAACTTACATTCTTGCATTTCAAATAAAGATATCAAGAGAATGAAGAAAATTTGATAATAGGAGAAAATTAGAAAGTTGCTTAAAAAATCTCATGCTCTATCTGAATCACAAAAGAAAATATTTGGGTTCAGTGTCCCTTTAAAGGGACACTGAACCCAAAAAAATATTTTGCGATTCAGACAGAGCAGGTAATTTTAAGCAACTTTCTAATTTACTCCTATAATCATTTTTTTTTTCATTCTCTTGCTATCTTTATTTGATAAGAAGGTGTCTAAGCTAAGGAGCCAGACAATTTTTGGTTCAGAAGCTGGACAGAATTTGTTTATTGGTGGGGTGAATTTATGCACCAATAAGCGAGAACAACCCAAGTTGTTTACCAAAAATGGGCCGGCATCTAAACTTAAATTCTTGCTTTTCAAATAAAGATACCAAGAGAATGAAGAAAAATTGATAATAGGAGTAAATTAGAAAGTTGCTTAAAATTGCATGCGCTATCTGAATCATGAAAGAAATAAATTGGGTTCAGTGTCCCTTTAAACAATTGGGTTTAGTTTCCTTTTAAGCATAAGTAGCACTTATTACTACTTGGCTGCATGTTACAGATAAATGTTTTACACTTATTACAATACAACATTTTCCTCTAGATTAGAGAAGCTTATCTACAGTTCATGATTACCATTGCCAAGATGGTTAGAGAAGACAGGAATTTAACTAAAGATGACAACTTTGTTCAGGAGGAAATGACCAAAGTAATGGACTTGGAAACAGATATTGCAAAGGTATGATTTTCCTCTGATAAATCTTGGATGCTCAGTGTAGATATATGTATTTACTGTATATATACATAGAGAGAGAGAGAGAGAGAGAGAGAGAGAGAGAGAGAGAGACTGTATAGAGGTCTATAAGCTATGTATGTATATCACAAATGTAAGGGAGTATGTGTGGAGCACATATTAGTTTCTAAATGTATTGTTTATTTTTTCTCTTGCTAGGGAACTATGGTAATAAATGGCCATTGTATATAGTACTGCATGTAGATTTACTGGGGAATGGTTCCTTTAATTTTGCTTATTTGATGCCTAGATAAATGCATCATTGGACAAAATGAAATATCTTTTGAATAAGGAGTCATGTGGTCTGGTCATTATTTATTTGATGAGAGAATATTAATTTAATAACGAGTAATATAATAAATAAACCATGAGCATAGAGTAAGGCATGTGCTGAAACTGTACCTCATAGATAGATAGATAGATAGATAGATAGATAGATAGATAGAAGATAGATAAATAGATAGATCATAGATAGATACTGTAGATAGATGATAGATAAAAAGATAGATAGATCATAGATAGATAGATAGATAGATAGATAGATAGATAGATAGATAGATATATCATGGATAGATTGATAGATGGATGGATAAATAGATAGATGATAGGTACAGTAGATAGATCATAAGGATATTTTTATATGAAATATCAATTTCATAAGTCATTAGATATCATCATAGCATAAAGAGGGGTGTGCTAAAACTATCCCTTTTAGACATATCTGATTCTTGGATTTATACTCAAGTTATTCCATAATTTATTTATTTATTTGTCTTTCAGGCTACAGCTCCGTCAGAAGAACGAAATGATGTGACGTTGTTATACAATAAAATCACACTCCAGGAATTCACACAAAAGTTTGCACTAGATGTAAATATCCCAATTACGTGCCCCTACATGAGATTAAATACTTGAAATGTCTAAAAGGTTGACCCAAAAGTCTTTTATAATAGAAGCAGTTTGATACATGGAGATCTATAAAGGAGTATATATGACTTTGGTCTTACATGAACTAAATATCATGTTGTGTAATGCTTTTATATGGGACTCATTTACTACTAATAATAATAGTAATATTAAAAATAATAATAAAATAATAACAATTACTATAAAAATAATAAAAATAAAATAATAACAATAATAATAATTACAATAAAAATAATAATAATAATAATAATGTTTTAAATTAAAAAAGGTTAAAAAAAAGACTCAAAAGGAAGCTATATCCTAAACATTTCGGATGAGTTTTCATTGCTGGTGTTAATTAAAAAAAAAAAAAAAAGAATAGTACCTTTCAACAGTTTGCAAAAATAACAGAACATCCATTTTACTTTGAACACATTACAGCAGTGGAAGTTTTTTAAAATGTTATTTTTTGCAAAATGAAACCATTATTGTCTTTCAGCTTGACAAATAAAGGCATTAATGGTACATAAAACTTGAAATAAATGCTAGATATAATGAAACAAATGCACATCTCTATACTATACTCAAAGCTAAGATTACACTGAGAAACAATTGTACATGTATTTTTTTTTTTTTTAAATGATATTACTTGTTTAAAGTGATTTTAAATTTTAATGAATTACTGCCCAGTATCTAACAATAATCTTAAAAACAGGGACACTTTAATTCAATAAATTTACAATGACACTTCTTTTTAAAAATATTTACCATAGCGTTATGGTAAAGATACCGCCATTCCTCTGCCCGCATCTCCTGCTGTATTTAGCATATCAATGATGAATGTGGCTTCCTCCAATCGTTGCGTGCCCCATAAGCTGGATGCCAAATGGGGCACGCAACGATTGGAGGAAGTCGGATTCATCACCGATATGCTAAATACAAAAGAAGGGTCTTTAATGAATTAAAGTGCCTCTGTTTTTAAGTTTATTTTTTTTTAGATGCTGGACAGTAATTCATTCATTATACTGAATAGTGTAGTCTGCCAGATGTAAATAAAACAGTTTATTAAAAAAAAGTTGCATTGCAGTCAATTGATCATAGGTGATCATAGATCTGCATATCTGTTATACCATCAGATTACAGATGGAAAACAAACTTTTCTTAGAAGCAAATTTTCATCTCAAACTACACATTTGCAAAATGTTAAATATAAATTTGGGTAGGGTTGACCTATGATTCAGACAGAGGAGTAGATATATATGATGTACCTAGTTTTCATGGTTTTCTTTGTTGAAGAGTTATGTGCATGCTCCCTAACCTGCCTACCTTGACCAATAAAGAGTAAAAAGAGAACAAAGTAAATTTGATAACAGAATTAATAAGATTTTTCATGAAAGATACACTCTGTCTCCCTTTAATATATTTAGACTGTAGGAGAGAATAATAATCATAAATAAAAAAATGAAAGCTACATTTTTGATAATCACAGAGACCTTAAAGGGATATTGAACCAGCTTACAAGCCGGCCCATCTTTGGTTCAGAACCTGGGTCGCAAAAATAGGCCGGCTCGTAAGCTTACATTCCTGCTTTTTCAAATAAAGATACCAACAGAATGAAGAAAAATTGATAATAGGAGTAAATAAAAAAACTTAAAGGGACACTGAACCCACATTTTTTCTTTTGTGATTCAGATAGAGCATGACGTTTTAAGCAACTTTCTAATTTACTCCTATTATCAAATTTTCTTTATTCTCTTGGTATCTTTATTTGAAATGCAAGAATGTAAGTTAGATGCCGGCCTATTTTTGGTGAACAACCTGGGTTGTCCTTGCTGATTGGTGGATAAATTCATCCACCAATAAAAACGTGCTGTCCAGCCTCTGAACCAAAAAAAAAGCTTAGATACCTTATTTTTCAAATAAAGACAGCAAGATAATGAAGAAAAATTGATAATAGGTGCAAATTAGAAAGTTGCTTAAAATGGCATGTTCTATCTGAATCATGAAAGAAAAAAATTGGGTTCGGTATCCCTTTAATAAAAAAATATATATCTTATTTATTCTGTAATATATCTTGTTTTTATAATTAAAAGAACGGGAGTTGTTAAAAAAATCTATTTAAATATGATGTCAGTTACATACATTTTACAATATATTTAAAATTTATGAGTGTTGTTTATTATTATAATTTTTATTGCTATTATTATTAATAATAATATTATAAATAATAATCATAATAAAGAGTGCAAACTACTTACTTTTCAGAGACTCATAAAGAACTTACATAGTGTTGATTCTGTAAACCATCTTTATTTAGAATTAAAAGGAAAATTAACTAAAAATGTGCCGTGCATTTAAATGAGTTGTATTTAAATATGGAGAAATATATGGAGAAACAATCGAACACTGTTTTATTGTTAGCAGATTATTAGTCTATATTAATTTGTTACAAAACTTTATTCATTATAATTTTTTTTAATTATTCCTAAGGATTTTAACTGGACCAGTTTTATACAAGGTGTTATGTCATCTGTAAACATCCAAATTCAGACAGAGGAAGAAGTGGTGGTTTATGGGGTACCTTATCTACACCAGCTTAGGCCAATTCTCTCCAACTATTCAGCAAGGTAAATAAATATATCATTTGAATTTAGAGACATCATGAAGGAGCAGTAATAGACTGCTTGGGACCAAGCTGAAAACATCAGATGAGCCTATGACAAGAGGCACATTTCTGCAACCACCCATCAGAAAGTAGCTCCCAGTAATCCATTGCTGTCCCCTAAGCCTACTTAGATATGCTTTTCAACAAAATATACCAAGATAATGATGCAAATGACATAATATAAGTAATTTGGAAAGTTATATGCTCTATCCAAACCATGAAAGAAAACGTTTTGGTTTTATTTCCCTTTAAAGGGACACTAAAATCAAAATTAAACTTTCATTAAGCAGATAGAGTGGTAGTTTTAAGAAACTTTTCAATTTAATTCTATTATCAAATTTTGCAGTCTTTTTATATGCACATTTTCTGTGGAACAAGCCCTTACTGAGCATGTGCACAAGCTCACAGGGTATACATATACTAGTCTCTGATTGGCTGATGTTTGTCATAGGATACAGGGGAGCGGCAAATGGTAGAAAAAAATAAATTTGCTTATTTGAAATTCAGAGTAGGTGTTATTGCGTTGTCTTTTTATTATGCACTTGTTAATTATGCAATTCTACTGCATTAAAACCTAGAAAATAATGTTATATAATTCTGCACATAGCATAACATTATCTTAGCCAAATGTTATGCAACATAATATTGCCGGTGAAATCTGATTAAAAAAGAGGGTATTTCAGACCGCCGCTTTTGCTCTACTGAGAGGGTCTGGTTTTCCCCCTGAGCGCATCTGGGCAGCTGCCTAGTCACAGCCCGGCCCGATCGCGCCATTACACTCAATGCAGCTCGTTTACCGCTATCAGACAGAGCAGGAGCGAGCTACCTTGAGTGTAATGGTGCGATCGGGCTGTGACTAGACAGTGGCCCAGATGCGCTCAGGGGGAAAACCAGACCCGCTCAGTAGAGCAAGAGCGGCGGTCTGAAAAACCCTCTTTTTTTAATCAGATTTCACCGGCAATATTATTTTGCATAAAGTTTGGCTAAGATAATGTTATATAATTCTGCACTATGTGCAGACTTATATTACATTATTTTCTTTGTTTACTGCCCCTTTAATTGGTTACTTTAAGGTTTATAAAATATTGATCTGCAGTCTCCATGTGTTGGCCAACGCTTGTATAAATCACGAAAGTTTAATTTTGACATTTGTCTCCCTTTAATTGTGCACTTTGACAAGCTTGTTGAATTTTAGGTAAACTCCGTCTTTATTATTTAGAGCCTGTATGATCCATCTGGAGTAATTTTATGGTTCACTGGATTTTGCTTTATCTTTCTAGCAATTGTACATTTTTATTATAGGTTTTACAATTGTTCTGCTGTTGCTCAAAATTGTCACTTTATCTATTCTTACAAATTAAATACAATTAAAGAGAGCTTGAACACAGTTTTTACAATTCAGGCTATTATGGTCTGAAATAATTTTGGAGAGATGACAAATTAAAGAAGCCCAAAGAGGGTTTGTTTAATTAATTGGTTGTGTTCTTACTATAAACTCATAAATGATGTTTAAAGTTTAGTGATCTGATCAGATTTTATATTATTGTGAGTAATGTCGCTGTATCACTGCACCTGAGAAAATAAGTACTTTAGAATCCGAAACACGTTTATTATGTTTCCAAAGTACCATTATTTCCAAAGGTTTAACTACAGTGAGTAGAAAGGATTATAATTAGCAAGTGTTTTTGACACATATACAAAAAAAGAGTAGCAGAGAGTGCACGATTAGATGTGAGACAGGTTTACAATTATCTTTCATCATATGAATTATTTTGCTTTTAAAAGCCGTATTTCTAGCTATCTTGTAACATTGTTGACAGTGTTAATTATGCGTTTTCTGTGTGTCTGAAATTTTAATGCACAAAGTTCTATTTTTTTATTTTTTAAAGGGATATAAAGGTGTAAAAACAAAATGATCAAATATGTTAGAGCATGTTAATATTGTACTATTGTTTGTGTGTTTACAGCAATACAACAATACAAGTGGCTGGCTAATGTGACAATGAGCTTGCGTTTTTACTTTAACCCTTTGAGTGCTAAGCACTTTCCCACCTGGGTGCTAAGATTTTTTAAGGTTTATTTTTTATTTTTTGAACAACATTTTTTTAATTTTTTTTTTCCAGACCCCCAGGATTACACTTTTGGAAAGGTTGGGGGGGTCTGTAGCTGCTTAGATGCCTGAGATACAGGCTTCTAGCAGCATGCCCCCTTCTCCTATACTTAACATTGTTAAGTATAAATAAAGTTGCGCTGTGACGTCATCCGCGCATAACGTGAAGCCCCGGCGATGCCTGTCACTATGTAGGCCGATCGCCGGCGTAGGAGCGGGTGTGAGCCCCCAGATCTCCCTCAAGGTGGGAGAGTGCTAGTGACGGCTCTGAGTGGGAAACTCTGTAATCGCTCCGATCCGTCATTAGCACGCAATGGGTTAAGCTAAGCGCAATTAAAGAGCATTTTGACTTTTTAACAAATTAACTGCACAAATCAGTTATAAGGGGTTAAGGTGAGAGGATGTGTGTTTTTTTGGTTCAGCACCTTGGTTGCGCTTGCTGATTGGTGGCTAAATGTAGCCACCAATAAGCAAGCACTATCTAGGGTGCTGACTGAACCTAAAATGGGCTGGCTCCTAAGCTTTATATTCCTGCTTTTCAAATAAAGATAGCAAGAGAATGATGAAAATTGTATAAAAGGAGTAAATTAGAAAGTTGCTTAAAATTGCATGCTCTATCTGAATCATGAAAAAAATTGGGTTTAGCATCCCTTTAATTAACCGTTGTAAGTTGTATTTTTTTCTATCCTGCTCCCCAAAAGATTGGAGTGCATCTTCCTTGTTTAAAGAGACACTAAACAAAAATGAAACTTTTATGATTTAGATAAAGCACACAAGTTAAAACAACTTTCCTATTCTCTTTCATTATCAAATGTGCACAATTCCTTCTCCTTCACATGTAAAAATGCAGGGAACTCCCCTTGGAAAAGTATCTGGAGAAAATCTGACATTTTAGAATTTCACTAGGGATCTTGAACTGCTGGTGTATTATTTCATATCTGTCTGACTGTTTGCCTTGCTGTCTGTCTGTCCAAAAAATAGTATAATTATATACAAGTGATGCTAGTTAATATGCCCACAGTTGCCATTTAGTGTTCAAGACACATGCTTGTTTCTGAATTTACCTCAATGTGTTTTAAAAGGAAACATTTTAACATAGGAAACTGGATTTTTTTTAAAAAAAAAAATATTTTTTACTGAATCATGAAAGATTAATTGTAACTTCAATAACTCTTAAAGAAAATGTATTACTTAATATACCAGTATCTGTAAAGATTTTTTTTTTATTATTAAAATCTGCTGCAGAAATGTCCTTTCAAATGGGCTCATCTCTCTCACCTCCACTGGGAGTTTAATTTCTGTTGCCATCTCTTAACATACCTTTTCAATAATCAATACAGCAATATTAAAGTTATAGATGGTGGTTTCAACAGGCAAAACCAGCTGCTTTAAATGACAAAATAAAGGTTGGAGCAATTTGTAAACAATTTAATATATTCCAGGGGGTAATTTTACAGTATAATGTCCCTTTAAACTGATTGCACAAATTACAGATCATTCCATTGTAATGTATCTTGTTCACAATTTAATTTTCTTACTTCTAGCACTTTACAGAATTACCTTGTCTGGCGTTTGGTAATCGATCGAGTCAGCAGCCTAAGCAGACGCTACAAAGACGCACGTTCCAACTACAGAAAGGTGCTGTAATTATTTCTCCATTAAAAAAAAATGTTACACTGATTCAGCATCAGAAGAAAAAATAATTTTGGCAACTTAAGTTAAAATATGAATTTGGCAGATGTATAAGAAAGAGATTGATATATAATATAAGCATGTTTAAATCTGCCAAGGGATAAGGTTGAGAGTCAAAGACATACTCATTCTATCACTAATAATAATAAGGTGTGTTTGGAAAGACTTAAAAGGATAGAAAAGTCAAAATTAAACTTACATGATTCTGATAGAGCATGTAATTTTAAGACACTTTTAAATTCACTTCTATTTTCAAATGTGCTTTGTTCTCTTGGTATCCTTTGTTGAAAAATAATACACACATATCCTACACTAATGAGAGCTAGCTGCTGATTGGTGCCTGCACACGTTTGTCTCATGTGATTGGCTAACAAGATGTGTTCATCTAGCTGCCAGTAGTGCAATGCTGTTCCTACAGCAATGGATAACAAGAGAATGAAGCAAATTTACCAATCTAGAAGAAAATTGGAAAGAAAAGTTGGGGTTTCCTATCCCTTTAATAGATTAAATGGACATGTCTTTGCCTTTTACAAAGCTGCTGGCAAAATGCACATCAAGCTTTGTTACTTACCCCCTCCTGGGGGGGGGGTTACTTTTGCTAAATGTAGGGTTGTACTAAAGGAACATAAAACGCATTTTCTTTATTTCATAATTCAGAAGGATCATACAATTTTAAAAATCTTTCCAATTTACTTTTGTTATCTAAGTTGCTTCATTCTCTTGATATCCTTTGTTAAAAGCAGCAATGCACTACTGTAAGCTAGCTTACTGCACTGGGGGGAGCCAATAACATGGGGCATATCAGTGCAGTCACTAAATAGCAGCACCGAGCCAACCTAGATATCTTTTTAACAATATACCAAATGACAACACAAATGAGATAATAGACGTAAATTGGAAATTCGTTTAAATTCACATGCTCTATCTGCATTATGAAACAAAACAATGTCATGTCCCTTTAAGTTATATAACTAAAAGGGCACTACCTTGATAGTCAGCAACCTAAATTCTACAACAAACAATTGTTTATATTAGAATAGTCTGAGACTCCTCCCATTGCGAGAAATAAAGACTTACAATGGAATTTATGGAAGAACAAATTTGGAAATAAATTAAGAAATATGCACCCAATGCTAAACAAAATGTGATTTGCATTTTTATACAAAAAATTAAGACAAATTGATACTAGAAGTAAATTAAAAAAATTTAAATCGCATGCTCTATCTGAATCATGAAGGATACATTTTGGGTTTCATATCCCTTTAACTTCAACATGTGCTTGACTTTTGACAGTTTTTTAAAATGGGGATTATATAGTTAAAAAATAAAGGTTAGATGTTCAAAAGTATAAATGAACAATTAAAAAGATTTAATAAAATCTAGGCCATTAGATTTATGGTAGTCTTCCACTAAATAATATTTATTCTTTCACAGGCCCTTTATGGAACCACATTAGAGGAAGCTCGCTGGAGGGAATGTGTGAGTTACGTGAACAGCAACATGGAGAATGCAGTAGGGGCTATGTATGTCAGAGAAACATTTGCTGGTGAGAGCAAAAGGATGGGTATGTAACCTTCCTATTACCATACTATATATAAAACTTCCATTACAGCCTAGTATACTGATAAGACATTTAGCTGTTCCCTTTTCAGTAAGAAAAGTTACACATTTCTAGGCATATATCTTAACTTTATTTATGAGGTTTTGTTTTAATGATGCATTACAGCAGCAGTCTTAAAGTACTGACCCAGGAGCCATATGCGGCCCTCAAGATAGTTATATATGGCCCTCCCTTGTTGATCAGGTAAATAATAAATTGGGTCTCAGAAATTTTTAAGGGTTCTAAGAGATGTAACTTGTTGATGTATTCAGGCACTAACAAGATGACTACAAAGACAAGCGTCCAGTGTAGACTCCCACCATGGATAAATGCCATTTTTTACGCTGGTATACAGTTCCAGTATGATCATTTTGCTTGGAATTCACAAGACATTGATGACTGTGTATGTCTATTGTGGGATACAAATCCCACCTTCTGCTAATACTTGGGTAAATGTCACCTCCAGTTTCTAGTATATCCAGTTCCAGAGCACTCACTCTATTTAGTGGCCCCATGAGAGAAGAACAATTTGCCAGTTGCCCCCAAATACATTAAGCTTGATACGCCTGCATTACAGTTTTTATGTAATTACAATAAAAATTGAGATAGTATTAAAGATCTGACAATTAATTATTTTTTTCTGGCTCAGAATTTCAATTTCCTCAACATTTTTTTATTCAGTTATTTATTGTATAAATTATTATAATATATTTATTGTATGTAAAGTTAATCAAAGTAATAACTATGATGGTGACAGATAAGAAAGGGTTAATTAACATTAAGATTTATATTTGTATTGTTTAATTAGTGAATATATTTTTTGTATATTGTTGTATGTACTGATCATACTGTTTTTTTTTTAATATATTCTATGATTAAACAAAGATATTGCAAGAAACACTCGGCTAGATTACGAATTTCGCGTTGCGGAGCGGTTACGGCTTTTAATGCTGAAAAAATTGGCCATTACTCTGGAATGGCCAAGAACGCATATTACGAGTTGTGTCGGTATAGCTATACCGCAAGCATTTTAGCCTGTAATGCAACGTCCATTCCGCACACAAAAAATAACTTTTTGTGTTGGATTTTCATAGCGCCGGTATTACAGTTGTGTGTCTGGCTAAAATGCTTGCGTTACAGTCCATACCGCCATCTGAGACCAGTAGTTATGGATTTTGCGAAACAAAAATGTTTCACAAAACTCATAACTAAACTGTTACAAAGTACACTAACACCCATAAACTACCTATTTACCCCTAAACCGCCACCCTCCCGCATCGCAAACACTATATTAAACCTATTAACCCCTAATCTGCCGCCCACCCACATCGACTATTAAATAAAGTTATTAACCCCTAATCTGCCGCCCACCCACATCCCCAACACTATTTAAATATATTAACCCCTAAACCGCTGCTCTCCGACATCACCGAGACTAATAAAAGTTATTAACCCGTAATCCAACACTCCCCGACTTTGCCGACACCTAAATAAACCTATTATCCCCTAAACCGCCGGCTCCCAACATCGCCAACACTATAATAAAGTATTAACCCCTAAACCTCCAGCCCCCCACATCGTAACTACTAAACTAAACCTATTAACCTTTAGGCTGCGGGGCCCCCCACATTGCCAAATACTAAATTAAACTATTAACCACTAAACCTTACACCCCCCCTAACTTACCTTAAATAAAAATTACAATATAACTATATTTAAATAAATAAAAACGTACCTGTAAAATAAAAATAAACCTAACATTAAATTATAAATTAACCTAATATAACTATTCTAATAAAATAAAAAAATACTACCAATTATAAACCCAAATTACAAATTTATGAAGAGGACGCTCCGCGCAGGATGTCTTCCAGGATAGCTCCGCTCCGCGCTGCCAGGATGAAGATAGAAGATGTCCCAGAGATGGATGAAGGTGTCGCAGCCTGGATGAAGACTTCTGGCCGCCTGGATGAAGATGGATGAAGATGGATGTGAGTAGATTTTATGGGGTTAGTTTTATTTATTTTTTTGGGTGTTTTTTTTTTTTTTTTTAGATTCGGGATGGACACTTGTAAAAGAGCTGAATGCCCTTTTAAAGACAATGCTAATACAAATGCCCCTGGGTAGTTTAGGATTTTTTAGAGTTAGTTTTTTTTATTTTGCGGGGTTGGTTGGGTGGTGGGTTTTACTGTTGGGGGGACTTCGTATTTTTTTACAGGTAAAAGACCTGTTTAACTTAGGGTAATGCCCTACAAAAGGCCCTTTTGGTAGTTTATTGTAGGTAAGGGGGTGTTTTTATTTTGGGGGGCTTTTTTATTTTTATATGGCTATTAGATTAGGTGTAATTGTTTTTATTTTTGATAATTTAGTTTATTATTTTTTGTAAGCTTATTGTTTTTTATTTTTCGTAATTTAGTGTTTATTATCTTTTGTAATTTTAAATTTAAATTTTTTTTTCGTAGTGTTAGGTATTTTAAAATTTGTAATTTAGATTTTTTTAATTGGTAGTTTTTTTTATTTTATTAGAATAGTTATGTTAGGTTAGTTATATTTAAACTTAGGATTTTTTTTATTTCACAGGT
The DNA here is from genome assembly GCF_027579735.1 of Bombina bombina. Classification (NCBI taxonomy): domain Eukaryota; kingdom Metazoa; phylum Chordata; class Amphibia; order Anura; family Bombinatoridae; genus Bombina; species Bombina bombina. Next base: position 44,282,869 of record NC_069506.1, read on the forward strand.
AAGTTTTTATTTATTTTAATAAAAGTCACTGTTTAGTATTAACATTTTTCTTTGCATGTGCATGTGAAGCACAGCTGCTCAGAGTGCCAGTGGGGCCTGTATCATGTCAAAATTAACAAATTGAGTCATTAACAGATGTACATGCAACTTAGGCTCTCTGAGCAAGTGCTGTGCTTAAAATGCTGGTGCACAATGCATACTTAAATACACTTTTGAAACAGCTATAACTTTTATTAGAAGCATTTTTGCTAATACATGTATGTTACAAAAATGCTTCTATTCAAAACTGAAGTGCATTCATGTGGTTCCAATTCTGGCTGGAATGTCTCTTTAACAATATAGATCTGACTCCCTCTGCAATATAATATAATGTTTGTTAAACAAAAATAATGTGACCCATTGCTAAATGTGACATATTGCTTTTAAATGTCTTATTTTTAGAAGAATTTTATCCACTTACATATCATCTGCTGTAAACTATTTTTATTTGTTTACGTGAAAAAATATTTATTTTTTTCTCAAATTAAAGTTAGTGGTTAAGATTATTGTTTAATGAGTATATGTTATATGTCATTCCTCGTATATTGTCGCAACTTTTATGTTTATGTGGGAATCAACATTCAAAAGTAATATTTGAATGTTACTTTTAAATATTTAAAGGTTACATTTGAATTTTAATATTCAATATTCAAATGGTAACATTTGTTCTTTAGAATTTTTAAAAATGATAGAATAAATGTTGCAAAGTATATCTGTTCTATTATTCAAATATCAAAAACACATATTTGATTATTCTTGGTATTGGCTAAAGTGCTTTATAAAATCAGTCAAACTTTATCTTAAAGGGACAGTCTACTTCAAATTTCTGATTGTTTAAAAAGATAGATAATGCCTTTATTACCCATACCCCAGTTTTGCACAGCCAACATAGTTATGTTAGTATACTTGTTACCTCTGTGATTACCTTGTATCTAAGCCTCTGCAGACTGCCCCCTCATTTCAGTTCTTTCGACAGACTTGCATTTTAGCCAATCAGTGCCCTCTCATAAGTAACTCTCACTGATGTGAGCACAATGTTATCTATATGGCACATGTGAACTAATGTCCTCTAGCTGTGAAAAACTGTCAAATTCATTCAGATAAAAGGCGTCCTTTAAGGGCTTAGAAATTAGCATATGAGCCTACCTAGGTTTAACTTTCAACTAAGAGTACCAAGAGAACAAAGCAAATTTGATGATAAAAGTAAATTGGAAAGTTGTTTAAAATTACATGCCCTCATGAAAGTTTAATTTTGACTAGACTGTCCCTTTAACTTCTAATGCACAAAGAATGCAGGGTGTTGTCTTTTACATTATCAGTTGCTTACTGTCTTAGGGACATATTAAGAAGGAACTAAGGGCGCGATCCGATATACGGCGTAGTTTGCGGCGCAAGCGAGGGAACCCGCGTCGCCCGCAGTTTCAGCTCGCAACTCGAGCTATCCAATATGCGGCGCCGTCAGTTGCTAAAGTGGCGTAAGTCTCACAAAGTAGCGATGTCCAGAAATCTGAGTAAGTACAGATTTTTGGAGTCGCCAGTGACTTGCGGCACGTTAGAAACTGCCGGCGCCTACAAAACCTGACTAAAGTATGAAATCACACGCACTGTCTAACACGCCTCCGAAACATAGCCCGACACGTCTAACCCTCTATCCGCTATCCCCCCTCACTAGCCTAACAATAAAAAAAGTTATTAACCCCTAAACCGCCGCTCCCGTACCCCGCTGCAACCTAATAAAGTTATTAACCCCTAAACCGCCGCTCCCGTACCCCGCCGCCAGCTATATTAAATATATAACCCCCTAAAGTGAGCCCCTACCCCCGCCGCCATCTACCTTACCTACCCCCTAAAGTGAGCCCCTTACACTGCCGCCATCTATTTTAAAATTATTAACCCCTAATCTAATCCCCCTACCCCCGCCACCATCTATATTAAATTATTTAACCCCTAAAATACTAAACTATCCCTACCACTAAACCTAAGTCTAACCCTACAAATAGCCCTGAAAAAGGCTTTTTGCGTGGCATTACCCCAAAGTAAACAGCTCTTTTGCCAGCCCTTAAAAGGGCTTTTGGCGGGGCTTTGTCACAAAGTAAACAGCTCTTTTGCATCTAATCTAAATCCCCCTACACCGCCGCCAGCTATAATAAATGTATTAACCCCTAATCTAATCCCCCTACACCGCCGCCAGCTATATTAAATACATTAACCCCTAATCTAATCCCCCTACACCACCGCCAGCTATATTAACTATATTAACCCTAATTATTTTAGGGTTAATATAGTTAATATAATTATTATATTATATATATTAACTATATTAACCCTAATATAATTAGGGTTAATATAGTTAATATCGTTATTATATATATATTAAGTATAATAACCCTATCTAACTCTAACATCCCTAACTAAACTCTTATTAAAATAAATCTAATATTAATATTATTAATTAAAATATTCCTATTTAAATCTAAATACTTACCTATAAAATAAACCCTAAGATATCTACAATATAATTAATAATTACATTATAGCTATGTTAGGGTTTATATTTATTTTACAGGTAAATTGTTAATTATTTTAACTAGGTATAATAGCTATTAAATAGTTATTAACTATTTAATAGCTACCTAGTTAAAATAATTACCCAATTACCTGTAAAATAAATCCTAACCTAAGTTACAAATACACCTACACTATCAATAAATTAAATAAACTACAAATATCTATCTAAAAATACAATTAAATAAACTAAACTAAATTACAAAAAAAAACCCACTAAAATACAAAAAATAAAAAAAAGATTACAAGATTTTTAAGCTAATTACACCTATTCTAAGCCCCCTAATAAAATAATAAACCCCCAAAATAAAAAAATGCCCTACCCTATTCTAAATTAAACAAGTTCAAAGCTCTTTTACCTTACCAGCCCTTAAAAGGGCCTTTTGCGGGGCATGCCCCAAAGAAAACTGCTCTTTTGCCTGAAAAAAAAAAACATAATACCACCCCCCAACATTACAACCCACCACCCACATACCCCTAATCTAAACCCACCCAAACCCCCCTTAATAAACCTAACACTACCCCCCTGAAGATCTCCCTACCTTGTCTTCACCACGCCGGGCCGAGCTCCTCATCCGATCCGGGCGATGTCTATCCAAGCGGTAAAGAAGAATTCTTCATCCCGGCGATGTCTTTCTCCAAGCGGCAAAGAAGAATTCTTCATCTCGGCGATGTCTTTCTCCAAGCGGCAGCAAAGTCTTCTTCCATCCGGCAGCATCTTCCATCAAGCGGCATCTTCAATCTTCTTTCTTCGCTCCGCCGACGCGGAGCATCCATCCCGGCCGACGACTGAACGACGAATGAGGTACCTTTAAATGACATCATCCAAGATGGCGTCCGTCGAATTCCGATTGGCTGATAGAATTCTATCAGCCAATCGGAATTAAGGTAGAAAAATCTGATTGGCTGATTCAATCAGCCAATCAGATTCAAGTTCAATCGATTGGCTGAACCAATCAGCCAATCGGATTGAACTTGAATCTGATTGGCTGATTGAATCAGCCAATCAGATCTTTCTACCTTAATTCCGATTGGCTGATAGAATCCTATCAGCCAATCGGAATTCGACGGACGCCATCTTGGATGACGTCATTTAAAGGTACCTCATTCATCGTTCAGTCATCGGCCGGGATGGATGCTCCGCGTCGGCGGAGCGAAGAAAGAAGATTGAAGATGCGCTTGATGGAAGATGCTGCCGGATGGAAGAAGACTTTGCTGCCGCTTGGAGAAACACATCGCCGGGATGAAGAATTCTTCTTTGCCGCTTGGAGAAAGACATCGCCGGGATGAAGAATTCTTCTTTGCTGCTTGGATAGACATCGCCCGGATCGGATGAGGAGTTCGGCCCGGCGTGGTGAAGACAAGGTAGGGAGATCTTCAGGGGGGTAATGTTAGGTTTATTTAAGGGGGGGTTTGGGTGGGTTTAGATTAGGGGTATGTGGGTGGTGGGTTGTAATGTTGGGGGGGTGGTATTGTGGTTTTTTTTTCAGGCAAAAGAGCAGTTTTCTTTGGGGCATGCCCCGCAAAAGGCCCTTTTAAGGGCTGGTAAGGTAAAAGAGCTTTGAACTTGTTTAATTTAGAATAGGGTAGGGCATTTTTTATTTTGGGGGCTTATTATTTTATTAGGGGGCTTAGAATAGGTGTAATTAGCTTAAAAATCTTGTAATCTTTTTTTATTTTTTTGTAATTTAGTGTTTGTTTGTTTTTGTAATTTAGTTTAGTTTATTTAATTGTATTTTTAGATAGATATTTGTAGTTTATTTAATTTATTGATAGTGTAGGTGTATTTGTAACTTAGGTTAGGATTTATTTTACAGGTAATTGGGTAATTATTTTAACTAGGTAGCTATTAAATAGTTAATAACTATTTAATAGCTATTGTACCTAATTAAAATAATTAACAATTTACCTGTAAATAAATATAAACTCTAACATAGCTACAATGTAATTATTAATTATATTGTAGCTATCTTAGGGTTTATTTCATAGGTAAGTATTTAGATTTAAATAGGAATATTTTAGTTTGTAATATGAGTTAGATTTATTTAATAAGAATTTAGTTAGGGGTGTTAGGGTTAGATAGAGTTAATATAGTTAATATAAATACTATAGTAACTATATTAACTATATTAACCCTAATATAATTAGGGTTAATATAGTTAATATATATAATGTAATAACTATATTAACTATAATATACTTAGGGTTAATATAGATAATATAGCTGGCGGCGGGGTAGGTAGATTAAATTAGGGGTTAATAATTTTAATATAGATGGCGGCGGTGTAAGGGGCTTACATTAGGGGTTAATACTATTAATATAGGTGGCGGCGGTGTAGGGAGGGCAGGTTATAGGGCAAAAGAGCTGTTTACTTTGGGGCAAAGCCCCGCAAAAGGCCCTTTTAAGGGCTGGTAATAGAGCTTACTACTTTAGGGATATTAGATTAGGGGTTAATATTAATATAGCTGGCGGCGGTATAGGGGGATTAGATTAGGGGTTAATAATTTTTATATAGGTGGCAGCGGTGTAAGGAGTCAGATTAGGGGATAGATAAGGTAGATGGCGGCGGTTTTAGGGGTTCACATTAGGGGATAGATCAGTTAGATGGTGGCGGTTTTAGGGGCTCACAGTAGGGGGTTAGTTTATGTAGATGGCGGCGGGGTCCGGGAGCGGCGGTTTAGGGGTTAATAACTTTATTAGGGATTGCGGCGCGGGATCGCGGTTGACAGGTAGATAGACATTGCGCATGCGTTAGGTGTTAGGTTTTATTTAGCAGATCGCGGGTTGACAGCTAGATAGACATTGCGCATGCGCTAGGTGTTAGGTTTATTTAGCAGGTAGATTAGGGAGTTACGGGGCTCCAATAGTCAGCGTAAGGCTTCTTACGGCTGCATTTTGTGGCGAGGTGAAAATGGAGTAAGATTTCTCCATTTTCGCCACGTAAGTCCTTACGCTGTATATTGGATACCAAACTGCGCTGGTTTGGTATACCTGCCTATGGCCCAAAAAACATACGGGCGACGGCAGAAATATATGCACGTAACTTCTATATAGGATACCAAACCAGAGCAAAGATTTTTATCGGATCGACCCCTAAATGTCTATTTTCATTATGTGCGTAGCCGGAGACCAGGGATATGAAGTGAAGTCATCCTGTGTAATCACACAACATGGAAGTGCGCTGTAGAGGGCTTCTACAGCGATGTCATGTGACCTAGAACTGCTGTTGCTGATTGGCACAGCAACTGTGTCTGCTTAGGATCAGCTGTTTTCTATGTCTCCCAGTCTGTATTGTAACTGTGTGTTTAACCTTTTTACTGGGATTAACTACATAGAGTACCAGCATTTGTAGTGCATAAATCACTTGCTCTAATGAATTATTGACTCCATTTTCCAAGAGCATTAACCCAATTTATCTAGCTGTGGAGTCAGATTCAGAGCCCTTGCACTGCAGGCTTGCAGAACCCAGCAGTGTGATTGCCGCTGCTGACTGACTTTGCAGCTGTGGATGCCAAGGACCACATGTTCTTTGAACGTTGCTTTATCTATGTGTTTAACCTCTTTGAGGTTCCTAAACACATGGGCTTGCAGGGTAAACAGATCCATTATGGTTAAATTTCTCTCACAACTTAAATCCTCTAATTGCTTTATTAATTTGTGGCTCTTTTTTTTCCATATTATTAAATAGTTTCTTAACTATGCTTCATTCTCAATGTGATTTTTTTCTACATGACCTAAATGTTATACCTTAACGTCAATGTAAATTTGAATGAATAAGGGCCCGGTTTTTAAAAATACTATTAAAAACAGGGGCACTTTCATTCATTAAAATTTACATTGAAGCGTTTTTAAAAAAAAATACTTACCTTTTTCTTTAGGAAAACCAGACTAGCAATCCTCCGACCGCTTCTCATGCTGTACTTGGCACCACAATGACGAAACCGGCTTCCTCCAATCATTGCGTAGCCTCACGAGCTGGATGCCTTGTGATGCTCGCAATGATTGGAGGAAGCCGGTGTCATCATTGCTGTGCTAAGTACAGAGGAGCTGTGGGCGGAGGATCGCCTGTCAGGTTTTCCTAAAGAAAAAGATAAGTATTTAAAAAAAAATTTAAATTTTGATGAATGAAAGTGCCCCTGTTTTTAATAGTATTTTTAGAAACCAGTCACTCATTCATTCAAATTTACATTCACTTTAACTGAGCCAACGTATTGTATTTATATACAGTATTTGTGTCTAGATCTATTTTAAAACATTTTGCAATATATTGAGAACAACATTTTTGCGCTGTTGGCCTAAAAGAATGTACTAGGCATCAAAGTTTATTTTTAAAAAAAGTCTTTGTTTGTTTTTTAATGTGTTTTCTAGATCAGTGACCTTATAAATAAAGTTCGAGAAGCCTTTATTGAGACTCTTGATGAATTACAGTGGATGGATGGAACATCAAAAGAAAAAGCACGAGAGAAAGTAAGTAAAATAACATCATTTCACTGTGTGGAGATTTGTTGCTACCTGATTGCTCACTGGTTAATAAACAAAACTCCCACTGCTTGATTGGTGGAAAGTTGTGTTTCCAATGATCCATTTTACCTGTTGCAATGTATTACATTGTTTACAAATAGCTCCTTTAACTTTATTTCAGCATTTGAAATATCTGATTTTTCCTGTGGTATCCCTACCTATACTTAAAGTTTCGATACTTAAGTATAGGTTAAAGAATACCTGTGTAAACATAGTCAGCAGAAGGAATCATACTTTCATTAGGAGGTAGAAGGGATAAGCAATAAAATGTTTGCTTTTGATTACAGAGATAACATAAAGAAGCATGTATGTAAGTAGAAAGTAATAAACCAAGGATATCTGATTTCCCTGCAAGCTCAACCCATTTTGAAGGGCTGTGGTTTCAAATAACAAAATTGACTATTTCAAATACAAAAATAAATCTAATGGAGCGTTTCTCAAATATTTTTTACTCTGCAGCTGGTATAACAAGTCATTAGAGACACATTAAGGTAAAGAGAGCAGTGTTTCTCGACTCCAGTCCACAAGTATCCCTAACATGCCAGGTTTTCAGGTGAAATGATCAGCTGATCAGTAACCATAGTTATAGACCTACTGTCACCCATCAGCTAATTATTTCACCTAATTTAAGATATCTGAAAATCTGGCCTGTTAGGGGTACTTGAATAATGAAGTTTAGAAACACTGAGATGCAATTTAAAACAACTTTCCAATTTAATTCAAGTTTGTTAATATCCTTATGTAGATATGGCCTCCAGAACATAGAAACATAGATATTGACGGCAGATAAGAGCCATAGGCCCAGCAAGTCTGCCCAATATTACCTAACAGTATAAACTTATCTAGTTCGTAGCCTTATGCTTGTCCCATGCATTTTTAAAGTCCCCCACAGTGTTTGTCGCTACCAAGAGAATGAAGTAAGTTAGAAAGTTGTTTAAAATTGCATTCTCTTATCTGAATGATGAAAGAATTTGTTTAGGTATCATTTCCCTTTAATTGTCTGTTAATGCTATATGATAGAATAACATGAATGACTACAAATTAAGGTTTAAACCAATAATATTACATGTGAATTTATGCTCAAAGAAAAATATCATAGGTAGCTTGGGATTTTTTAATCTTTAGCTAACATTCTGGTTGAGGATAGACATCAGTAAATATTTCAGCACCTTCACTAAAAATGACGATAGTTGGCTGCATTCCCTCATTCTAAACTAATTATTCTTTTATTATTTAAACTAGTCTTAAAGCCCAAAATGTGTCCAACTCCTCCCCCCTCCCTTATTTACCAACCTCTCCCTCCAAGAACCTTTCCCTACCCTCTAATCCCCCACCCACTCGGATCCCTGCCGCTCTCAACATTTTTTTTTTTCTGCAGCATAGTGGCCCCACCTCCTCCCATCCCCCTCCAGTGATGGGCGGCCCACCCGCCTCCCTCCTAACCCTCCCACACCATCAAAAATCGGCACCACCACTTACCGATGCAGAGAGGGACACAAGACTCATGGGCATGCAGAAATAGTGCAATCTCGCTACTTTTAGCAAGATCGCAGCAGAGAGAGGCCCAGGACAGCAGTCCTTATAAGCTTAAAGGGACAGTTTACTCAAAAATGTTCTCCCCTTTCATTTGTTCCCAATGATCCACTTTACCTGCTGGAGTGTATTAAATTGTTTACAAGTAGCTCCTTTACCCTTATATTGGCATTTGAAATTGTTAATTTAGCATGTGGTATCCCCACCTATTCTGAAAGTTTGTGGCCGCGCGTACCAGCTATAGATAAGCTTTGTAAACACAGCCAGCAGAAGAAATTACACTCCCAGTGTGATAAAGCAGAGATAAGGTAATAAAATGTTGATTCTCCATTGTTCTCTCAAAGTATTGGTGATTGTTTTAAGGACAGATATAAGATAAAGAAGCAGGTATATGTGCACAATGTGATACAGTAATGAGATCTGATTATACCTACAAGCTCAACCTATTTTATTAGGCTGTGGCTTCAAAACACAAAATCAGAGCTTTAATATACAGAAATAAACCTTAAAAAGCTAATTTTCATACATTTTTTACTCTGCAGTTGGTAAAAAAAGCAATTGTAAACACATTAAGGGAAAAACTATTTTACAGTATACTGTCCCTTTAACAACCAGTGCTGTCCTTGCGCTTGCCTTGTGCAGTCTCTACTGCGCATCGACGTTGGTCGTTAAAGGGTTAAGTCCAGGTATGTTTGTCTCTCGCTGCAGTCTCTTCTGTGCATGACTGAGCCAGAAACAAACAAATCCTGAAAAACAGAAAAAACGAGATTTGTTTTGTATCTACACTTTACTGGAGAGAGCTGCCCATCTTCTGTACCCCCTTGGATACACGCATCTGGACAGTTTATATTTGGACATTTGTAAATATTATTATTACTGTTGTGGTTTTTAACAATTTCTTTTAGGAACCATATAATATATACATGGACGTGTAGGTTTTCTCTTAGGCAAGATTTAAGTTTTATTATAGAGCTCAATTTTTTATTGGTATAATTTCTGATTATAATACTACTTTTTTTTTTTAATTGGCTATTAAGGTTCATTTTACATTGTCTATCTATATTTGGCGCACCTCCGTTTTGGACACCTTAACCTAGTTAGGTTAAGTGTTTGTTTGTGCTGAGCCAGAAAAACATAGTTGGCCTTTTATAATATAGGATGTTAAATTTACGTGTCTGTATTTAAATTCTAATTCTTTCTGCTAGTCTGTGTGAGTCAATAGTCAAATGTTATATTTTAATGTTAACGTTCAATTTTAATTTGCAAAATTCTATAGAAATACTTGGATGACAGAAAAAGCGTCACGGTGAACATTTCTTCAACAATTTAAATTTCAAAATTGCAATATTTTTCTATCCTTAGTTGAGAATAATTTATTTAAACAGTGTAAAAAAAAGACACTACAGACATATGAATAAAATGTCGTATATAATAGTATTGTTTTGAAATTGTATAAATGGAAACATAATTGTTTTTGTTTTTTTGCTTATTACAGGCACTGTCGATAAAAGAGCAGATAGGATATCCTGATTATATTCTGGAAGATCAGAATGATAAATTAGATCAGGAATCTGCATCAGTAAGTTAAATTTGATGTATTAACTTGTATTCATAGTTACATTTTCATTTAACATTTTATTGGAATCTATTTTATAACATTAAGCAATTTCACATAGCGTAACATAGACACTGCAATATTTTTAGCTTAAAGGGGCACAAAATTCACTGCTGGGCTTTGTGGGAGTGGTCATGGTAAAATGGGGGAACCACAGGGTGTGTTCTGCATGGAAAGGTGACCATGTCCTCGGGGAGTAGTGATGAAAAATTATATACTGGTGGAGGGCCAGTTATTATTCTGGGAGGCTAGTTCAACAGACACACCAAGCTAAATTTCAGGAGAACATTTTAATTTTGAAATCAAGCTGAACATGTCACTTTAATATAACTATATTTGCAACTGAATCTTGCTACTACTTATTTTCTTATAAATTTTAATTAAGTATATATATATATATATATATAGAATTAAGTAGAATGTTACCATTCAGTGTCAGTGAGTGGAAACAGGCGTTACTCAAGTAAATGCGCTAGTCAGAGGTATGAAAATCTCATAGAGCAGCTATGAAGGTACAAATATTGTATGATAGACTAAGTCTATACAATATAGGAAAAATAGGAGTCAAAGGGTAAACAGCGCTTATGGAGATTCTTAAAAACTGAATAATATTAAAATCTCGGCAGTGTTGGTGGGTAAAGAAAACAAAAAAAAAAAAAAAAAAAAAAAAAAAAAAAGGGAAGAGAAGTATATGAATATACGTATATATATTAGAGTCTTTGATAGGATATTGGAATCCTAGTGTAATGAAGGCGTAATAGATACCCTTACCAAAAGTTACCTCAATCCTATGAGGTAAGTTTGCCGCATTGGAGGATGTATCTAGTGGTTGAATGAATCCTGGATGTTCTGGTCTGTATAAAATCGCTGCCTCTTGGAGTAGAATGGGATGTGGGTCCCCTTTGTGCTGGTTTCTTTAGGAAACTTCCTGTATTTATTGCCTCTTGGAGCTTGGTTTTCTTGTCTTGGTATGAACTTTCTTGTCCAGATATATACCAGGATGTCAGAGCAGGTGACGTGGTTACAGGGTACTTATTTCTTTTTTCTTTTCTTATTTTTTCTTCATTATTTTTTCTTCATTTTCCTTAGAGTTGTGTCAGCAGATACAAAAAAATTTCCCTTTTTCCGACTCGGAGTCGGAAAAGGGAAATTTTTTTGTATCTGCTGACACAACTCTAAGGAAAATGAAGAAAAAATAAGAAAAGAAAAAAGAAATAAGTACCCTGTAACCACGTCACCTGCTCTGACATCCTGGTATATATCTGGACAAGAAAGTTCATACCAAGACAAGAAAACCAAGCTCCAAGAGGCAATAAATACAGGAAGTTTCCTAAAGAAACCAGCACAAAGGGGACCCACATCCCATTCTACTCCAAGAGGCAGCGATTTTATACAGACCAGAACATCCAGGATTCATTCAACCACTAGATACATCCTCCAATGCGGCAAACTTACCTCATAGGATTGAGGTAACTTTTGGTAAGGGTATCTATTACGCCTTCATTACACTAGGATTCCAATATCCTATCAAAGACTCTAATATATATACGTATATTCATATACTTCTCTTCCCTTTTTTTTTTTTTTTTTTTTTTTTTTGTTTTCTTTACCCACCAACACTGCCGAGATTTTAATATTATTCAGTTTTTAAGAATCTCCATAAGCGCTGTTTACCCTTTGACTCCCATATATATATATATATATATATAGATATAGATATATATATATATAGATATATATTTATAGATATATATATACACAGTGGGTATTGAAAAGAATCACCCCCCTTGAAATAATCATATTTTGTTGCTTTGCAGCCTGAAATAAAGACATACACAGTTTTTGTTTATCCAGTTGTAATTACTCAGTGCAACTTATCCAAGTGAAAGATATAACACCAACATGTCAGGCAAAAATAAACACAATTCAAAACAGAATCACTGAGTTCACTCCTAAAATTACTTGTAAACTCAATCAGGTGTAGCTAATCACCTTCTCAATGGCACACACAAAGCCATTTGACCTTCAACTGTGATCAGCTGTGGGCATATTAATTAGCTCAGCATGAAAAGAGCTTTCCTGGAGTATATCAGTCCCTGGCTGTGCAACTGAAGCAACAAATCAACTATGGGTGGCAAGGCACTGTCTAAAGATCTCCGGGATAATGTTGTGGACAGGCACAAGTCAGGAGATGGATACAAGAAAATATCAAAGGCTTTATCAATGCCTGAAGCACAGTGAAGTGTATTATTAAGAAGTGGAAGGTATTTGGTACAACACAGACCCTCTCTGGATCAGGACGTCTCTCCAAACTGGATGAAAGAGCCAGGAGGAAATTGGTCAGAGAGGCTACCCAGAGGCCCACAGCAACTCTGAAGCAGTTGCAGGAATTTAAGACATTGTCATTGTGTGCATGTGACAACAATATCACAAATTCTCCTCAAATGTGGCTTGTATGGGAGGGTTGCAAGAAAAAAGCCACTCCTCAAGAAAGGCCAGATGAAGTCACGACTGAGCTTTGCCATAACACACCTAGGAGATTCTGAGGCCACATGAAAAAAGGTGTTATGGTCAGATGAGACTGTAATTGAATTATTTGGCCTCAACAACAAACAATATATCTGGAGGAAATCCAATACAGCTCACAATCCAAATAACACCATACCTACAGTAAAGCATGGAGGTGGTAATATCCTTTTATGGGGTTGTTTCTCTGCAGCAGGCACTGGAGCACTTGTCAGGATAGAAGGAATAATGGATGGGGCAAAATACCATCAAATTCTTGGAGAAAATCTGCTGCCCTCTTCCAGGAGATTGTCAATGGGAAGAAGGTTTACCTTCCAACATGACAATGACCCAAAGCACACAGCAAAAATGACCACACAGTGGTTGAAGAAGAAAAGGGAGAAAGTCCTTTCATTGCCTAGTCAGAGCCCAGACTTAAACCCCATTGAATATCTGTGGCATGATTTGAAGACTGCAGTCCACAAACGGTCACCATCAAATGCAACGGAACTGGAGCAGTTCTGCAAAGAAGAGTTGGCAAATATTCACAGTCTAGATGTGCAAAGTTAGTAGAGACATATCCCAACAGACTAAAGGCTGTAATTAAAGCAAAAGGTTGTTCAACAAAATACTGACACAAGGGGGTGATCCTTTTTCCAACTTAGTGATTATGTTTTTGAATTGTCTTTGTTGGTGTTATATATTTCACTTAGATGTTATAAGTTGCACTGAGTAATTACAACTAGATAAACAAAAACTGTGTCTTTATTTCAGGCTGCAAAGTGTGATTATTTTCAAGGGGGGTGATTCTTTACAATACCCACTGTGTGTGTGTATATATATATATATATATATATATATATATATATATAAACACTTTCCTAGCACTACTCCCTCATTTCAAAGTCTTTGAATGTGAGTAACTGTAAACTGAATTTGGAAAAAAACATTTGAAGAAGAAAAAAATATGGACCAGATTACGAGTGGAGCACTAATTAACGCTCCCGCTTGAGCGTTAACTGCGTTAGACGTAAACTGCACTCATATTATGAGTTGAAAGAAAACTGTTTTCGCTTGCAAGCTAACCTGACACGCGTAAAAAGCCAAACTTACAATATCATGCGCAACCTATTTGACCTCAATGGAGCAAAAACAGTGGGGAAAAAACACCCTACTCTCGCGCAAACAGCCAACATGAAAATGTGAATATTTCACATTCCAAAGTTCTTTACATACAATAATATGTTCTATTTATTCATAAATAAATATTTCTACATATATCTAAAGGTATTTTGATACTATATATATATATATATATATATATATATATATATATATATATATCTACACCTATATATATATATATATATATATATATATATATATATATATATATATATATATATATATATATATATATATATATATACACAGTACATATATACAGTATACAACAGAAGTGAGTACACCCCTGGGCAATATCACTTAAATATCAAATTATTCAAAATTGTATAACCTCTCAATAATAGTTTTACTTCTAAGTTGACAAGTAGAGTATTTCCTATTAGAAACAATCAAAAACAAATACTTTAGAAAGATTATATTGAAAATACAGGCCCTAAAGTAGAAACTTAAAGGGATACTGAACCCAAATTTTTTCTTTCGTGATTCAGATAGAGCATGGAATTTTAAGCAACTTTCTAATTTACTCCTATTATCAATTTTTCTTCATTCTCTTGCTATCTTTATTTGAAAAAGAAGACACCTAAACTAAGGAGCCAACCAATTTTTGGTTCAGACCCTGGACAGCACTTGTTTATTGGTGGGTGAATTTATCCACTAATCAGCAAGAACAACCCAGGTTGTTCACCAAAAATGGGCTGGCATCTAAACTTACATTCTTGCTTTTCAAATAAAGATACCAAGTGAATGAAGAAAATTTGATAATAGGACTAAATTAGAAAGTTGCTTAAAACTGCATGCCCTATCTGAATCATTTTGGTTCAGTGTCCCTTTAATGCAACAAAAGTGAATACACCTGTGGTCACTGACACATAAGTAGATCACTGAAACAAAATTGAGTACACCTATAATTTCTAATTAGCCTAATTGCATGAGCATAGCTACAAGAACAGTCTAATTTTTTGACCAATGGGCTGTGTCTATCTGAAAGTTTGCATCGTGTCTACACATGGAAAAGAATTGCCAGAGGAATTAAGAAATCTGATTGTGAGACTTCACAAAGATGGAAAAGGATACAGGAATATTGGTGACCAAATAAAAATCAGTCAAAACGCAGTTGCAGCAGTAATCAGGAGGTATAGATCGATACACAGTGCTAAAAATCAGTGCTGCAGTGGCTGTCCTCCTAAAATGATGTCACGGACAGTGCGCTACTTGCACAATCTAGCTCTGAAAAACAAGCAAGTGCGTCAGATTTGCATCAAGGCAAGTGCTTCAGATTTGGCTCAGGGATTATCGATAGAATTTCGAATTTCTGTGACAGCTCAGACAGTGCTAAGGACATTGCATAATGTCAATTTCTATGGACAGCATCCAAGGAAAAACCCTTGCTTGCTCTTCGGCACAAAACTGCAAGATTAAACTATGCTTAACAACATGAAAAGCCTGATGAATACTGGGAGCACATTATTTGGTAAGATAGCCAAGACCAAGATCAAGATATAATTTTTCAGCTCAAATGGGGTGCAGCATGTTTGGTGTGAACCTCGTCAGGATTATTAATGTGAATGCATAGTCCCAACAGTGAATCATGGAGGTGGGAGTGTGACGATATGGGGCTGCATGACTGCAAAAGGTGTTAGGGAGATGACATTTATAGATGGCACCATGAATGCCTGGGATATACCAAAATACTGACTGACAAGATGACTCCCAGTCTCCAGAAGTTTGTCAGAGGACGAATATTCCAGCATGATAACGATCCAAAGCACACTGCCAAAATCACAAAGGAGAAACAAGTGAAAACTATGACCTGGCCAAGTATGTCACCTGACTTGAATACAGTAGAACACCTTTGGGGTATTTTAAAGAGAATGGTAGAGCAACACAACCCCTCCAGCAAAGAGCAGCTGAAAAAATATCTCTGAAGAAGGGCAGAACATCTCTCCAGAAATAAAAATAAAGGTGGATATGAACTGTTAGTTTTTAATTTTACATAAGAGCAAATACTCTACTGTAAAACTTAGACGTAATGCAGTTACTGTTAGGTTATACCATTTTGAATCATTTGACATTTAAGTGATATTGCACTGGGGTGTACTCACTTCTGTTGTATACTGTGTGTATATATATATATATATATATATATATATATATATATATATATATACATACAGTCATGGCCAAATATATTGACACCCATGCATTTCTGATGCACCACTACACCAAGAAAATTGTTGCAATTTAAAAAGGTTTAGGCATTCTTATGTTTATTTCTTTTGTTTGTATTGGTATGACACAAAAAAGTGGAGAAAAAAAGCCACACATTCTACGCAAAACTACAAAAATGGACTGAACAAAATTATTGGCACCTTCTTAAAATTGTAAGAAATAATTGCATTCCTGTAATTTGTAATTAAACTCACCTGTATCAATTAACAGGTGCTAACAATATAGAAATCACACCGGCAACCAGTTAAAATGGGGAAGAATTTACTCAACCTTTCTGTTGTGTGTCTCTGTGTGCCACACTGAGCATGGAGAATAGAAAGAGCAGCAAAGAATTGTCTGAGGGTTTGAGAACAAAAATTGCATGGACAATCTCTAGGTTACAAGTCCATCTCCAGATATCTTAATGTTCCTGTGTCCACTGTGCACAACATTGTCAAGAAGTTTACAGCCCATGGCACTGTAGCTAATCTCCCTGGACGTGGACAAAAGAGAAAAATTGATTAAATATTGCAACAAAGGATTTATTGAATGGTGGATAAAGAACCTTTATCAACTTCCAGACAAATTCAAGCTGACCTTCAGACACAGGGTACAAATGTGTCAGCTTGCACTTTATGTCGCCTTCTGAATGAAAAGGTACACTATGATAGGAGACCCTGGAGGACCCCACTGCTGACACAGAAACATAAAAAAGCCTGAGGAAACCAAAATTATTTTGGAAGAATGTGTTGTGGAAAGATGAAACAAAATGACAGCTTTTTGGTAAAGCCCAAAATTCTACTGTTTTCAGAAAAAGAAATGAGGCTTTTAAAGAAAAGAATACAGTCCCTACAGTCAACCATGGTGGAGGTTCACTGGTGTTTTGGGGTTGCTTTGTTGCTTCAGGCACTGGATGTCTTGCCTGTTTGAATGGCATTATAAAATCTGAAGACTACCAAAGAATTATGTGGTGCAATGTAGGGCCCAGTGTCAGAAAGTCTCCATCAGAGGTCATGGGTCTTACAGCAAGACAATGATCCAAAGCACATGTCAAAAAGAACCCAGAAATTGTTTAAGACAAAGCTCTGGAGAGTACTGAACTGGCCAGCAATGAGTCCAGATCTCAATCCCATAGAGCACCTGTGGAGAGATCTCAAAACAGCGGTTGGGAAAAGGAGCCCTTCCATTCTAATAGACCTGGAGTAGTTGGCGAAAGAAGAGTGGTCCAAAATTCCAGTAGAGATGTGGTTACAGGAAGCAAATGATTTCAGTTATTTTTTCCAAGGGGTGTGCTACCAAATATTAAATTGAGGGTGCCAATAATTTTGCCCATTCTATCTTTGGAGTTTTGCGTGGTATGTGTCAGATTTTATTTCTCCACTTTTTCTGTCATACCAACACAAACAAAAGAAATAAACATGGGAATGCCTAAATATTTGTAATTGCAACAATTTTCTGGGCGAAGTGGTGCATTATCTGATAGAAATTAAACTCACCTGTATCAATTAACAGGTGCTAACAATATAGAAATCACACCGGCAACCAGTTAAAATGGGGAAGAATTTACTCAACCTTTCTGTTGTGTGTCTCTGTGTGCCACACTGAGCATGGAGAATAGAAAGAGCAGCAAAGAATTGTCTGAGGGTTTGAGAACAAAAATTGCATGGACAATCTCTAGGTTACAAGTCCATCTCCAGATATCTTAATGTTCCTGTGTCCACTGTGCACAACATTGTCAAGAAGTTTACAGCCCATGGCACTGTAGCTAATCTCCCTGGACGTGGACAAAAGAGAAAAATTGATTAAATATTGCAACAAAGGATTTATTGAATGGTGGATAAAGAACCTTTATCAACTTCCAGACAAATTCAAGCTGACCTTCAGACACAGGGTACAAATGTGTCAGCTTGCACTTTATGTCGCCTTCTGAATGAAAAGGTACACTATGATAGGAGACCCTGGAGGACCCCACTGCTGACACAGAAACATAAAAAAGCCTGAGGAAACCAAAATTATTTTGGAAGAATGTGTTGTGGAAAGATGAAACAAAATGACAGCTTTTTGGTAAAGCCCAAAATTCTACTGTTTTCAGAAAAAGAAATGAGGCTTTTAAAGAAAAGAATACAGTCCCTACAGTCAACCATGGTGGAGGTTCACTGGTGTTTTGGGGTTGCTTTGTTGCTTCAGGCACTGGATGTCTTGCCTGTTTGAATGGCATTATAAAATCTGAAGACTACCAAAGAATTATGTGGTGCAATGTAGGGCCCAGTGTCAGAAAGTCTCCATCAGAGGTCATGGGTCTTACAGCAAGACAATGATCCAAAGCACATGTCAAAAAGAACCCAGAAATTGTTTAAGACAAAGCTCTGGAGAGTACTGAACTGGCCAGCAATGAGTACAGATCTCAATCCCATAGAGCACCTGTGGAGAGATCTCAAAACAGCGGTTGGGAAAAGGAGCCCTTCCATTCTAATAGACCTGGAGTAGTTGGCGAAAGAAGAGTGGTCCAAAATTCCAGTAGAGATGTGGTTACAGGAAGCAAATGATTTCAGTTATTTTTTCCAAGGGGTGTGCTACCAAATATTAAATTGAGGGTGCCAATAATTTTGCCCATTCTATCTTTGGAGTTTTGCGTGGTATGTGTCAGATTTGGCTTTTATTTCTCCACTTTTTCTGTCATACCAACACAAACAAAAGAAATAAACATGGGAATGCCTAAATATTTGTAATTGCAACAATTTTCTGGGCGAAGTGGTGCATTATCTGATAGAAATACAAGGGTGCAAACTTTTTTGCCATGACTGTATATATATGTGTGTGTGTGTGTGTGTATGTATGTATATAACAATGTGCAGAACATTGGAATGTGAAACATTTACAGTAAATACATATTTAAAACCTTTATTAAAGATGAATATTGCATTAAAGGGCCATAATACCCAAATGTTTAAACACTGGAAAGTGATGCATCATAGCTGTAAAAAGCTGATTAGAAAATATCATCTGAACATCTCTATGTAAAAAAGAAAGATATTTTACCTCAAAAGTTCCTCAGTAGCCACCTCCCATTGTAAAGGATTTCTAAGCAGCATTTTAGTGTGTCTGTCCCGGGACAAATGAAAGGATGAGCTTCGTGCACTCTCATATTATTTCACCAATCAGGTAAAGGAAGCTTACTATGAAATATCATGAGAGTTAAGTCAAATCTCATGAGATCACAGTAAGAGTTCATGACCTCAGCACTGCTGATGCTGATTGGCTGCTGTTCATTTCTTCATTTTTTTAATTTTTTTCCCTGCAGCTGGGAGCAGCTGAGTATAACTTTTTACACATAACTTTCTCTGCTGAGCTGAGGAAATTGTGAGGTAAAATATCTTCCTTTTTTACATAGAGATGCTCAGGTGATATTTTCCTGTCAGCATTTTACAGTTATACTGCATCAGTTTCAAGTGATTTAGCATATGAGTATTATGTAGGGTTGCTACCTGTCCCTTAAAATACAGAACATTTATAAGTTACACATGCTGCAGGGTGTGCAGGGAGGAACATGAATAGTGCTGTCCAGAAACACAATACATGTTCCTCCCTTCACACCCTGCAGCATGTGTAACTCATAAGTGTCCAGGAAAACATGGCTGAGGTGGCAACCCTAGTATTATGTCCCTTTAATGTTTTTTTCTTCATGTTTTCATCTGCTTAACTGCAAAGGGCTCCAATGCATTTATATAAATATATATATAGTATATATATATATATATATATATATATATATATATATATATATGTACATATGTATTTATATGTGTATATATGTCTGTAAATATATATATACACATATAAATAAATACATAAATACATATGTGCATATATATATATATATATATATATATATATATAATCTGTAGAAATGTATCTATATGTATGTCTATGTTAAAGCCCTTTGCCTTACTTTTTTTTTCAAACACCTGAGACCATTTTTGATCTCTTATAACTTTTGTGTGCAATTTTTGTAATAATTTTTATTAGATGGTGTTATTATGAGTGTAACTGTACTTTGTAATGTATTTTTGATGTGTTTTGTGCAACTTTTTTGTTTCGCAAAACAGTTAACCAGAGCTCTGAGGATGCAGTATTTATTCTAGCGTTAATCACGATTGCGCTCAAGCGATCACGTTTACATTACTTTCAACTCATAATACCCGCAATAAACCCCCTTATTGCTCTTGCGTAACTGTTAGCGCTCCACTTGTAACCTGGCCCTATATCATTAAAATACAGAACAAAACAAATGGAAACTTTAAAAAATGGTATAACAGAGGCTTTTCAATTTGGTTTTCACAAGGATTTTCTGAGACCTTCCTGGAAACAAAACATTCATATCCAATGGGATAATAAAACATGACTTTATTGCCTAATATGTTTGCATTTTTGTTTCCCTTAACCAATAATATCATTTTATAATATTTGCTCAATCATTACATATAATTTTGAATAATTTATTAATTAACATATATAAACCTCCAAACAATATATATTTGTGTACAACAATATACAGTTTAGTAAACTGTTCATGCACAGAAGCTTTCAAATTGAAAAAAGTTAAGAAATGCAACTCAAAACAGACAATTTTTTAATAGGTCCAAGGTGTAGAATTTGAAAACTCCCAAACCCTTTTACATTGCTGCCAATAAATGTGTTTTCTAATTGATTGGAATATTGTTCCCAATGTATGATATAGGGGTTGTTTTTAGTGATAAATGCTTTTGAAAAGCATTAAAGGGACATGAAACCCAAAACATTTCTTTCATGATTTAGATAAAGCATACAATTTTAAACAACTTTCCAATTTACTTCTGTTATTTAATTTGCTTCCTTCTCGTGTTATCCTTTGCTGAAAGGTTTATCTAGGCAAGCTCAGGAGCAGCAGAGAAACCTAGGTTCTAGCTTTTGGTGGCTGCATATATATATTGATTGTGATTGGCTCACGTATGTGTTCAGTTATATAGGTGTTTTATATATTGATTGTGATTGGCTCACCTATGTGTTCAGTTACAAACCATTAGTGCATAGCTGCTCCTTCAACAAATGATACAAAGAGAATGAAACAGATTAGATAATAGAATTAAATTAGAGTTGATTAAAATTAAAGTTGTTTAAAATTGTATTCTCTATCTGAATCATGAAAAAAAATGGGTTTCATGTCCCTTTAAATGAATAAGTAATTGTGCTTTCTAACACATTCAAACGGATTCAGATCTAAAGACTGCACAAAAAGTCACACAAAGCATTTCTCAAGTGATTTTGAGTTTACCTTAAGAGTGCCCCTAATAAATCACACTGACATTAGGAAAGAAAAGAAATTAGATAACATTATAACAAAATCAATGATGTTTAGAAACTCAGTTTTATTTGACTAGTTAATAAATAAAAGATAACAAGCAAAAATAAACATATGCACATTATGTACTCCGAGGGGCATACGCTGTCAGCATTTATCATTGCACAAGCAGTTCTTGTGCAATGCCGCCCCCTGCAGATTAGCGGCCAATTGGCCGCTAGCAGGGGGTGTCAATCAACCCGATCGTATTAGATTGGGTTGATTTCTGTCCGAGCAGGCAGACAAGTTATGGAGCAGTGGTCTTTAGACCCCTGCTTTATAACTTCTGTTTCTGGCGAGCCTGAAGGCTCACGCGGAAACAAGGGCATCAGGCTCCATTCAGAGCTTGATAATTCAGCCCCCAAATCTTTCCTTTTTTATTTTTTTCAATAGTCAGTTTTAATAAGATAATTCTTGTCCAAACAAAAATACAGAAATGACCTTTGAGGGATCATGTGACTATAGCCTCTCATATCAGTCATGTTCCCAAAAACTAAAATATATCCTGCATCCCACTATGATTATTTCACACAGTTTGCCAGCAACCACATCACCCAAGATTTTAAACTATCAGAACTGTCATCCCAGAAATCATTTTAGTAAGTGCTCTCCAAACATCTCAATTAAAATGACAGCTCCAAAACACATGAAATATATTCTCCCTCTGGCCACATCTGTCTCTTAGACAAAAGTATTTGACTTTGAAAACTTGCCCTCCTCTGGATACAGCTGATTTGCAAACGCCCATGCATTGCTATCCATGCCACATCCTTGTATCTATTAACTAGAAGTTTATCATTCACATTGTTCCATACCTGCATACATATAACTTTTCTCTCTCCTGCAACACTGACATTACTTTATAATCAACAATAGACAGCTTCCAAGTTCCAACACCCAATAAATTATACTTCTCAATCCTTGATTCAAATCAAGTGAAAATGCTCAGTCTTCCTATGATCTTACACACACATACCATCATTTTATAACACACTACCAGCTGCATACTTCATCATGCACCCTGCAAAATTGTCCTTCACACTCAGATGTATACATATACGTACATACTGAACATATCAAAATATGTCAGGTCAATTCTTACCACTATTCTCTTTGTCTCAAACTTTTCCAAAAACAAAAACACAATTCTCAAAGTTTTTATCAATCACTTATTAGAAACCAGAATCACACCTTTAACATACAGAAAAATAGAAATAAATACAGCATTTACAGCTCAAATTTTACCTTCCAAACTCATACTCCTTAAAGGGACATTATACACTAGATTTTTCTTTGCATAACTGTCTTGTAGATGATCCATTTATAAAGCTTATACAGTTTTTTTTTTTAAAATTGATAGTTTTGCTTATTTTTAAATAACATTGCTTTGATTTTCAGACTCCTAACCAAGCCCTAAAGTTTTAGGAGAATACCGAGGTATACCTACTCCAGCTTGCTTCTGTTTGTGTAAAGGGTCTTTTCATATGCTGAGGAAGGGGGAGGGGAAGTGTCTGTTATTCACCCCTTGCAGTGGGTGTTCCAGTAACCTTTTAAACAGAGCTAAACTGGAAGCTTCTAAGTAAATTTTTAAATGGTTTTATACTGAATTTTTAATTCAGTATCTGTGCATATTCCTCTTTATATGCAGTTATATGAAAATTGGTGTATACTGTCCCTTTAATGAAAGAAAAACTAATTTTCTTTTACCACTTCATTACACTCATTCTGCCAACCTTGAGCAAGGGATCCACATCTGAAACATATGCATGGTTCTTTCAGATTTTTGATCTTGTCATATTTAATTTCCTCCTTTTGATATATTAATTGAAAGAGGGCAAAATTGTGTTTCAAAAGAGGGGTTAATTGCTCTATGTAAGTATTATATGCATTCACTGAGGTTTCTTCAAATTGTTTATTCTTTTGAAGAATTTTATTTTACTGGTAAGAATTTCCCAGAACCTTATTTTATTCACTTATTTAAATATTTTAAAGGTTCATCCTTTGTACATGTGATTTAAAAAGTTTCCAATTAACACCTATTATCAAAATTGCTTTGTTCCTTTGGTATTCTTTGTTGAAGAGTATATCTAGGTAGGTAGTCATTTGTCCAAAGCACACTGCTGCCATCTAGTGTTCTTACAAATGGATAATATTGTTAAAAGAATTTTTGCATATCCGCACTCCCTGATTTTCAACAAAGGATTCCAAAAGAACAAAATAAATTTGAAAATATAAGTCAGAATTGTAAGCTCTATCTGCATCACAAAAGAACATTTTGGGGGTTCATATCCTTTTAAAGGGACATTAAACACTGCATGCTTTTTTGTGCAAAATTTGTGCTTGTTCCACCCTACGATAGATGTCAACAATAATAAAAAATGTAACCTAGGTGTTTCTTAAAATAAGAAAATAATCTTGTTTTGGTTAACCTTTAAAAACCTTCATTTTATAGTATAACTTATTTTTCACAGTTAGATTTTAGTGAACATCAGTATTTTGAGAACATCTTGGAAATCTTAAGAGCTGGGGCACAGAAGAGCCTGAAAAAGTTGAGAGAACCAGTTGATCAAGACGCGTAAGTATTTGAAGTAAGCTATAAAATAATAAAATAATTTAGAAACTGTAGATTTATCTTTCAAACTTAAAGGGACATGATACTCATATGCTAAATCACTTGAAACTGATGCAGTATAACTGTAAAAAGCTGACAGGAAAATATCACCTGAGCATCTCTATGTAAACAAGGAAGATATTTTACCTCACAATTTTCTCAGCTCACCAGAGTAAGTGGTGTATAAAGATTTATCTTTCAGTTACTGCCCAGCTGCAGGTTTAAAAAAAAAAAAAAAAGGAAGAAATGAACAGCAGTCAATCAACATAAGTAGTGGTGGGGTCATGAACTCTTTTACTGTGATCTCATGAAATTTCACTTAACTCTCGTGAGATTTAATTGTAAACTTCCTTAAGCTGAATAGGGAAATAAGATGAGTGTGCTCGAATGCTCGCTCCTTCCGCTGTCCCGGGACAGACATACTGATTTGTTGCTTAGAAGTCCTTTACAATGGGATGTGGCTACTGAGGAACTTTTGAGGTAAAATATATTTCTTTTTTACATAGAGATGTTCAGGTGATATTTTCTAGTCTGCTTTTTACAGCTATGCTGCATCACTTTCAAGTGTTTCAACATTTGAGTATTATGGCCCTTTAAATCATTTGTGTAAAGTGACTTATAAATACCACAAGTATATCATCAAGTTAGCAACTTCTATTTAGACAAGTAACGTATTACAAGATGATGTACACATAGCGCAAAATATATCATGGTTGCAGGCGGACAGGTTTGCAAGCCATCTGCGATGCTACATTGCGTCACAACATATTGTGGGAGATTATGAGATTTCTGCTTCTTAAATTTGCTGTTGCATGCTCGCTCATGCTCGCCCATTTAATGCCTGACCAGCTGTCCCTAACATCATTAGTTAGAATATAACAGGATTGGACCGGGGACGATGTATAAATGAATGGTAAGATCCCTGTACATCATTACAAACAAAGGAGTTTATTAACCAAACAATATAACTCCTCCCATTCCTGCACTTTTTTTGGCGCCAAATGGCATGAAGGACTGACCAAATGGATTTTGTCACACAATCATTTGTTTTCCATCTCTATCGTCCAATAATGTATTTGGCTGTTCGTTTATCAAACCACTCGATGAATCAGTCTGAATAGACATCTCTACTAAAAATTGTATTGTTTAATCTCATTAAAAAAAATTGTAATAAAATTGTTCTGCAAAAATTGTACTTCATAGAAGCATTAAAATTCATATTGAAATTGCGTAGGAAAGAAATAATTTAGGGACAGATTACGTGTGGTGCGTTACCAGTTACGCGCAAGCGAAAAGGGGTTTATTACGAGTGTTTGTGCTCATCGGGTTGACCACTCGTTTTACAAGTTGAAAGTAAATGAGATCGATTGAGCGCAATTGCGATTTACGCTAGAATGATTACTCAGAACTTTGGTTAACTGTTTTGCGAAACAAAAAAGTGTCATAATGTATTAAGCTGTTAGTTTATCAAACGACTCGACAAATCAGCCCAAATGCACATCTCTGTTAAAAGTTGTATTGTGTAATCTCATTAAAAATTGTAACAAAATTGTTCTGCAAATATTGTACTTCATATAAAAATGAAAAATTCATATTGAAATTGCGTAGGAAAGAAACGATTTAGGGCTAGATTACGATAAGTGCATTAACAGTTATGCGCAAGCGAAAAGGGGTTTATCGCAGGTGTTGTGCTCGTCGGGGTTTACAAGTTGAAAGTAAACGTGATCACTTGAGCGCAGTTGCGATTTACGCTAGAATGATTACTGCATCCTCATAGCTCTGGTTAACTGTTTTGTAAAACAAAAAGTGTCACAAAACACATAAATATACATTACAAAGTACAGGTACACTCATAATAACACCATCTAATAAAAATTATTGGAAATAAAAAAGGGCTCAGATATGAGGTCTCAGGTGTTAGAAAAAAAGGCAGGCCAAGGTCTTTAACAGAGAGATACATAGAGATACATGTCTAAATATGTCTATGTATGTTTATATGTGTATACATATGTATTTATGTATTTATATGTGTATATATGTATTTACAGACCTATATAGACATAGAAATAAATAGAACTGCACTGGAGCCCTTTGCAGTTAAGTAGATGAAAACATGTACAAAAATACCATCAGATAGATGAATAAATAGAACATATTCTTCTATATGAAGAACATTGGAATGTGAAATATTATTATTTTAATGTTGGGTTAGCGCACTTGAGAATATGCATTTGGGTTTGCACGCAAGTAGGGTGTTAGGTTTCTTTTCCACTTTTTTCCAGTGACTTCTATTGGGGAATATGTTATTGCACGCACGATATTCTAACTTCAAGTTTTTAAGCTTACTTCTAGCAGAGTTAGCACTCAAGTTGGAGCGTTAAATACCACTTCACTTGTAATCTGGCCCTTAATATGCAGAGTAGAAATCTAATAAAATTACACTGCACATGCAGTATTATTTGCCTTACTGTAAAATTATTTTCCCGCCTTAGCAAGTCTGGTATATTCTCTAAACATTTCCCCTGTAGCTCTCGCTGGTTTTTTTTTCTCGCAAACTAAATAGTGGTGAGATTATGTCAATTTCGCAAAACACATATTGCCCTAATAGAAACATAAATTACAGAAACAATGGTTATTGTAAGATACTTTACACTGAAAAGAAAGTAATCTAATTTGTATTGGTGGCAGGATTTAATTTTAAAGTTTGCACCTTGATCCCTGATAACATTGCTCTCAGCAAAATTTCCCTTTCCAGCAAGCACCATTAGTTTCTATGGTAGACATCTTCTTTTAGAGAACTCCCTGAGAGCAGCCGTTGTGATTGTTAGTGTGGTGAATTTTTGATAATCTATCCCTTATTTATATATTTCTGGTGATATGGGGCCCAATTATGTAAAGTTCTATACTAAAATGAGATTATCTAAAATAATCCTACACAACAGGATCCCTCATAAGATTCAAAATTGCCAAATTTTGCTATATATTTCGAAAGGGCATTCCTTGCATTTCTGGATGTAAAAGAGCGACAAGCACATAACAGTATATTACTGCATCATATGATCATTTTGTTACGTTAACACTTTGTATTTTAATTTGTTTTATACTTTAGATTTTGTCCTTTTAATACATTTAAGATTAACACTTGCTATTTTCTATTTTAATGCATTTAGATTCTGTATATTCTGTATTTAGGATTAGGATTTACCAATTCTTATTGTTGTTTCTATGTAATGTTAGCAAATTCGCTAAACACTTTTTTAAAATGAGAAGAAACTACTGCATACTAAACTAGAGGCAAATACAAGTTAATATGTAGTGAAAAAATCTATGTAATTTGCATTTGCTGTAGACATGTGCATTTGTTTTGTTACAAATGCAAATTCATAACAAAAAACTGATATTTGTTTAGTTTATACTAAACAAATATCAGAATAAATGCACCAACTAAATTTAAAGAAAATGAAGAAATACTGACAAAATTTGTCCATATTCTATCTTTTTCTTTACATTAATTGTAGGAGTTAAATTACTTACCTCTAGCGCTCTGGAGCGCTGTGCTTAGCCAGACAGCATTCATGTATCTGGTACTTACAGGCTCCACTCTTTTTCTTATGGAATTCATTAAAAGGACATTAAACACTAAGGGGCCTAGTTATCAAGCCGTCTACTTTACCTGCCTTCGCAGGTCCAATACGCCCGCATAAGCTCGCCTACCATCGCCGCCGCGGACCTGAAAAATTTCGCCTAAGTTATCAATAAAGCTGTCAAAAAGCCGCGCACCAAGTACTGTGAGAGTTATCACTCATCCGATCTCGCTACTCTTCGGCTTTTTGACAGCTTTATTGCTAGCCTGTCAATAAGCACCCACACTAACTACACTGTTCTACCCCCTATACCGGTGCCCCCTGGAGCCCCCCGCAACTAAATAAAGTTATTAACCCCTAAACCGCCGCTCCTAGACCCCGCCGCAACTCTTATAAATGTATTAACCCCTAAACCGCCGCTCCCGGACACCGCCACCACCTACATTATACCTAGTAACCCCTATCCTGCACCCCCTATACCGTCGCCACCTATAATAAAGTTATTAACCCCTATCCTGATGATCCCGGACCTCCCCGCAACTAAATAAATAGTTTAACCCCTAAACCGCTGCTCCCGGACCCCGCCGCAACCTATATTAAAGTTATTAACCCCTAATCTGCCCCCTCTACACCGTTGCCACCTATAATAAATGTATTAACCCCTATCCTGCCCCCCCACACCGCCGCCACTGTAATAAAATTATTAACCCCTAAACCTAAGTCTAACACTAACCCTAGCACCCCCCCTAACTTAAATATTAATTAAATAAATCTAAATAATATTTCTCTTATTAACTAAATTAATCCTATTTAAAACTAAATACTTACCTTTAAAATAAACCCTAATATAGCTACAATATAAATAATAATTATATTGTAGCTATTTTAGGATTTATTTTTATTTTACAGGCATCTTTCAATTTATTTTAACTAGGTACAATAGCTATTAAATAGTTATTAACTATTTAATAGCTACATAGCTAAAATAAAGAGAAATTTACCTGTAAAATAAAAACTAACCTAAGTTACAATTACACCTAACACTACACTATACTTAAATAAATTATTCCTATTTAAAACTAAATACTTACCTGTAAAATAAACCCTAATATAGCTACAATGTAATTAATAATTACATTGTAGCTATTTTAGGATTTATATTTATTTTACAGGTAACTTGGTATTTATTTTAGCTAGTTAGAATAGTTATTAAATAGTTATTAACTATTTAATAACTACCTAGCTAAAAGAAATACAAAATTACCTGTAAAATAAATCCTAACCTAAGTTACAATTAAACCTAACACTACACTATCATTAAATTAATTAAATAAATTACCTACAAATAACTACAATTAAATACAATTACATAAACTAACTAAAGTACAAAAAATAAAAAAGCTAAGTTACAAAAAATAAAAAAAATAAGTTACAAACATTTAAAAAATATTACAACAATTTTAAGCTACATACACCTAATCTAAGCCCCCTAATAAAATAACAAAGCCCCCCAAAATAAAAAAATTCCCTACCCTATTCTAAATTAAAAAGTTCAAAGCTCTTTTACCTTACCAGCCCTTAACAGGCCTTTTGTGGGGCATGCCCCAAAGAATTCAGCTCTTTTGCCTGTAAAAAAAAAAAAATACAACCCCCCCCCAACATTAAAACCCACCACCCACATACTCCTAATCTAACCCAAACTCCCCTTAAAAAAACCTAACACTAACCCCCTGAAGATCATCCTACCTTTAGTCTTCTTCAGCCAGCCGACCATCGATGGAACCCAAGAGGAGATCCGGAGCGGCAGAAGTCATCATCCAAGGGGCGCTGAAGAATTCTTCCATCCGGGCGATGTCATCTTCCAAGTGGCGTCTTCAATCTTCATCCATCCGGAGCGGAGCGGAGCCATCTTCAGACGAGCCGATGCAGAGCCATCCTCTTCTTCCTGACGACTACCGTCGAATGGATATTCCTTTAAGGGACGTCATCCAAGATGGCGTCCCTTCAATTCCGATTGGCTGATAGGATTCTATCAGCCAATCGGAATTAAGGTAGGAAAAATCTGATTGGCTGATTGAATCAGCCAATCAGATTGAAGTTCAATCCGATTGGCTGATCCAATCAGCCAATCAGATTGAGCTTGCATTCTATTGGCTGATCGGAACAGCCAATAGAATGCGAGCTCAATCTGATTGGCTGATCTTCAGGGGGGTAGTGTTAGGTTTTTTAAGGGGGGTTTGGGTTAGATTAGGGGTATGTGGGTGGTGGGTTTTAATGTTGGGGGTTGTATTTTTCTTTTACAGGCAAAAGAGCTGAATTCTTTGGGGCATGCCCCACAAAAGGCCTGTTAAGGGCTGGTAAGGTAAAAGAGCTTTGAACTTTTTAATTTAGAATAGGGTAGGGAATTTTTTTATTTTGGGGGGCTTTGTTATTTTATTAGGGGGCTTAGATTAGGTGTAAGTAGCTTAAAATTGTTGTAATATTTTTTAAATGTTTGTAACTTATTTTTTTTATTTTTTGTAACTTAGCTTTTTTTATTTTTTGTACTTTAGTTAGTTTATGTAATTGTATTTAATTGTAGTTATTTGTAGGTAATTTATTTAATTAATTTAATGATAGTGTAGTGTTAGGTTTAATTGTAACTTAGGTTAGGATTTATTTTACAGGTAATTTTGTATTTCTTTTAGCTAGGTAGTTATTAAATAGTTAATAACTATTTAATAACTATTCTAACTAGCTAAAATAAATACCAAGTTACCTGTAAAATAAATATAAATCCTAAAATAGCTACAATGTAATTATTAATTACATTGTAGCTATCTTAGGGTTTATTTTACAGGTAAGTATTTAGTTTTAAATAGGAATAATCTATTTAAGTATAGTGTAGTGTTAGGTGTAATTGTAACTTAGGTTAGTTTTTATTTTACAGGTAAATTTCTCTTTATTTTAGCTATATAGCTATTAAATAGTTAATAACTATTTAATAGCTATTGTACCTAGTTAAAATAAATTGAAAGATGCCTGTAAAATAAAAATAAATCCTAAGATAGCTACAATATAATTATTATTTATATTGTAGCTATATTAGGGTTTATTTTATAGGTAAGTATTTAGTTTTAAATAGGATTAATTTAGTTAATAAGAGAAATATTATTTAGATTTATTTAATTAATATTTAAGTTAGGGAGGTGTTAGGGTTAGGGTTAGACTTAGGTTTAGGGGTTATTAATTTTATTACAGTGGCGGCGGTGTGGGCTCCGGGAGCGGCGTTTTAGGGGGTAATAACTTTATTTAGTTGTGGCGGTGTAGGGGGTAATAACTTTATTTAGTTGCGGCGGTGTAGGGGGGGACAGATTAGGGGTGTTTAGACTCGGGGTACATGTTAGAGTGTTAGGTGCAGACATCTCCCATAGAAATCAATGGGATGTCGGGCAGCAGTGAACATGAGCTTTCGCTATGGTCAGACTCCCATTGATTCCTATGGGATCCACCGCCTCCAGGGCGGCGGATTGAAAACCAGGTATGCTGGGCCGGAAAAGTGCCGAGAGTACCTGCTAGTTTTTTGATAACTAGCAAAAGTAGTCTGATTGTGCCGCACTTGTGTGCGGAACATCTGGAGTGACGTAAGAATCGATCTGTGTCGGACTGAGTCTGGCGGATTGAAGCTTACGTCACTAAATTCTACTTTTGCGGGTGTCTAGGGCTTGATAACTAAGGCGAATCAGCCTCGCCAAAAATATGCTGCGGAATTCCAGCGTATTTGAGGTTGACGGCTTGATAACTACCCCCCTAAGAGGCCAATTTAACAAAGGTCTTGCTGATCATCTCTCCGTACTCAGCATTGCACCAGCAGCTCACAACTTGTCCACCTGCTCTGAGGCTGTGGACATCAATCTGCTCGATCCTATACAATCAGGCTGATTGACACCCCCTGCTAGCGGCCGATTGGCCGAGAATCTGCAGGGGGCGACATTGCACAAGCAGTTCACAAGAACTGCTTGTGCTATGATAAATGCTGACAGCGTAGGCTGTCGGCATTTATTAATGTGCGGCAGACATGATACGTATCATCGTATCATGTCCATCCACACTTTAATAAATTGGTTCCTAAGTGTCTATAAATCAATGGTAGCTGCCATGTTGTAACTTAGTTTACCTTCTCTGCTGTGGCAAATTAGAGACAGTTAAAAATAGGTCACTAGAGTGTGCAGCCAATGGCTGTGTGGAATATAAGTGTTCTGCATTTCTATTTCTAGCAGGAACTGAAAAATTCACAATTTTAAAATGGAATTACAGGAAATGGGGACAAAAAAATAATGAAAGAATATTGCAAAGGTTTTTTTTATTTATACAATTTATCATTTTATATTACCATCTCAAAGAAAGTGTTTAATGTCCCTTTAAGATCTACCCTAGTGGTCTGCATTATAGTTCCTCTCCAAGTTGGAGAATTTAAGGTTATTGTGCACATGGACTCCAGAGTTGTGTATAGCATTATCTATGACGTTTATGTCCCTTTAACCAGCGCTTTGAATTTTTCTATCCCTGTTTTAGTTATTTATTCTGGCTAGTCATATGGATGTCAAGTTATTTATATTTTTTGCAAATAGTAAATAATATATAATATATTAGTAAATAATATTTATTTATATTTATGTTTTTATGTTTATTTATTCTGTAGATGGATAATTGGTGCAGCAGTAGCAGATGCTTTCTATTCCCCTAACCGAAACCAAATCGGTAAGTGTATCTGTGAAAATGTAAAAGTCATTTTGAATTAAAGAAACATTGTAGTGCAAGATGTACATTCTCCAGTTTGTTAAAGCATGCAAAGTCCTGTTTGGGAGCCACAAGTATTGCAGTTCAGGAGCTGAACACAACTGGGGAGTGGCAAGGTTGTGCAGGGCCACTGACAATTGGTTCTCGGACAGAATGCCGAAGCACATTTGTCTGTCAGTCATATGTCCGAGAGACTATATTGCGACTGGAGAAATGACCGACAGTAACAATTGGCTGACTTTTATTTCTCTTTACTCGTGGGCCCACGTACGCTACTCACTATTAGATGGTAAAACCTCATTATACAAGAACATTCGGCCGAGGGCAGATACGCTCCAGAGTGCTATGTTGTAATCAGTGCCTCATGCGCCGCAACCACCTCTGGGAACCTAACCATGGGTCCCACCCCCACGACGAGCTTTTAACACATTCCCCTCCCCATACATAATTCTAAGTTAATATATCATAAAAAATAATAAATATGTAAGTTAATATATTATACATTTTTTTTTAAATATTAGCTAATTTAATTGTTTTATGTTGTGCTTTTGTACTATTTTAAATAAAGATTCACTATACATCATGACATTAGAGTGAGGCTGTGATGGGTCCATGCAGAGTGGAGCGTGAGTAACATCGGACACATTTGGCTGCGGACAGACTGTTATCCGACAGATGTCTGATTATTATCCGTCGTACAAATGTCCGTCAGATAACAGTCCGGACACGCTGACAATTGACTCAATGTTTTTCCTGCTCAGGGACCATTTGTTTTCTGTGACTCCCAAGCAGGATCTTTCTATGTGTTTAACATCTTTCAGTAGTGCGAAATGACATCTATTTTTTCATCTCCAATGTCCCTTTAATGGCTTAAGAATGACTCTTACAGAAATTCTGTATGCTATACTCTCTTGGTCTTTACTCTTTAGACAAAAGAAAATTGAGTAGCATCTGCTACAAAAGAGCCACCCTCTAAAATAGGTAAACTCTGAGAAAGAGCCCAATTATCTAAAGCTCTAAAGGTCTCATCAACCCTGAGGTCCCTCAAAGAAGAAAGGACAATCTTAGATTGACCAAAATATGCCACAAAGAGCCACTTACATTATAATATAAGGTCTAAAAAAATAAAAAGCATTTTGTGTGATTTCTTTCTATGCCGGGGAATTTTTGATCTTGGAGCCCTTGTTATTTATCTAATACCTTTTGTATTAAAGGGCTTCAAGAAGAATAGACCAGACATCATTTTTCAATAACAAGGATGGTTTTTACACTGGACAATACAGTAGGATGTTTTACACTCCTTGTTTTATATATATATTAATATTATTCTTTTCCAATTAATATAGGCTGACCATATTTCCTTGAGACAAAAACGGTACATTGAGATGTCAAAAACGGGACAGGGTTAAAATTCTTTATTCATAGGGAAATAAAGTAAGATTCTTACATGGTGGATAAACTGAGAAAAATGTGGAAATAGTTACTTGATAATGATAATTGTTATTTATAACGTCTGTACAACCAGCACTGCAGCAGCATAATAATAAGCATAATTAATGACAATTTAATTGATTGACAGGCACAGACACTGGTCTTACTTTGGCCATGCACAATTCTTGCAGAACTTAGACATTTGATCTACTTGATCACTATGTTTGTATGTTCACACTGTGACACAAGAAGATGGTAAGAATTATCTCTCTGGTGATGGTCAGCCACTAATTCGGGTGATGGCAGAGGCAGATGATCATCACATCAGATGATGACAGATCTAGTCCGACTCCTGTCCTTCCTTACTAGGCATTAGCTAGTAGTTCTAACTTCCCTCTCGTGACCAGTCTCTCTCCTCAGTTCAGTCTGACAGCTCACGACTGAGTACTGACCTGCTGTCACTTGCTTTCAATGATCACGCCCCTAATTTTGAGTGCGGGCGGCATAGACGACATAGTGCTGTGGATCATGTGGGCATGGCCACCCAACCCAAACCCTGCAGTTAAAAAAAACTACCCTTCCTACCGGCAGGGAGTTTAAAAAATGTTAGTAAGTGGTATGTGTGCTAAAAAATTACACTTGCGCTGGTCGCACAGTCTAATAACCCTCAAAACGGGACAAAATGAATATTATTAAAGAAACGACGGGACAGGGGAAGAAACATAAAATAACGGTACTGTCCCTTTCAAAACGGGACATATGGTCAGCCTAAATTAATATGATGTTTACATAAATAGTGCACATATGCTATGTAACATATGCCTTTGTTTAAGTGTTTAATTCACTCAAATGAGATAAATGATGTGATAATATTATTGCTTAAAGAACATTGCTGTAAAAAATCTATTAATCATATAAAAGGGACAGTCTACACCAGAATTGTTATTGTTTAAAAAGATAGATAATCCCTTAATTACCCATTCCCCAGTTTTGCATAACCAACACAGTCATATTAATACACTTTTTAATGTGATTGCCTTGTATCTAAGGCTCTGCAGACTGTTGCCTTATTTCAGTTGTTTTGACAAACTTTGGGGGATATTTATCAAGCTGTCAACCGCATATACGCTGGAATTCTGCAGCGTAGTTGTTGTGAGCTTGATTCGACCTAGTTATCAAAGCCTACAGACTGCCAAAGTTGAAATCTGTGACGTAACATACAATTCGTCGGTCTCAATCCGACACAGATCGATGCTTACGTCATTACAGACATTCCGAATACACATTCGGCACTATTTGACACTTTTTCAAAGTTATTAAATAGTTAACAGGTACGCTCGCAGCTTTTCCGGCCCAGCGTACCTGGTTTTCAATCCGCCACCCTGGAGGCCGCGGATGCCATATGAATCAATGGGAGTCTGAAAGCAGCAAAAGCTTATGTTCAATGCTGCCAGATATCCCATTGATTTATATGGTAGAAAACCAGTTACGTTTACACCTAACACCCTAACATAAGCCCCTAGTCTAAACACCCCTAATCTGCCACCCCCGACATCACTGCCACCTAAATAAAGTTATTAACCCCTATTCCGCCGCTCGCCGACCCCGCCGCAACCTAAATAAAAGTATTAACCTCTATTCCGCCGCTCCCGGACCCCGCCGCCACTAAATAAATGTATTAACCCCTAAACCTCTGGCCTCCTACATCACTACTACTAACTAAACCTATTAACCCCTAAACCACCAGCCCCCCACATTGCCATAAACTAAATGAAGCTATTAACCGCTAAACCTAACAACCCGCTAACTTTAAATTAAAATTACAACATCCCTAAAATAAATTTAAACTTAGCTGTAGAATAAAAATAAACCATTTTTAAACTATTAATTAACCTACCCTAACTATTATACTATACTTAAATTA
This sequence comes from Bombina bombina, assembly GCF_027579735.1. Classification (NCBI taxonomy): domain Eukaryota; kingdom Metazoa; phylum Chordata; class Amphibia; order Anura; family Bombinatoridae; genus Bombina; species Bombina bombina. The sequence goes on from NC_069506.1 coordinate 44,318,747, forward strand.
AACTACCAATTAAATCAACTAAATTGAATATTAAAAAAAACCTAACTCTACTCAAATTATTTAAATATACTATTATTACTAAAGTCCAAAAAAAAATAAACGCTGTTATAAAAACATAAAAAAAATTACAAAAAAACCCAAATCACATTATCAAAAATAAAAAAGAATTACACCTAATCTAAAAGCCCCCCAAAATAAAAAAAACCCTAGCCTACAATAAACTACCAAAGGCCCTTAAAAGGGCCTTTTGTGGGGCATTGCCCCAAAGAAATCAGCTCAGGGCATTTAGCTCTTTTACTGCCCAGACCCTACTCTAAAAATAAAACCCACCCAAAAAACCCTTAAATAAACCTAGCACCCTGACAATCCACTTACAGTTCTTGAAGTCCCGCTTGAAAGATCCAGCCGGCAAGAAGTCTTCATCCGGGCAGCAAGAAGTCTTCATCCGGGCTGCCTCTTCCATCTTTATCCAGCCGGCAAAGTCTTCATCCAGACGGCATCTTCTATTTTCATCCATCCGGCGTGGAGCGGGTCCATCCTGAAGACATCCGGCACGGAGCTCCTCTTCAATACGGTCACCGCCGTAAACTGGAACTTGAATGCAAGTGACGTCATCCAAAATGGCATCCCTTGCATTCCTATTGGCTGACAGGTTCCATACAGCCAATAGAATTAGAGCTGCTAAAATCCTATTGGCAGTTCCAATCAGCCAATAGGATGTCTTCAGGATGGACCCGCTCCGCGCCAGATGGATGAAGATTGAAGATGGAAGAGGCTGCTCAAATGAAGACTTCTTGCCGCCCTTATGAAGACTTCTTACCGGCTGGATGGATCATTCAAGCAAGACTGTAAGAGGATCGTCGGGGGTTAGTGTTAGGTTTATTTAAGGGTTTTTTGTGTGGGCTTTATTTTTAGAGTAGGGTCTGGGCAGTAAAAGAGCTAAATGCCCTTTTAAGGGCAATGCTCAAACAAATGCCCTTTTCAGGGCAACGGGGAGCTTAGGTTTTTTTATATAGGGTTTTTATTTGGGGGTGTTGGTTGTGGGGGTGGTGGGTTTTACTGTTGGGGGTGTTTGTATTTTTTTTACAGGTAAAAGAGCTGATTTCTTTGGGGCAATGCCCCACAAAAGGCCCATTTAAGGGCCATTGGTAGTTTGATTGTAGGCTAGGGTTTTTTTATTTTTTTGGGGGGGGGGGGTATTTAGATAGGGCTATTAGATTAGGTGTAATTCTTTTTTATTTTTGATAATGTGGTTTGTTTTTTTCGTAATTTAGTGTTTTTTATTTTTTGTAATTTAGCGTTTATTTTTTTGGGTAATTTGTAATTAGGTTTAATAGTATATTTAAATAATTTGAGTAGGGTTAGGTTTTTTAATATGTAATTTAGTTTATTTAATTGCTAGTTTAATTTAATTGTAGTATAATAGTTAGGGTAGGTTAATTAATAGTTTTAAAATAGTTTATTTTAATTCTACAGCTATGTTTAAATTTATTTTAAGGTAGGGATGTTGTAATTTTAATTTAAAGTTAGCGGGTTGTTAGGTTTAGGGGTTAATAGCTTAATTTAATTTATGGTGACGTGGGGGGCTGGTGGTTTAGGGGTTTATAGGTTTAGTTAGTGGTAGTGATGTGGGAGGCCAGAGGTTAAGGGGTTAATACATTTATTTAGTGGCGGCGGGGTCCGGGAGTGGTGGAATAGGGGTAATAACTTTATTTAGGTTGCGGCAGGGTCCGGGAGCGGCAAGATAGGGGTTAAACATTTTAGTATAGTTGCGGCGTTTAATGACAGGGTATAAATAAAGTTGGTAAAAAGCCGAATAGATGTGAGATCGATGACTGTTAGTTAACAACAGTCTGATGCTCATCGCCCCGTACTTGGGGCGCAGCTTTTTGCCGGCTTTATATAAATATGGAGATTGTATTCAGGTCCGTGGCCGCGATGTTAGGCAAGCGTATTGGTGCCGTCGAATTAAAAAAAGTTGACGGCTTGATAGATATCCCCCTTTGCATTTTAGCCAATCAGTGCTGACTCCACGGGCATGAGCACAATGTTCTCTATATATGACATACATGAACTAACACCATCTAGTTGTGAAAAACTGTCAAAATGCATTCAGATAAAAGGCAGCATTCAAGGGCTTAGAAATTAGCATATAAGCCTTCCTAGGTTTAGCTTTCAACTAAGAGTACCAAAAGAACAAAGCAAAATTGATGATTAAAGTAAATTGGAAAGTTGTTTAAAGGGATACTGAACCCAAATTTTTTTCTTTCATGATTCAAATAGAGCATGCAGTTTTAAGTAACTTTCTAATTTACTTCTATTATCAATTTTTCTTAGTTCTCTTGCTATCTTTATTTGAAAAAACGACATCTAAGCAAAGGAGCCAATAAATGTTTGGTTTAGGACCATGGACAGCACTTGTTTATTGGTGATGTCTAATCAGCAAGGACAACCCAGGTTGTTCACCAAAAAAGGTCCGGCATCTAAACTTACATTCTTGCTTTTCAAATAAACATACGAAGAGAATTAAGAAAATTTGATAACAGTAGTAAATTAGAAAGCTGCTTAAAATTGCACGCTCTATCTGAATCATGAAAGAAAAAAAATGGTGGGTTCAGTGTCCCTTTAAGGTCTAAGAATTTTTTGGGGACTAAACTGTCCCTTTAATCATTCTTTTTATTTCAAATTAAAAAATATTATTTTAAATTCTTCAATATACCATTTCTTTGTAATGAGTTCAACTGTTTGACCCTAAGTTATATTTAGCTTCTTTACTTTTTATTAAATGCAGAAAGACAGGAAAAATGACATTAATGTCTTGTAAAAAAAAAAATTCTTCTAAAATCAAATAATAAAATATTTATAAAAATAACAATTTATAAAAATCAAAGTTTAACGTGTTTTGGTTTTTCAAATATTATTTTAAAAATTAAACAGGGCTGCAGATACCTTCAGAAATCTCGTTATCGTGGCATTTTTTATTTATTTAAATGAAATCCTGCTGATTCTGACCTTGTAAAAAAAAGCAGAATGATAACATTTTTATTCCCTCTAACAAATCATTTTGACAAACTTGGAAAAAAGTAAAAATAGCCTGAAATGACTGCAGTACTATTTATGCTTTACTGCTTCCAGTGGTGCATAATGAAATATTAAAAATCAAAAATAGCATAAAAGAGCTCTGCTGCAGCGTTGTACTGTACAATATTTTGTGCATGTATAAATTAATATACCACCAGCTATGGGCCAAATTACAAAAGGAGCGCGAAATATTGCTTCGTGAGATCAATATTTGCGCTCCACTCAACGTACGTAAATGTGCACTGGTATTACAAGTGCGGCACAATGCAAACGCAACCTCGCGTTTGCATTGCCCGTAAGCCTTGCACTCACGAGAGCGTACTTCCATAGGCTTGAATAGGAGTCTCGTTTTAAAGCCGATAGACACAGCAAATTACCTAGCGCAGACAGTGGCGTCACTAGGGTTGGTGTCACCTGGTGCGGTAATTTATGGTGTCACCCCACCCCCCAGTAATGGTTTTTTTTACTGCAAGAAGAGGATATCATAGAAAAGGCAAACTTATCCAATGGACAGAAAGCAGACACACACAAACACAAAAACACAGACACACACACACACATACAAACACTCAGACACACACAGACTCAGACACACTTAAAAACACATTCAGATGCACACACAAACACTTGTAAACACACATTTAGACACACACACAAAAACACTCAGACACACACAAACACAAACAGGCCCATTTATCAAGCTCCGTACGGAGCTTGAAGGGCCGTGTTTCTGGCGAGTCTTCAGACTCGCCAGAAACAAAACTTATGAAGCAGCAGTCTAAAGACCGCTGCTCCATAACCCTGTCCGCCTGCTCTGAACAGGTGGACAGGAATCGCCGGACATCAACCCGATCGAATACGATCGGGTTGATTGACAGCTCCCTGCTGGCGGCCGATTGGCCGTGAGTCAGCAGGGGGCGGCGTTGCACCAGCAGCTCTTGTGAGCTGCTGGTGCAATGTTAAATGCGGAGAGCGTATTGCTCTCCGCATTTAGCGAGGTCTTGCGGACCTGATCCGCAGTGTCGGATCAGGTCCGCAAGCCCTTTGATAAATGGGCCTGTTAGACACACACACACAAACACACAGACACACACATAAAACACTCAGGCACGAGGCGGGGCGAGCGGCTGACAAAGATGGTCACACTTCATTGAAGCTCTCTAAGCGAGTTGGACATATAAGTATGCAACAACAGCATTTTGGAAGATATCTCTATGTAGAACCTATATATTTGCTCCAGAACACCCGGTGAACACCCTGCACCGAATATGACAAGAAAAGTTTGGATTTAAAGGTGATGCCTAGACCGCTACTGCGACAGCCATGCTGGTTTGATGCTGCGTCACAGAACTTAGCAGACTCGGGGAACTGTGAAAATAACTACCTTTGCCAAGCATACATAGGAATCTTCTATAAGCTCTCTAAACGAGTTGGACATATAAGTATGCAACAACAGCATTTTGGGAGATATCTCTATGTAGAGCCTATATATTTGCTCCGGAACACCCGGTGATCACCCTGAACCGAATATGACAAGAAAAGTTTGGATTTAAAGGTGATACCTAGACCGCTACTGCGACAGCCATGCTGGTTTGATGCTGCGTCACAGAACTTCGCAGACTCAGGGATCTGTGTAAGTAACTATCTTTGCCAAGCCTACACAGAAATCTTCTATCAATTGATTACTCACTGTATCTTGTATTACGGGACATTTGCACTCCAAAAAAAGAAGCCGTTAAACAGCTACACACTTATGTTATTCACTCACTTGGAATATTATTCACACTCCCCCTCCCTTTCCCACTGCTCCTGGTAGCAGTGGGTCATATCCATTGCCCTTCTCCGTAATCGCTCTGTGAGAGCAAAATCCCTGGGGAGCTGTGTCTTATTAGAGCTAAGTGCAGGCTGTTCTCTAAACACTGGTACCTCTAATCATCTTTTTACCCCTCAATAATGTCACAAAGAAAATTAACACGGAGCGATAAATCTCAGAAAATGGTCCCTGCATTCCAGGGTGCAATGAGCTCCTTTTTCAAGCAGACAGATAAACAGAGATCTAACAAGGATCCAGAACCTCTGCAAATACCTCAAGATGAAAGCTCTTGTGAGGCTACAGATGCAACAACGGAAGAACAAGCACAAAGTGTTGAAATAGGAAAAGATGACATTATCACTTATGGAGCTATGGAAGCCCTAATTGAACAAGTTAAAGCGTGCATTAAAACTGAATGCGCGGACCTAAAGAAAGACATTTCTGACCTTCACTATAGAGTGGATACATTGGAAGAACATGAGTATATAGTAGCTCAAAAAATAGCAAACCTTTCTACAAAAGCCTTCCAACACCACCAACGTATGGTAGAATTAGAAGACAAATTAGACGATCTGGAGAATCGCTCTAGAAGAAGTAACTTAAGATTCAGAGGAATTCCTGAAACGGTTCTCGGGGCAGAAATTCAGGGCTATCTACATTCATTATTTGCAGATTTAACGAAAAATAGTTCTGATGATCCTCCTGAAATCATCCTTGATAGGGCCCACAGATCACTCCGCCCTAAGCCCCCTGAAGGTTCGCCCCCCCGAGATGTAATTGTACATTTCCAGAACTTCCAGCATAGGGAGCTTATCTACAGCCACTCCAGAAAACAACTGGCTTTCATGTTCCAAGGTCAGCGTATACAAGTATTTCAAGACCTCTCAGCTCGTACACTCCAAAAGAGAAAAGATTTTTCATTCTTGACCTCCCATCTACGCACCCTAAAAATTCCATATAGGTGGGGTTTCCCAACCTCGATCATTGCGGTCCAGAATGGAAGAAAATTTGAGTGTCTCTTTCCACCAGACGCTGAACAGTTCTGTCAACAGCTGGGATTACCTCCCCCAGATTTGGCTGATTCCTCCATTCAACCATCAGCACCAGCTAAACAAGAACCCCCCAAACCTCAGAGACGTCCTTGGCAGGACTCTACAATGAAGCAGAATAAAAGAAGACAACTTAACCCTGTCAATACAGCCGATGATCCACCTTGAGAAAAGACACGTAAATATATAATCTGATTGTTAATAACTTTACTCTATTAACTTGATATTCCTTTCTCCCAGGTTTTACACAGACTTTGGCTAGAGACTTTTTGGACTATTTGTTTCAAGATTTTGCTGTTGTGAGAAATAACTGCTCTTATTATAGTTTTCTAGGTTGCTGAGACCCAGCTAGAATTGTTATGGTTACGGATCTGTTGAATGTTTTCTTATCTGTTTCACTTCACCTTTTGTGAAATGGCAAATTCCATAGCATGTCTTTTGTTATTTGTTATATGCTGATCATTGCAAAGTTACACCAATTTATTTTGTGTATGTTTGAAGTGTTTACTCCAAACAATCCCATTATCAAAACAAAGATAATACCTCCTTTTTTATGTGTCTATACACCATATACCCGTGGCATATGCCCCCTAATGTGATAACTGAAGATACACCCTATAACTCTTTCAATGTGGTCCAGATATTCTCACGATCCCGCACGTGACTAATATACTGTATACCGTGACCTTCCTAACAACCCTCCCCCTTATACCATGCTTTCTAGTTAAGATCAAACCTGATGAAAAACAGGGCAGCACAACTCCATACTGTAGATATAGTTACATTTACCGGTACGAACCTATATGGACCTTTATTTAGACCCTACATAAGTCAGTCAGAGAAATGTTGTAGTCATAATACTCTCACTGTCACTCAGCCAGCATCGACACATGTAATGCTTAATATAATAGTACATTTACCCCATAGTCATGTTGCCGTACTGTACTTCAAGGTCTCCAATTGCTCAAATGCCTGCCCGGGGTAAAAACAAAATTCAGATTCTGTGTCCTTATGTTATTGCATATTATCTTTGAATATCTGCTCTATAAATGAGTTGAACGAAGTTGCTTTATTCCATTTGTTGTATTTTAGCTATAAGACACTACTACCTCGGTTAGATGTCATAATTGAGATGTGGCCGTATTGTTAAAGGTTCACAAATATCATAGAACTGTTTAACCCTCTTGCTGTTCCAATCTCACTTCATGTAGATTCCATGTCCAACTGGCCTAACAGCCTCTTTTTTACTTTTGCCTGTGTTATACTTACACCAGAGCCTACACTTAAACTTTCTATACCAGATTAAACCAGATCTGGTCTACTCTTTAACGTTCTTTCTGAAATATCAATCCTCCTATCTACACAACCCCTTCTCAACTTCCCCACACTTACTACTGTTTTTTCTTGTTGTCATTTCATAATATATAGTACTGACAATGAAACCACAGAATTTTGATGGGTCATTCACTATTGCCACTCAAAATGTAAAAGGTTTCCTTTCGGCAGAAAAGAGGTCAATCGCCCTATATGACTTTCATAAAAAGAGTCTGGATATTGTGATGATCCAGGAAACTCACTTTAAAAAAACTAATGAACCAAAGCTCCCTACTAGATACTACAACCAATGTTACCTTAGCTCGGGCCCGACCAGACATAACGGTGTGTGCACCCTCTTTAAACGTAACGCCCCATTTGACTTACTGCAAAAATACTGCGACACTGAGGGTAGGATTTTGATCTTGGTGGGTCTTTACTACGGTAAACCCATCACTCTAGCAAATATTTATGCCCCAAATAAACCGACCCGTAGTTTCTTCCGCAAAGTCACTAACAAGCTCCTTGACATAGCCAAAGGCCCTATCCTTTTAGGAGGAGACTTTAATTTCCCATCGAATCCTTCCCTGGATACATCGACAGGCCGATCCTATCTGAGACTTTCTCAGATCAATAACAACAACACTCTACTACAATCACTTACATTATTTGACACATGGAGAATGGTGCATACAACTACCAAAGATTACACTTTCTTTTCCCACCCTCAACGCTCATACACACGCCTTGACTACATATTCTGTGATCAGGCCTTCCTTACAAATCTAATAGACTCCAAGATTTCACACACCTCCTGGTCCGACCATAGTCTAGTTAGATCTAGGTTTAGATGGACATCCAAACCCAATCACAGACTGAACTGGAGACTAAACGAATATATCCTCACAGATACCGATATCATTGACCAATTAATAAAACACACAGATGAATTCTTTGAGTTCAATATTTCTTCTGACACTACCGCTGCCAATAATTGGGAATCCTATAAGTGTTTTATTAAAGGGATCATTATACAGCTAACTGCAAAACTCAAAAAACAGAGATCTACCCAGTTTGACTCTCTAACCAGCATTCTCCTAGCTAAAGAAAACTCTCATAAACAAGAACCTCAATCCTTGCAAAAACTAAATGAAGTTAAGGAAGCAAGAGACACTCTTAATAAATTTCTGATTGAAAACGCGCATATGCGTGCCATGACCTCTAAGGCGAAATTTTTTGCAGAGTCTAATAAAGCGGGGCGAATGCTGGCGAGATACCTAAAAAAACAGAGACTCAATTCATATATTCAATCCATCAAAAACTACTCAGGTACAATTAGCTCAAAAAATGAAGACATATCAGAAAGCTTTGTCTCATACTACACTTCCCTATATAATATTAAAAACAAAATAAACGAAATGGAGAGGAGAGATAAGATGAAGTCATTCCTTGACTCAATTGCTGTCCCCACGATCCAACAAGAGGACCTAGATATACTAGATGCACCCATCTCGTTACAGGAAGTAATACGCACAATCAAATCTCTCCCAGGTAGTAAATCCCCTGGTCCGGATGGCCTTTCGTCCAAATTTTATCAACTTTTAACTAGTAAACTAGTAAAGTCAGCCCTCATTTAGACTCTTTCAGTCTATAGACCAAGGTCTTTCTTTCACCCAGCCTCTATTAGAAGCCATGATTACAGTAATCCCTAAACCTGATAAACCTAAGGACAACGTAGGCAGTTATAGACCAATCTCCTTAATAAACGTTGACATCAAGATCTATGCTAAGATCCTAGCAAACCGCCTTAATCCTATCCTTCCGAAAGTCATCCATCCAGACCAGGTTGGATTCATCAGGGGCCGTGAGGCAAAAGATAACACCACCAGACTACTTCATGCTCTCTTTGCTTCTCACAACTCTAACAGCTCCCTTGTTCTCCTCTCCACGGATGCTGAGAAGGCCTTTGACAGGGTCGACTGGCATTTTATGTGGTCGGCCCTGTCAAGGTTTGGTTTCCCAGACAAATTTATAGCTAGAGTGCAAGCACTATATAATAACCCCCGTGCTAGGATAAAATTTAATGACACAAATTCCCAAACTTTCCCAATATCTAATGGCACCCGACAGGGGTGCCCATTATCTCCTCTGCTGTTTGCCATTACTGTGGAAATACTTGCAATTCAAATTAGAAACGACCCTAATATCACTGGCATCCAGTTTGGCAATATCCGTCAGACCTGTCTTCTTTTTGCAGATGATATTATCTTTACATTACAGGCACCTAAAACCTCTCTCCCTGCCCTCATACAAGTCTTGGAGTTATATAAACCGTTCTCTAATTACTCTATAAACATGGAGAAATCAAGCATCATTCCCATTCACATAAATCCCACAGAAATAGACTTCCTCCATAACGACACCCCTTTTGCTGTCACAAGCTCTCTAAGATACTTGGGACTTACTATTCCTACTAACCCTCAGGATTTGTTCCACGAAAACTTTCTAAAGCTTCAAACCATAGTTTTCCCATTACTAAATACGTGGCACAAACAGGGCCACCTATCCTGGACAGGCCGAATAAATGCCATAAAAATGATGATTATCCCTAAGTATCTATATTTATTTCAGGCTCTACCTATCTTAATACCAAGACAATTTTTATGCACCCAACAAAAAATGTTAGAATCTTTTATCTGGTCCTATAAAAAACCAAGAGTGTCTCGCCTAACGTTATACTTGAGAAAAGATGAAGGAGGTCTCAATATCCCAAATGTGTCATTATATTATAGGGCGGCACACCTCGCTCGAATATTGGCGTGGAATCATAATTCTTCATTTAAAATCTGGGTACAAATCGAGGCAGCCCTTCTCCAGGAAACCTCAATGCGAGACCTCTGTTGGCTTCCCAAACCCCACAGACCCCCCATGATCAAACTTAACGAAAGTATTAACACTACTCTTGCTATTTGGGACTCCCTTATCCAGCATCCCAATACCCTTTCTACCCCGATCTCACCCATGACCCCAATATTAGGTAATACACTCTTTTTTCTACGACACCAATTTAAATTTGAGACTGAAACCACGAGCCACAAAAATCTGCCTATATTTCTACTTACGGACTCTTCTTTGGTTAAAGACAGAATCTCTTTAAGAGACTCCTTAGGCTCTCCATTTCACAGCTGGTTTTCTTATCTCCAAATCCGACAGGCTATCCTTGACTGTCCTCAAAGAACTGACTGCCTTCGTACACTTAAACCTTTTGAAAAACTATGCCTTAATCTGGACATACATAAATCCCACTTATCCATCACACACAAACTTCTTAGGATCCCACCTGCAACTAGGTTACCCTCCTTCACTAATAAATGGAAGACAGAACTCCAGCTCAGACTTCCAAAAGAGGATTGGTCAAGATGTTTTCATATGACACATTCCGCTTCAACATCCTTAGTATTGACTGAACTCAATTATAAAATCATCTCCCGATGGTATCTTACCCCCCAGAGATTGTCTGAAATATTTCCAGGGGCCAATCGGTTCTGTTGGCGACAGTGTGGGGAGGTTGGCACTTTAGCCCATGTCTGGTGGTCCTGTGATAAATTGTCGAACTTTTGGGCCCAAATAGAACAATGTATTAACACTACCTTGAGTACTCAAATTTCTATTACTGCCCCAATGATTTTATTAAACTCAGTCCCAGATATACAATGCGCCTATCGCACAAAATTGCTGCAGTTGATGCTTACATGTGCCAAATGACTCATACCTCGGTTGTGGAAACAACAACACCCCCCCCCCCACCTTTCATCAATGGGAAATGGAGCTTACTTATATACTATCCCTTGAGAAGAGACACTACTGTTTTATAGGGAAACAGGATTTCATACTTGACGTTATATTTCTTTGGGAACAAAGAACTCCATAATATGTAACAGAGGTTGCTACTGTACCGTATCACTGACAATTTACATCTACACATAAGTCAGTACACTATCGTCTAACCAAGTTGGACATACATAGTGCGAGGAAAGATTTTTTCTCTCTTTTCTCTGCTTCTCCCTTCCATTCTCTTCTTTTCCCCCTCTGCTTCTTTTTTCTCTCTCCTTCCCTTAAAACAGGTCCCTTATCACTATCTCCACTTCCTCCATTAACTCAAATGCTGAATACTCTTAGGTTTATACAGAATATATAATATGTTGATATTTACCATATTTTGCACCGTATAATAACTGTCTGTTTGAGTTATGTATTTTTTCTGAAAAAATTATTAATAAAAACTATTTGAAACAAAAAAAAAAACACTTAGACACACACAAAAACACTCATACACATACGTGGCTCCTTCACTTTAGAGACAGTCATGCGGTCAGGTGCCCGGCATCCTCCTCACAATTTCCTGGTTCCCGTTTAGAGAGACAGCACAGCAGTGAGTGACTCCACTGCTCCACATGTCACTGAGCAGTGAGCACAGATAGGCAGGCAGGTTAAGGCTAGCAACGCAACTTTGCAAGCCTCACGGCATGCCCACAACATTCATAGTGAAATTGGGCAGGGGAGAAGGCCAGTACAAACAAGCAAAAGCAGCCAGGAAAACTATTTGTGGAAATAGTGGCGCGGGCTCAAGGGGCAAAAAAATTAAGTGTGTCTACAACTTCCCCAGTCCCACTAATGTTCACAACTGCTGGCCCCTCTAATTAAAAAAATCTATGCATCTCTACATTGTATTTCTTTGAATTTCAATAAAATTAAAAAAAAATTTTTTTGCTGATAGTGTCATTCCCTGGAGGGTGTCACCCGGGTGCTGTCCGCACCCACTGCACCCCCCTAGTGACTCCACTGAGCGCAGAGCAGGGGAAAAATCGTGCAGAGTTGGGCAGCAATAGATAAATATGTATATGAATATATACATACAGTTGTATGCAAAGGTTTAGGCACCCCTGACAATTTTCATGATTTTCATTTATAAATAATTGGGTGTTTGGATCAGCAATTTCATTTTGATCTATCAAATAACTGAAGGACACAGTAATATTTCAGTAGTGAGGTTTATTGGATTAACAGAAAATTTGGAATATGCATCAAAACAAAATTAGACAGGTGCATAAAGTTGGGCACCCTTATCATTTTGTTGATTTGAATACCTGCAGTGATTAATTTGAACACACAATTGGTTTGGTGTCCCCATTAAGCCTTGAACTTCATAGACAGGCTCATCCAATCACGAGAAAAGGTATTTAAGGTGGCCAATTGCAAGTTGTTGTTCTCTTTGACTCTCCTCTGAAGAGTGGCAACATGGGGGCCTCAAAACAACTCTCAAATGACCTGAAAACAAAGATTGTTCAACATTATGGTTTCGGGGAAGGCTACAAAAAGCTATCGCAAGATTTAAGCTGTCAGTGTCCACTGTGAGGAACATAGTGAGGAAATGGAAGACCACAGGCACAGTTCTTGTTAAGGCCACAGGTGGCAGGCCAAGTAAAATATCAGAGAGGCAAAGGAAAAGGATGGGGAGAACAGTCAAAAACAGCCCACAGACCACCTCCAAAGACCTACAACATCATCTTTCTGCAGATGGTGTCACCGTGCATCGTTCAAAAATTCAGCGCACTTTGCACAAGGAGAAGTTGTATGGGAGAGTGATGTGGAAGAAGCATTTTCTGCATAAACCCCACAAACAGAGTCGCTTCAGGTATGCAAACGCACATTTGGACAAGCCAGCTTCATTTTGGAAGAAGGTGCTGTGGACTGATGAAACAAAGATTGAGTTATTTGGTCATAACAAGGGGCATTATGCATGGCGGCAAAAGAACACAGCATTCCAAGAAAGACACTTGCTACCCACAATAAAATTTGGTGGATGTTCCATCATGCTGTGGAGCTGTGTGGCCAGTGCAGGTACTGGGAATCTTGTTAAAGTTGAGGGTCACATGGATTCCACTCAATATCAGCAGATACTTGAGAATAATGTTGAGGAATCAGTCACAAAGTTGAAGTTTCGTTGGGGCTGGATATTTTTCGACAAGACAATAACCCAAAACACTGCTCAAAATCGACTCTGGCATTTATGCAGAGAAACAAATACAATGTTCTGGAATGGCCATCCCAGTCCCCAGACCTGAATATCATTGAAAATCTGTGGGGTGATTTGAAGTGGGCTGTCCATGCTCAGCAATCATCAAACCTAACTAAACTGGAAATGTTTTACAAGGAGGAATGGTCCAAAATACCTTCATCCAGAATCCAGAGACTCATTACAGGCTATAGGAACCATATAGAGGCTGTTATTTCTGCTAAAGGAGGCTCTACTAAATATTGATGCAATATTTCTGTTGGGGTGCCCAAATTTATGCACCTGTCTAATTTCGTTTTGATGCATATTGCACATTTTCTTTTAATCCAATAAACCTCATTTCACTACTGAAATATTACTGTGTCCTTCAGTTATTTTATAGATCAAAATGAAATTGTTGATTCAAACACCAAATTATTTATAAAAGAAAATCATGGAAGTTGTCAGGGGTGCCTAAGCTTTTGCATACAATTGTATATATTTATGTATATACACATATTGTGAGGAAGAAATTTCTGTAAGTAAATCATAACAGACTAAGTAAATAAATATAGCCCCCTGAGGTAAAAAAACATATTATGCAGGGATATACAGCTCTCAAAATAATACTTTTAATAAGGGATGGATATACTGAGATTTTTTAATCTTGATAAAATTTACAAACATAATGGCCATTGTGTATCAAAAATTAGGGTCTCCTACATAATAACCAGACAAGTAATATACTGTACATTGATAGTAGAATATTAGTGAATAGTATACACAACACAACCCTTATTCTCTTACGCAGTGATACACAGTAATATTTCCCAGAACAGACTATGTCCATAGACGAGTAAGATTTCTAAACATTAAACAGTTAATCCATAGATTAGTACTCCACAGGTGCTACACATGAGAGGGAGGAACAAGCGCTTGTTTTAACCTATCAGCAAGCTTTTTAGGGTTTATAAGATCAAAGAGGATACGGACACACCAGGCTATGAATACGGCAGACTGCCGAAACGCATAAACCCGTGTCCTGCGCTTTCCTCTCTTAATTTTTCTAGGTGTTATGCTGTCTCTTTTCAAATTTTAAATATTGAAATTAAATTTTGATGTTTTTACTATATCGGAGTGTGGGATCTCACTTTTTGGCATATATATATATATACACATATTAACACATAAATATATATGCTTCATTCTCTTGATATATTTTGCTGAAAAGCATATCTAGATAGGCTCAGTAGCTGCACATAGATGCCTTGTGTGATTGGCTCACCCATGGGCATTGCTATTTCTTCAATAAAGAATATCTAAAGAATGAAGTACCTTAGATAATAGAAGTAAATTGGAATGTTGTTTAAAATTGTATTCTCTACTTGAATTACAAAATAATTTTTTTGGGTTTCGCGTCCCTTTAACACTTAAAAATGCTTTTTCCAGTTTTTCTTACAAAAATAAAAATGCTAATATTTATTTTTTAATTAAGTACTGTAATCTTTATTTTGGGTGCAATTGGGGCATTTTTTTTTTAACTAAAGGTGTGACCTCTGGTTAATTTTATTTAGCGCAAAGTGCTCCCACGAGCTTGTGGTCACATAAACCAGCCACTTATAATTGCTGGTTATTTAACGTGCGGCCATAAATGAAAAAATTGCTCCTTTACGGGGGGGGGGGGGTCCAAATAAAGATAGCGTATCACTTGTAATCTAGCCCTAAATGTAGTTAAATTATTACATGTCAAGAACTAGGGGCCGAATGATCAAATGGCGAGCTGACATGATATGCTGTAGCGAATCATGTCCGTCCGACATCGCTGAATGCCGACAGCATACGCTGTCAGCATTTAACATTGCACAAGCAGTCCTGGTGAACTGCTTGTGCAATGCCGCTTCCTGCAGATTCGTGGCCAATTGACCGCTAGCAGGGGGTGTCAATCAACCTGATCATATAGGATCAGGTGGATTGATGTCTGGATTAAGACCACTGGGTCTGGTTCATAACTGCTGTTTCCGTCGAGTCTGAAGGCTCACGCGGAAACAGGGGCATCAAGGGCCCCCTAGTCTGTTTATTTCATGTATTTACCATTTAAAGGGACATAAACCACTCAATTTTCTTTGATGATTCAGATAGTTTAAAATTTCAAAAAAACCTTTCCAATTCCTTATTATTATCAAATTGACGTTGTGCGCTGGGTATGCTTTGTTGAAATGCAGGTAGGGAGGTGTATGAGTGTGCACGTGCTTGGAGCAATATATGGCAGCAGTTTAACAACTGTTATACATTTGCAAGATCACTAGATGGCAGCAGAGTTTCCTGTCATGCGCTGCTCCTGAAATGTGCATGTAACCTACCTAGGTATCTCCTCAACAAAGAATGCTATGAGATTTAAGTAAATTTGATCATGGAAATAAATTGGAAATTTAAAACAAAAACAAAACTCTTTGCTCTGTCCGAATCAAAAAAGAAAACAAAAATGGTGTTTCCTGTCCCTTTAACAGCTTTAAACGTTAGGGGCTAGATTACAAGTGGAGCGCGTAAGACTGCTGCTCCTTAACTTCTCCGCCAACTCTGAGGTGGCGGACTGCAATCACCCCAATCAGATACGATTGGGATGATTGACACCCCTTGCTAGTGGCCGCGAATGTGCAGGGGGCGGCATTGCACAAGCATTTCACTAGAACTGCTTGTGCAATGTTAAATGCAGGCAGCCTATGCTGTCCTCATTCAGCAATGTCGCTACAGTGAATCATGTCCACCCGCTAGCTGTTAAATCGGCCCCCAAGGATTAATCTTTTAGGGGTTTTTAAAAGCACTAATGTCAATTTACTGTTTTGTTTTATGTCTCGTTTCTAATCTTCTTTTATCCTCTCCGTAACACACGCATCAAATGCATTAAAATGTACTGAAACAAATCTGTTTGAATATTTTATTTATTTTGCAGTATTTCCTGCTGGAATTCTTCAGCCTCCATTCTTCAGTAAACATCAGCCTCAAGCATTAAATTTTGGTGGCATTGGAATGGTAATTGGCCATGAAATTACTCATGGATTTGATGACAACGGTAATAAAAGTTGTTTTCCTTAATGAAGTTGCCTTGTTTTGCAGAAAACATTATTCATTGCAATGCACAGTTTTGATTCATAAAACAGCACACCTTGCTTCAAATTGTATTGTAGTGAAAAAAACGTAATGTAAGCATAGCAGTCAGCCCATTTTCTGTTAAGCAACTGGGTAGCGCTTTCTGATTGGTGTCTAAATCTAGGCACCAATCAGCAAGCGCTACCCAGGTGCTGAATAAAAAATGGGCCGGCTCCTAAGCTTACAGTCAAATAAAAATACTAAGAGAACGAAGAAAAATGGATAGGATAGAATTAAATTAGAAAGTCCCTCAAAACTGCTGTTCTATTTGAACCATGGCAGTTTAATTTTAACTAGACTGTCCCTTTAACCCCTTAGTGACCAGACCATTTTTTCAATTTTCTTACCGTTAGGGACCAGGGCTATTTTTACAATTCTGAAAATGAAAAAAACCCACACTTTTTCAAACTTTGAACCCCAAAATCTGTTACACATCTTCAACCAACAAAAAACACCCATGCTAAATAGTTTCTTAATTTTGTCCTGAGTTTAGAAATACCCAATGTTTACATGTTCTTTGCTTTTTTGCAAGTTATAGGGCAATAAGTACAAGTAGCACTTTGCTATTTCCAAACCAATTTATTTTTCTTCAAAATTAGCGCTAGTTACATTGTAACACTGATATCTGTCAGGAATCCCTGAATATCCCTTGACATGTATATATATATATTTTTTAGTAGACAACCCAAAGTATTGATCTAGGCCCATTTTTGTATATTTCATGCCACCATTTCACCGCCAAATGTGATCAAATAAAAAAGATTGTTAACTTTTTCACAAACTTTAGGTTTCTCACTGAAATTATTTACAAATAGCTTGTGCAATTATTGCACAAATGGTTGTAAATGCTTCTCTGGGATCTCCTTTGTTCAGAAATAGCAAACATATATGGATTTGACGTTGCTTTTGGGTAATTAGAAGGACGCTTAATGCCGCTGCGCACCACACTTGTATTATGCCCAGCAGTGAATGGGTTAATTAGGTAGCTTGTAGGGTTAATTTTAGCTTTAGTGTAGAGATCAGCCTCCCACCTGACACATTCCACCGCTGATCCCTCCTTGACCCCCCTCAAACAGCTCTTTTCCCTCTCCCACCTCCCAAAGGTCACCCCCATCTTAAGTACTGGCAGAAAGTCTGCCAGCATAAAAATAAAATTATTATTTTTATATATTTATTTTCTATATATTTTATACAGGGTACCTTCCAACCTCCCTGACCCCCTAAACAGCTCTCTAACCTTCCCCCTCTAACTGTTAGGCGCTATCTTAGGTACTGGCAGCTGTTTTTTCTGTAGTGTAGTTGCCCCCCTACACTTCCCAGATCCCTTTCCCAATTCTTATTGACCTCTATGTTCCTTATTGCCCTCTATGTTCCAAATCTTATTGCCCGCTATGTTTCATAGTGTAGCAGTCCCACCCGCTTCTGCCCCATCACACGTGCATGCGCATGCCCCCCTCCCCCCCCCCTCGCTGACCACACCGGAACTCAGCCATCAATGAGCCGCCCACCCGCCTCTCTGATATGCCTCTGATGCCACCAACAATCGGATGCTTAAAAAAGGGTATTGCAGGATGCCTCAATATCGAGGCATCATTGCAATACCCCGAAAGAGGCTGGAAGTGATCACAATCCGTCCTTGGTCATTAACTACCAGTTTTTGGTGGACGTATTGGTATTGTGCAGCCATATTGTTACTGTGCATAGCTTTGACCATGTATAACACATGGTCTAACACATGTGGTCACAAGATGATATTGCATACTCTCATTAGCGAGCAGGCCAGTTAAGTTGATTAGTGTCCCATAATGCTGCATATGTGTTGGGTCTCAACTCAATAGCCACATTTTTTTTCTTTATAAATGTACATTAAACCTATGCATATTTTTAAGGATTTCATGCAGCCTAAAATATTTTTATTGGGATTATAACATCTTGCTTGTATATGGTCACTGGGGTCTAGAGCTAGTACTAAAGAACCAATGAATACAATAGAAATGCATAATCAATGCATAATTTGTATAATACAAAAACAATGCAATTTTAAAGTTAGTTTAATTTTCCTTCTCCCTGTATCATGTGACAGTCATCAGCCAATCACAAAATGCATATACTGTAAGTATATACTATGAAATCTTGCACATGCTCAGAAGTAGCATATTTTAATAATGAAAGTGAATTGGAAAGTTTTTTTTTGTTTGTTTGTTTTTTAAATTGCATGCTCCATCAGAATCACAAAAGTTTAATTTAATTTTTTTTTGTGTCCCTTCTAAATGTAGTTCATAAAAAATATCAATAGTGCAATAGTATGTAACACTGGTGAATTCATTTAGTAATAAAACAAATTTACTCTCACTTTAATCAGTCAAAAAATCAATAACATTCATATAAAATGATGGTTAATTTATGTTTGTATTGGAGATATTAATTTGACAGAAATGTGGCTTAAAGGGACAGTCTACTCCAGAAATTGTATTCTTTAAAAAGATCAATTATCCCTTTATTACCCATTCCCCAGTTTTGCACAACCAACACTGTTATATTAATACACTTTTTGCCTGTGCTATTACCTTGTCTTCTTATTTCAGTTCTTTTGACAGACTTGCGTTTTAGCCAATGAGTGCAGACTCATAAATACCTTCACAGCAGTGAGCACAATGTTATCTACATGGCACACATGAACTAGCACTGTCTAGCTGCGAAAAACTGTCAAAATGCACTGCGATAAGAGACACCCTTCAATGGCTTAGAAATTAGCCTATGAGCCTACCTAGGTTTAGCTTTCAACAAAGAATACAAAAATAACAAATTTGATGATAAAAGTAAATTGGAATGTTGTTTAAAATTGCATTCCCTATCTGAATCATGAAAGTTTAATTTTGGCTAGATTGTCCCTTTAAATAAGTGATTGTATTATAAATTTCAAAACAGGAAGAAACTTTGACAAAGATGGTAATATGTTTGACTGGTGGAGCAACTTTTCTGCAATGCATTTCAAGGACCAATCTAGCTGCATGGTTTATCAGTACGGAAATTACACTTGGGATTTAGCTGGGGGACAAAATGTAAGTATGTTTCCTGTATGATTATCTGAGTACAACCATATAAAGTGTAAGGTAGTAAGTCTTATACATGTTTGTCACCGCTTATTTTTCACATCCGTATTGTGTTAAAACGACAAAAAAGTAATTATATTGTTTGTTGCAGCTCAGAGCACAAGTTTTAAAATGTGATACAGTTCTGTTTGGTTTTTGTTATTTTTTTGCAAAATAAGTGTTTCTGGACTGAGAAAGGGGCGTGATTACATATGCGGCGTCGTCCACAAAAGCCTGCGACACCGGCTTTTAGTCCAGTATTGCTATCATATATACAGCACCGCATATAAATGCGGTGCGTAAATTTCACCCGTCACCCGCTAATTTTACTCCCATAAATTAACATAGAACCGCATCGCAAATCGGTATCACAAATTCAGCGCAAGGACTTACACAGCAAAAATTGAGAAATCTTACTCCATTTTCATCTCGCCACACATAAGCAGGCGCAGCAAGCTTTGTGCTGAGTATGTCGGCACCGTAAAAAACACAGTAAAAAACACCGTAAAAAACACCTAACGCATGCTCAATATCTATCTACCTGTCAACCGCCATCCCCCACCGCAATAACTAATAAAACTATTAACCCCTAATTTGCCAACCCCCAAATGGCAATCTACCTATTAAAACTATTAACCCCTCTCTGCCATCCCCCACATTGCAAACTACCTTATAAAACTATTAACCCCTTATCCCCCATTCACCCACATCACAATCTTCCTTTTAAAACTATTAACTCCTAATCAACCATTCACCCACATCACAAAGCCCCCACATCACAAACTAGATAATAAAACTATTAACCCCTAAGACGGCATTCACCCGCATCGCAATCTACCTAATAAAACTCTTAACCCCTAATCCGCCATTCACCCAAAGTAGCTTAATACCTATTAACCCCTGAACTGCCATTCCCCCACAACGCATTAAACCTAAATAACATATTAACCCCTTAACCGCCAACCCCTCACATCGCAATAAACCAAATTAATCTATTAACTCCTAAACCGCCAACCCCCCACAATGCAAATAACTAATTTAATTACTAAGCCCCTTAACCTAACACTTCCTAAATTAACTCTAATTACATAAAATAAAAAAATACTAAGTTACAATTAAAATAAAAAACCTAACATTTCTTAAAAAAAAAAAAACTAAGATTAGATTAAATTAATTTAAAATTACAAAAAATTAAAAAGTCTAACATTACAGAAAATAATAAACCAAATGATCAAAAATAAAAAAATTTGACCTAATCCATATGAAAATACAAAAAAGCCCTCCCAAAATAAAAAGACCCCCTAATCTAAACTACCAATAGCCCTTAAAAGGGCCTCTTGAGCTCTTTTACATAAAAAGTCCCCCCTAACAGTAAAAAATCCCCACCCACCAACACCCCCAAAAAATTAACACTAAAAAACCTAAACTACCCATTGCCCCTAAAGGGGCAATTGTATTGGCATTGCCCCTTTAGATGTGGGGGGTTGGCGGTTTCTATGTCAGCATAGAAAATAAGTGATAGTTGACCATATATCATGTGATAATTATCAGCATGTTAACGGTTACATGTTGGCCTTTTTCAATATTGACACAATCACAATCAACCATTTTTATTGTTTATCATCTATACTTTTTTCATTATCAGTTTGGTAAAAAAAAATCTCAATAACAAATGAAACACAAGACCTTTTTTCACATATAGAATTCCACAGCAAACATAACATGATAAATCCCACACAACACTTTTTGCCTTTTTACCAGGTACCCCAAAATGATACCCCCGGAACACTGAAATTGCCCCTGCCATATTGGATGATGATAAAAATCAATTTCACCAAACAGATACAAAACAAGATCAAGCAATTAAAGATTAAAATGCAATAATAAATACTTTTGCAAAATAAATAATCCAACAAGAATGTATGACTCTTTTTGAACCGCTTTAAGAGACATGCACACATATCTCTATGATTCTGGAACACAACAGGTTAATTGCAAATATCACCTACTAGCATAACTACACACCTGGACTCCTTTCACACATGCCCTAGAGATATGCAACTGCACCTCACTGATGAGTCCCAAAGGAGGCTGAAACATACATCTGGGGTTTGTTGTTTTCTCTTGTAGAGAGGAGAATTGCCTGTTATTTCAATGCTGGACTGTCATTGGGCAGGGTCAGACTGATATGATAAAAAATATTGTTTCTCTGTGAAAGGCATAGTATGCTTAAAGAGACTGCACCGTGAGTGGCACTGGCCTTGTGAACAATCACAGACGTTTTTCTAGCTTTTGTTCTGTCTCAGTTTAGTGTGTCTCTCTATTTTATTGTACATATCACCTATGAGTATAACTTCACACTATAAAAATACATAATTCAACATACAGACCATTCAACAACATGTCATGTAACCATTAACCCCTTAAAATCACCATTTTTTTTTCTCATAACTCATGCTCATTTGAATATCTCTGGAATATTGCAGGGGGAGAAATCTAAATCCTGCCGAATTTATTCCAACAGGAAGCACACCATTTTAAGAGATAACTACAGGGAAAGGGGCAAAATAGATAATGAAAGTAGAATGCATTTTTAATACTCATAATTAAATAATTTGATTATGGGGAATTCAATTTATTGTTTACTGTTCCTTTAAAAGGCTGCAAGTCACTGAGCTGGGAGTAAGTGAATAGAATAATGAAATGTTTCAATATATGACCTTAATGGTAACCTTTTTCCTACATAATGATCTCTCATTAATTGCTAATCTAAAAAAGTATTTAATTTATAATGCTGTGAATGCTAATGAGTAGATTCATTATAGGAAGTACAAGTATTCTGCAGGGAAGAAGGTTTTTAAGGTCAACACTTTAATTTCTCTTCACACTTGGTACAATATTACTGTAGTTTAAAAGCACCACAGCTAAAGGAATGCCTGCATATATTTATATTATATTTCTTAATTTAAATGTAAAGTTGCTAAACTATGGCACAGTACTTAAAGGACCAGTAAATATAGTATAATTGCATAATCAACAAATGCATAATTAAAAGACAATGCAATAGCAGTTAGGGGTAGATTTACCAATTCCTGTCCGACATGATATGCAATAGCGTATCATGTCTGACAGATATCGCTGAATGCCGACAGCATATGCTGTCTGTATTTATCATTACACAAGCTGTTCACCAGAACTCCTTGTGCAATGCTGCCCCCTGCAGATTTGTGGCCAATCAGGGGGTGTCAATCAGCCCGATAATATAGGATCGGGCGGATTGAAGACCGCAGCCTCAGAGGCAGCGGACAAGTTATGAAGCAGCGGTCTTTAGACCGCTGCTTCATAACTGCTGTTACTGGCGAGTCTGAAGGCTCGCATGGAAACAAAGGTACCAGGGTCCATTCGGCCCTTGATAAATCTACCCCTTAGTCTAAACTCCAAATGAGTAGTAGATTTTTTTTCTGACAAATTTTATAGCTAGTTCAATTTTCCTTCTACCTGCACCTTGTGACAGCCATCAACAAATCACAAACATCCATAAACGTATATGCTGTGAATCTTGCACATGCCCAGTGAGCATAGAAAAAAACTGCACAGTTTGATAATGAAAGTGAATTGGAAAGTTGTTTACAATTGGGTGTTCCATCTGAATCATGAAAGTTTAATTTTGACTTTAGTGTTTCTTTAACATTATTGGATGTTTTTGACTAACAGGTATATATTTTTAAACATTCTAGGAAGCTGACTGTATTGCATAAAAAAGGACTTGTGACTTTGTAATATAAAATGTTTTTATTTTTGTGTATGAAAAACTGTTTGCAATAAAATGTCATTATTTATTTTGTCCCATTTAATTCAAGAAGGAAACCTAGGTTTAAACATGGTGCTGCACAGTTCTTTATGGACACTAAAACTGTTGCTTTCACTGTAAGGGGTTTAATAGTACTGCTTTCATGGACATAGGCAAGACCAAACTATTACAGAGTGTCTTTTTTCAGCAAGACCTGCGTTATTACAACGTTCAGGGTACTTCCATGTTATTAAGTGCATACAGTATATTTATTTGATTATATATTTAAACTACTAATATAATTTTAAAACAATTATATATGCATATAAATATGGGGCTAATCTTTGCTTTGCTTTCTAGCTAGCATTTATTTAGTGTTTAATTTACCTTAAAAAAAAAAAATATATATATATATATCTATATATATATATATATATATATATATATATATATATATATATATATATATATATATATATAGTAAATACCAGGAATTAAGAACAGCATTTCAATATTTCAATAAAAGCAAATACATTGTTTTATAGTGCAGGAACATACCCTTTGTTATACCTCATAAGTACTTTTTATCTTATCGTTTTGGACAATAATGGACAGGTATCAATAAGTTCCTACACTCAGCTCAGGGTTTTGAATTAATTTCTGGGGTCACACAATTTTTAAATGTAAGTTACATATAAGATTTTTGTTCTACACATAATTAAATATTATTTGAGTTTCATTTCCCTTGACCTCTTTTTTTTTTTTTTTTTTTAGGTTAGCGGTATTATTACATTAGGAGAAAATATTGCAGATAACGGTGGAGTTAGGCAAGCCTATAAGGTAAAGTATCATTGTTTTATATGATGATTAAAATTATTATTAATCCAGCCTGAATGGAAATTATGTTGTCAACTGATATTTCCATATTTGTAAATTATCTATTTTACTATTAAATGTATCTTTTTATTTGTTAAAATATTTCCTTTTAGCTATTTTGTGCCAATGTCCCAATTTATTTTAAAAAAAGGGCACAAAAGTCATTATTTTTTGTTACATACAAAAAAAGCAATTTATACATCACAGTTTTTTTTATGGATATTCATGTAATGAAAAAATATATGTGACACTGTCCACCAGTAAAATAGTGTGTGTTCTGCTTAATTCCCAAGTTTTAACCTAGGTTTCCGTAAGGAGATAGGTTAAAAACATTTATTAGAGAAGTATATCAAGAACTATTCTTTCAGAATTCTGCCACGGGAATAGGGCCCTCAATT
Source organism: Bombina bombina (assembly GCF_027579735.1). Taxonomy (NCBI): domain Eukaryota; kingdom Metazoa; phylum Chordata; class Amphibia; order Anura; family Bombinatoridae; genus Bombina; species Bombina bombina. The sequence continues at coordinate 44,343,362 of NC_069506.1, forward strand.
CATGATGTATGTGTTTGTAAATTTTGTCCTGTCTCTTACAAGTTTTATATCATTGTTTTATTTAAATTAATTGTACCCATGGACAGCGCTGCGGAATATGTTGGTGCTTCATAAATAAAGTATAAAAATAATATATATATATATATATATATATATATATATGCAGTTAGAGGCATTTTAATTACCATAAACAATATCAAAGCCATACATGCCGGGTATTCCTGAACACTGGAGTTCCTAGAAAATATTTTAGGACCATTTGTTTTATGACTGCACCAGTTGTATGTAAATAATTTCAGTGAGAAGCCCAAAGTTTGTTAAAAAGTGTGTGTGTGTATATGTGTGTATATATATATATATATTTACGGTATATATATATATATATATATATATATATATATATATATATATATATATATATATATATATATATATATATATATATATATATATATATATATATATATATATAAATAAATATATATTGTGATAGTTGTGCTCTCACAAACAAAGTTCATATGCCAGGGTGCTGAGTGATAATTGTTACAGTATGTAGAAAACAGCACTCTCTGGGCCTGACAAAAGGTAAAAAGGTCCTTTTATTAAAGGGACACTGTACCCAAATTTTTTATTTTGTAATTAAGAAAGAGCATGCAATTTTAAACAACTTTCTAATTTACTCCTATTATCAATTTTTCTTCGTTCTCTTGCTATCATTATTTGAAAAAGAAGGCATCTAAGCTTTTTTTTTGGTTTCAGTACTCTGGACAGCACTTTTTTATTGGTGGATGAATTTATCCACCAATCAGCAAGGACAACCCAGGTTGTTCACTAAAAATGGGCCGGCATCTAAACTTACATTCTTGCATTTCAAATAAAGATACAAAGAGAATGAAGAAAATTTGATAATCGGAGTAAATTAGAAAGTTGCTTAAAATTTCATGCTCAATCTGAATCACAAAAGAAAATTTTTGGGTACAGTGTCCCTTTAACCAGTGACCTTTCAGGGAATACACCCCTGCCTTCATCAGACCAACACAAACATATTGAATACAAACTTTTTATACATCATTAGTCCCTCCCCCTGTTCAAAACAAATGCCAAAGAGGTTGTCATGACAACCAACAATGTTGATAGTATCAACTGCTCAGTACATGCCTACTTAAAGGGACATGAAACCTTAATTTTTTTCTTTCATGATTTAGAAAGATCATGCAATTTTAAACAACTTTCTAATTTACTTCTATTATCTAATTTTCTTCATTCCCTTGATATCCTTTGCTGAAAAGCATATCTAGATATGCTCAGTAGCTTCTAATTGGTGGCTGCATATAGATGCCTTGTGTGATTGGCTCACGCATGTGCATTGCTATTTCTTCAACAATGGATATCTAAATAATTAAGCAAATTAGATAATATAAGTAAATTGTAATGTTATTTAAATGTGTGTTCTCTACCTGAATCATGAAAGAAAATGTTGGGGTTTAGTGTCCCTTTAAACCATTAAAGAAAACATCATGTAAACATTCATTGCGCACAAACATACTGTTTAGAATAGAGTAAGTGAATAATCTATCTCATCTGCTGCATGTACAAAAATACAAACAAATATATAAACAAAGGTGATCATGTTTCAGTAGAAATTTGCAAAATTGAAAATAAAAATAAAAAAATGGATCTAAGTAGATAGTATGCAACTTATCCTTCACTAGTGGAATTAATATGTCCGTGCTGACCTATGAAAGCCGAGCAGTTAATTAGCAGCGTAAATCTATACTTTTTATAAACTGCAAATATGTTTGTATTCACAATCATGTTTTATTGAAAATGTGTACAATTCAAGAAAAAAGTTGAAATCAGATCTTAATAAGCAGTGTTCAAAACATCTTTCACAAATAGTTTGCACCTCTATGTTGACCAAAAATTGCCAAGCAAGTAGTTGGCAGCGTATCTCTATACTTCATATAAACTGCACATTGTTAGTATCAATAGTAAACTTATGATCTGAAGTGTTAAGGGCACAGGTATATGTTACCTGATATCAACGTTAAGCAAGATAGTTGCTCTAAGTGTTTGTCTGGTCTAACCTTGTGTTACCCGAAAGCTGTCCGATGAAAGCCTTCCTCAGGGACTTTTCTGGATTACGCATCATAGTAGTACAGCTGGATACGCCTCCTGCCCCATACACTATGGATCAGTGTCCTGCAGTTAATTACACTGTTGACTCATTATTGTAACAAACTATATACATGACATCTTGTAGATACTTTGTATATCTAGCAATAAAATCTTCTAATATCACCTAACCTACTTAAGACTGAGGATAATCAAAGGGCAAATTTATTCAATTGGGGAGTATTCCAAATACAGGGTCTCACATATACAAATAAAAATAAAAGGGAGAATGCAGTCGTCCAACAATCACTGCAGAGATATACAGTGGTGGTGCAAGTGGCTACTACCAGAAAAAAATAATAATAATACAAAAACATAGTACAAATGGCTAGTATGTAAAAAAAAAGAAAAATTCATAAAGAAAAAGAAAAGATTAGAAAAAAGAATATAACGAATATTGTAGTTAAAAATTATGTGTCAAAAAATATATATAATATCAGCAAATATAATATACAATAAAGATACTGCTTAGTCAAATCCGGGATTCAGAAGTGTATATTCTCTATATCAAGATAGAAGATTATCACCACACTCCAATGTGACACATGTCACCCATATACCCAGAATCCATGGAATATTATAAGGAGCTATTACAAAAAAAATGTTCACAAAGAGTAAGTTAAATCATCATTTTACAAAAAGTAATTCCTATTGATATCCATATTTAGACCATTGGAATGGATAGTCCCCAACTTTAAAATCCCATTCTAAAACATGGCTGCAGCTACAGACCTTAAAATTATCAAAACTATAACAATTATATAAGTTTGGACTTATCTGACTCAGAGGAACACATTTTGAAATAATGTTTTCTACAGTTATTTAGCTAGTTTTCTTCTTTTGTTACAGATTTTTTAAGTTTACTTTTCTGTTATTTTACAATAATTATATTATTATAATTAGATTATATATAGTTTGGTAAATCAAAAACAAATGCTTTATTTATAACCTGAGTCATAGCAGAAATGTTAATAATTCACTTGACTTTTGGATAAGTTTAGTTATGAAATATTTGATCCTTAGGGGATTAAATAACTTAGACATATGAACAAAACAATCTATTTTGAGGTGTTTTTTTTAGCTACCCTAGTTTGCAGAAATCCTAATAAAGAAACCTTTTTTTATTTTTTACACCAATTTTATTTTATGTAACTATATAGGGTATCACAAATGTCCTGTTTGTGTGTTAAAAAAGGGGATATAATATGTATGGGTGCATTTAACAAAAGAGCAGATAATAATGGTTAAACCAATAGAGAACAAAAATGTTAAAAATTTCTCTATCATTTAATCATGGAAACTGTAGAAAACCTTCATTATTAGGGAGTTAAAATTGTAAGCTTTATCGAATCATGAAAAGTTTGAGTTTGACTTCCCCGTTCCTTTAAAGGGACATCAAAGTGATGCTAAATCCTTACATTTTTGAAATGCTAGGATTTACCAGTGCTACAAATAAAGGGAATAAAAAAGTTCCTTTATTGCCTGCAGCGTACGCTGCTCTGAGAGCCTCAGGCTTCCCACGGCAGAACGCTATTTTTTCAATGAGGTAACATTTTCACCTCTTAAAGGTGGAACAAATTAAACTTCCATGATTCAGATAGAGCTTGCAATTTTAATCAACTTTCTAATTGATTCCTAATATCAATTTTTCTTCGTTCTCTTGCTATCTTTATAAGAATGCAGCTTTTTGGTTCAGCACTTGGGTATTGCTTGCTGATTGGTGGCTACATTTAGACACCTATCAAAAAGTGCTACCCGGGTACTGAACCAAAAATGGGTCGGCTCCTATGCTTCCATTCCTGCCTTTTCAAATTAAGATACCAAGATAACAAAGAAGCAGGACTAATTTAAAAAGTTGCTTAAAATTGCATGCTCTATCTGAATCATGAAGCTTTAATTCTGACTAGACCATCCCTTTAACTGTTATATTCCATACAGTAATTGGCCACACATTCTTGTGACTTATAACTGTCCCTAATTGGCCACAGCAGGGAAGGAAACCTAAGTTACAACATGGCAGCTCCTATTGTTTTATAGACACTAAAACATTACACTTGTTTTGTCAATATTTAAACTAATGAAACTTAACAAAATATACCTACATGTTATTTTCAGACTAAACTCTTCTTTGAATAATGCTTCATTCTATCTATCTTTTATTTAGTGTTTAATGTGTGTAAATTAAAACGTATTCATATTTAAAATTTAAAGGCATATTTAAAATGGGTGCAAAGACATGGAAAAGAACCAAAACTTCCTGGACTGGATCTAACATACAAACAACTATTTTTTCTGAACTTTGCACAGGTAATTATTTCCATTATGACTTTAAAATGTTTTTCTGACCAATATTTGTTTTTATGTGTATGCCTAACACAGTAATATATTGATTAAAAGAAATGATTCTGACGTTTGGCTGAATACTGATATCAACACAATAATTGATATGTACCAAATCAGTTTACTATTTGAAATATTCTCCTATAAATGCATATTGTAAAACCAGTTGCTATCATCCATATTACAACATTTAAGGGAATAGTCCAAAGTGGTTTATGATTTACAGGTGAAACTCTAAAAATTAGAATATTGTGCAAAAGTTAATTTATTTCACTAATGCAACTTAAAAGGTGAAACTAATATATGAGATAGACTCATTACCTGCAAAGCAAGAGAGTTCAAGCCGTGATTTGTCATAATTGTGATGATTATGGCTTACAGCTCATGAAAACCCCAAATCCACAATCTCAGAAAATTAGAATATTACATGCAATCAATAAAACAAGGATTGTACATAGAACAATATCGGACCTCTGAAAAGTATAAGCATGCATACTGTATGTACTCAGTACTTGGTTTGGGCCCCTTTTGCAGCAATTACTGCCTCAATGCGGCGTGGCATGGAAGCTAACAGCCTGTGGCACTGCTGAGGTGTTATGGAAGACCAGGATGCTTCAATAGCGGCCTTCAGCTCTTTTGCATTGTTCGGTCTCATGTCTCTCATCTTTCTCTTGGCAATGACCCAAAGATTCTCTATGGGGTTTAGGTCAGGCAAGTTTGCTAGCCAATCATGCACAGTAATTCCACGGTCATTGAACTAGGTTTTGGTGCTTTTGGCAATGTGGGCAGGTGCCAAGTCCTGCTGGAAAATGAAGTCAGCATCCCCATAGAGCTCATCTGTGGAAGGAAGCATGAAGTGCTCCAAAATCTCCTGGTAGACGGCTGCGTTGACCCTGGACTTAATGAATCACAGCTTCCAAATCAACACAGACTGTGGAAACTTCACACTGGACTTAAGCATCTTGCAGTGTGTGCCTCTCCATTCTTCCTCCATACTCTGGGTCCTTGGTTTCCAAATGAGATGCAAAATTTGCTCTCATCAGAAAAGAGGACTTTGGACCACTGACCAAGAGACCAGGTCTGTTTTTCTTTAGCCCAGGTAAGACGCTTCTGACGTTGTTTGTTGTTCAGGAGTGGCTTGACAATAGGAATACGACATTTGAAGCCCATGTCCAGGATTCGTCTGTGTGTGGTGGCTCTTGATGCACTGACTCCAGCCTCAGTCCACTCCTTGTGAAAGTCCCCAACACTTTTGTATGGCCTTTTCCTGACAATCCTCTCCAGGCTGCGGTCATCCCTGCTGCTTGTGCACCTTTTTCTTCCACACTTTTTCCTTCCACATAACTTTCTATTAATGTGCTTTGATACAGGACTTTGGGAACATCCAACTTCTTTTGCAATTACCTTTTGAGGCTTTCCCTCCTTATGGAGGGTGTTAATGATGGTTTTCTGCACAACTGTCAGGTCAGCAGTCTTTCCCATGATTGTGATTCCTAGTGAACCAGACTGAGAGACCATTTAAAGGCTCAGGAATTTTTTGCAGGTGTTATGGCTTAATTAGCTGATTAGAGTGGGACACTTTGAGCCTAGAATATTGCACCTTTTCACAATATTCTAATTTTCTGAGATTGTGGATTTGGGGTTTTCATGAGCTGTAAGCCATAATCATCACAATTATGACAAATCACGGCTTGAACTATCTTGCTTTGCATGTAATGAGTCTATCTCATATATTAGTTTCACCTTTTAAGTTGCATTAGTGAAATAAATGAATTTTTGCACGATATTCTAATTTTTCGAGTTTCCCCTGTATTGATTAATGTAATATTTCTATTTGAAGATATCAATGTAGCAATTCAACTGTCATTACAAATTCATATTTTACACTTTTTAGTATTATAATAGAGTAGGGGCCAGATCACAAGTGGAGTGCTATTTAACACTCTCGCTCAAGGGTTAACTGCGCTAGAAGTAAGCTTTTTGCGCTTGTTGGGTTGCGCTCGTATTATGAGTTGAAAGTAAACTTTTTTTTGTCTCACAATAACCCGACGGGGACTAAGCCTAACTTAGAATATTGCGTGCGCGTTCACAAGTTTCCCCATATATGTCAATGGAGAAAAAAGTGGAAAAAAGCCAACATGAAAATATGAATATTTCTAATTCCAATGTTTTTTTGCATAGAAGAATATGTTCTATTTATTCATAAATAAATATTTCTATATACTGTATATCTGATGTTTGTTTGGTACAATATATATCTATATGATAATATATACAGTAGGTATAGCTATATACAGATACATATAGGAAAATCTATTTATAAATACTTAGAACATATTCTTCTATGTGCAGAACATTGGAATGGGAAATATTTACAGTAAATACATAGTACAACAGACCTCGCTGAATACGGCGAGCAATACGCTCGCCGTATTCAGCATTGCACCAGCAGCTCACAAGAGCTGCTGGTGCAACGCCGCCCCCTACAGACCCGCGGCCAATCGGCCTCGAGCGGGGGGTGTCAATCAACCCGATCGTACTCGATCGGGTTGATTTCCGGCGATATCTGTCCGCCTGCTCAGAGCAGGCGGACAGGTTATGGAGCAGCGGTCTTTGTGACCGCTGCTTCATAACTGCTGTTTCTGGCGAGTCTTCAGACTCGCCAGAAACAGGGGCCATCAAGCTCCTTACGGAGCTTGTTAAATAGAGGCCCTCATATCTTTGCCTTATAATTTTGTTTTGCAATATGTTTTTTAAATTATTTTTCTTAGTGTTTTTATGAGTGTAACAGTACTTTTAAATGTATTTTTGATGTGTTTTGTGACATTTTTTTATTCTAGACTAACAGTTAACCAGAGATCTGAGGTTGTGATAATCGTTCTAGTGTAAACTGCAATTGCTCTCACGCCTTTGCATTTACTTTCAATTTGCAATACGTGCGCTCCTTCAGACGCTAGCAAACAGATGCGATAAACCTGATATTGCTCGCTCAAAACAGTTAGAGCACCACTCATAATTTTAATGTTCCTTTAATATTGATAAACTGTCTAAATTTTAGACGTGAATTAGCTATGAACTTTATATGATTAAATAAATGTAATTCCTCATGAAGCCGAACCTTGTGGAAAGGACTTGGCACATCAGTGATTGTTAAGAATTGTCTAGGCTATAAACCAACATAATTGAAAAATACAGATCATTGGAAAATGTAAAAAAATATTTTTAATCAGTCCAGTCTCTTTAATATTTTGTCAGTTCATTTGAAAAGCTTTAATTATCAATCATATTTTCATCTCTTTTAATTATATTCAGATCTGGTGTATAGTTTGTTGTTGATGTATTAAGCACAGCACAACAAAATGCTGGGAAATAAACCTTTAAAAACACTGGAATCTTGATAGTAGAGAACATTCTATAAATGAAAATCAGTATGTGTGGTGTACAAAGTGCTATCCTCAGATGCACTGTAACATTGTTAGACATAAAAAATATACAATTCTATATTTAGATAACAAACGGAAAATGCATTCAGCCTTGGTACTAGGTGCAGAGGAAACAACATCTTGATTCTAGATTTACACAAAATAAGTTAAAGGGACAGAAAATATAGAAAGTATTTAATTAGACGTGCACGGGAGAAATTTGGGTCATCAGAATTTTGAAGGTTGGCGCGTTTAGACAAATATTTGGATAACAAATTTGTTCAATTTGGAATTTATTACATTGGGAAGTTTTGCAAACAGATTTCAAACAATAAATTAAGATTAAAAGATCCTCTACAACCTTTTCATACTATTTTTTCAAATTTTTAGCTCAATTTTTTTTTCAAATCCCTCATTCTAAAGTACCCACATTGCCCCTGAACAAGTTTGTAGTTAATAGTTCTCCTTGGAGATTCAACTCAGGGAACTTCATGAACAGGAGAGGCAGCAGCAGGAAGCAGAGTAACAAAGCTTTTGATAATAATAATATAGTTCATTAACTCCAGCAATTCTATTAGAATTAAGGATTGATGGAAGATGGCCACCACAAAGAAAGGAGGGCAGGATAGGTAGGCCTAACATTACATAAACCTCACAAATACACCTCTAGGGTAGGAGAATGGCAACTGATGCATAGAACTAGGGATGGGCGAATGTTTCTAAAAATTCGAAATTTAAAATGAATTTTGATACATTCGTTCGTTCGAATCGAATTTCGAATGTTTATATAACATTCTAATATTCTATTTTTGAATTTTCGTTTTCAAATTTTTCAATAAAATTTGAAAATATTCGTTCGAATAATAAAATGTTTAGCTATGTATTCATTCAATTTCAAAATGTAATATTCGAATTCGAATGTAACATTCGAATTTGAATGTGACATTCAAATTTGAAATAGTATTTCTAGTCTACAACTAGTCTAATACTGTGTTTTAAATGTGATATTCGATTTGAATGTGATATTCGATTCGAATGTGACATTCGAATTCGAAATAGTGTTTCTAGTCTACAATTGTGTTTTATAAATGTAATATTCGAATTCATTCGCCATCCCTACATAGAACCCCTTAGACACATCTGACAGAAGTTCCCTGAGGATTTGATAATGATGGATGATAACCACCACAGAGCAGGGAGGGCAGGAGCAGCAACATAATAAAGCCAACACGCAGTTTAAAACTAACTGAAACAAAATAGAAATGTTTCTGCACACTAAGGGTCTGAATTATCAAGCTCCGAATAGAGCTTGATGTCCCTGTTTCCGCGTGAGCCTTCAGGCTAGCCGGAAACAGAAGTTATGAAGCAGCGGTCTAAAGACCACTGCTCCGTAACTTTTCCGCCTGCTCTGAGGCAGCGGACAGAAATCAACTCGATCGAATATGATCGGGTTGATTGACACCCCCTGCTAGCGGCCAATTGGCCCCAAATCTGCAGGGGGCAGCATTGCACAAGCAGTTCACAAGAACTGCTTGTGTAATGATAAATGCCGACAGCATATGCCGTCGGCATTTATCGATGTGTGGCGGACATGATATTGTATCATGTCCACTTGCACTATGATAAATTGGCCCCAATGGATTCAACTTTACTGAAATTTAGTTTTTTCCCAAATAAAGTCAGCAGGCCCACCTATCTATCACAGTCTATGCCCCCACAGCAATGTAATTAATTTTTAATAAAGTAAATGTACAGTTTAAAATGGAATGCAAGACAATAGAAATATTTCTGCTCACAAACAGTTAAAGTTTCAGTAAAACTTTATTTTAACCCCCAAAAAGCAAGTTGGCCTACCTATCAGTTACAGGCTATGCTCCCACAGCAATATAATTGAATAATCTCAATGTGCAGTTATCTGCAAGAAATAGAAATGTTTTTCTGAACACAAAGGGTTAAAGTTTAATTCTACACTGTTTTACACCCTTAAAGAATCAAAGACACCAGTACAGTAACATGCTATGGTCCCACAGCAAAAGTAAACATGCAACTTTAAAAGTAAGTTTAACTGACTGCAATAAAATTGATTTTTTTTTCTGCACACAAAGTGTTAAAGTTTAATTCTAAATTTATTTGCAACCCCCCCCCCCCCAAAAAAAAAGGAGGCCAGTACAGTAGCAGTCTATGGCCCCACAACAGAAGTAAACATTCAGCTTTTAAATTGAAGTTTGACATGGTTTTCTGCACACAAAGGGCTAAAGTTTAATTCTACATTGTTTTGCACCTCACAAAAAACAAGGAGGCCAGTAGCTATCCGTCACTATAACACCACAGCAAAATTAACTAAGCAGTTTTTATTTTAAGTTATTTTAAGTTATATTGACTACAGGAAAATATAAATTTTATTTGCACTCAAAGAATGAAACTTAAATTCATTTTTTTCTTTTACAAAAATAAAGGCAGCTATGCCCCACTCCTACATTATTAATTAATTTAAACTACAACTCTTTAAGACTAAAATAAAGAAAAAATATAACTCCCTCATCCCCAGACTCAAAACTATGCAGTATGTGTGCAGCTATGCTGCACTGCAAGAAAAAGTCTGATTCTGCACAATTACACAATTACAGCAAGAAACAGCACAGCAAGTTCAGGCAGGCACACACCACTGCACTGCTCAAAAGCTGATGTGAAATGAATAGAAGATGGCTGATGTTCAGTAGACTAACACCTCCCTATGCTAGGTTAAAAATGGATTGGACATTTGAGATTTAATGCCTGACTTGCTGGCCCTCACATCAATAATTTAGTTATGCTCTGTCCAGATTGAACAGGGGAGATTGTACACACCAATGATCAGTCCCTCTGTACATCACTGTAAAAGAAGGAGCTCATTTGTCAAACAATCAAACAATCTCAGCTCCTTCCTCCTTTCCTGTATTTTCTGCCCCTTTTCTTGGTGCCGAAAGTTCTGAATGAAAACAAAACAAATCTCCTTAATCAACAGGAAAAATGTTGTTACATACCAAATGCGGTCCCATTTTCAAAAATGAATGCATATGTCTAGATTTATTTATGCACGGTAAACCAACTTTGCAATATACTTACACTAATTTATTTTGCCCCCTTTTCTGAAAATGAAGATTGCGCATAACAGGATTTAGAAGCCTTAAAAAAAATATATATTAACCATCTATGTATAAAACCCAGATGTATATATAATGCAAGAGGTGCCACAGTCCCAAAAGTGTTTAAAACGTAGTCCTAAACAGCTTTTCTTTCAAATTATCTCAAGGAAATGTAGATATGTTGAGGTGTATAGCATCAATCTGAAAAATTACAAACAGAAGTAGATTTATCTTCCATCCCACCAAATACAAGTAGCAAAGGAACTACTCACAAGTATGTAGGCACCTTTTCAAATTTTCACAAGCCAAACGCTGCCACATATTTCTCCCTAATTTGCTTCTGCAGAGATGATAAGATTATAAACTATAAAACAATAGATATTATGCTAAAATGACCATAGCTATCTATATCTGGTCCAGGAAAAAATTCCTCTGATTAGGCAGATTAGGTGGGTGAAGTTTGGCTATTGATAAACAGTTGCAACAAACAAGGTGTTAATGCATTCAAAAAAAATTCGCACTCACCTAGTATAAAAATGTACTGCCCAATGGCAGAACAATCTTGGAATTGAAAGATGTTTACTGTCCCTTTTAATAATTTCATATAAGGGACTTAGCTACTAACTAACTAAAACAGACGATCATTTATTTGATACATGTATACTTTTCTTAGAAATAATCAACAGTAGTAAGTTGTTGTTTCAATAGTAGAAAATGTTGAGATTTATTTTTGTATTATACTTAGGTATGGTGTGGCTCATACAGACCTGAATATGCAAGACATTCTATTAAGACTGATGTACACAGCCCTTTCAAATATAGGTAAGTACAGTTTGATACCTTAATAGCATAGACTTAACACTCTAGACACAAAAAACATAATTTATCTAAGAACTTACCTGATAAATGAATTTCTTTCAGGGTGGCAAGAGTCCACAAGCTAGTTACTGATGGGATATACATTCCTACCACGAGGGGCAAATTTTCCTAAACCTCAAATGCCTATTAATACACCTCCCACCTCACTTATACCTCAGTTTATTGTATAGCCAAGTTAGTGAGGTGTATAAGGAGTAAAATCATAAAAAAGAGGAACAGGATAAATAATGTGCTTTATACAAATAAAATCATAACACCAAAAAAAATGGGTGGGTCTTGTGGACTCTCGCCACTAGTTACTGATGGGATATAATACTCAAGATGTGGAAGTTCAGGAGTAACTAGGGATAACATAAAAACAGCTGTTTCCGCTGAGAAATTAAATCCAAAAAATAATAACGTTTTCTTAAAAATTAAAAAAAATTAAATCATAGGCACTAGAATTAAACTGAGACAGCTGCCTGAAGAACCTTTCTAACAAAAACTGCTTCCAAAGAAGCAAAAAACATCAAAATGGTAAAATTTGAAAAAAATAAATAAAAATTAAATCTGCAAATTTATATCTATGCTCCTATAAATTATATATATATAACAGGTTTGAGAGAATGGGAAACACAGAGAATATTTATAAAAAAGAAAACTGATTCATAAAATAATGCTGCATGAAAGCTCTCTAAGCGTTTTCTGAGAGCACTGAATGAGCTGGGGTTGGAGCTTATAACGGCAAATTTGACAGGAAATTTTTGGCAGGAAATTTTGGCGTGAAATGATGACGTCATAAATAGCATCATCACATGTGCGTTTTCTCTTGTTGCAAGGCTGAATGAAAAAAAACAAGTAAGAATTTAGTTTGTATATACAAAAAAACGAAATGTACCTAAAAAACCCATAATGGATACTTCTATTATACTGCATAAAAATGCGATTATCAACATTCCATGAGACTAACATAATATGTAGCATCCTAATTTATAAATAAATTACTAGCTCAAAAAAAAAACCCTAAGACAAACACTGCACTTAGGGAGGGGCTGGGCTTTAATATTCTTAAAAGCCCCTTTCACTGAAGAAATCAAACACATCATGCTTCAACGCCTCCTATGGAGGCCACATTTTTAAAACTGAGGTATGAGTGAGGTGGGAGGTGTATTTATAGGCATTTGAGGTTTGGGAAACTTTGCCCCCTCCTGGTAGGAATGTATATCCCATCAGTAACTAGCTTGTGGACTCTTGCCACCTATATGAAAGAAATGTATTTATCAAAGATAATATACAGTCCCAAAATTTACAACCTGACTGTAGTGTGATGAACATTTAGATATGAAACTCACATTTTTACTTTCATAATTCAGATAGAGCATACATTTTTAAAACAATGTTCCTATTTGCTTTTATTGTCAGTTTTGCTTCATTCTCTTGGTATCCTTTGCTGAAGAAGCAGCAATGCACTATTGGGAGCTAGCTGAACACACCGGTAAGCCATTGACAAGAGGCATATAAGTGCAGCCACCAATCAGCACTTAGCTCTCACCTCCTGAGCTTGACACGGTATGATTTTTCAACAAAGGATACCAAGACAACTAAGCAAAGTAGATAATAGAAGTTAATTGGAAAGTCGTGTAAAATTGCATACTCTATCGGAATCATGAATAAAAATTGGGTTTCATGTCTCTTTAACAATGTTACCTTCAACAGATGAACAACATGTAAGTTTCTTAGCCTATAGCTTAGGTTATTGGAATTGGTGTCCTGCAAAAAATATTCCTTGGGGGTCAAAAATTGTCCCAAACTAAAAAATATCAGTGGCAACACCTACAGCAGGAGAAAGTTGCCTTTTGTGCATATCACATGAACATAATTAGCATCAAAAATATAGTACAAGTGGGGGCTTATATTTAGTAAAAAGGGCAACGTTAAAAGTTAAATTCACAGATATGATGGGGCACTATTGGGTTAAAATGAAAAGCTCTATATTATAATTATTTTACTCCACCTGTTCATCTCCTACTGCTCTTCACTTGGAGAGTGTGCTGTTACCCAAGAGGGAAGACCAGTTTCTTGCCTTCGCTTACCCTAGGTATCCAAAAATGACAGCTCTATTGATTGCCATAGATTTATTTAAAATACCATTTTTTTTATTTATTTATATTTATTTATTGTTTTGTCTGTTTAAACTTTGCAGAGTTATGGGATCCTTACAAAACTTTGATGCATTCGCTGAAGAGTTTAACTGCAAAAAGGGGACCAAGATGAATCCTTTGGAAAAATGTCGGGTTTGGTAGTAGAAAGGGCAATGGTCCATTGGAATGTGTTTCAATTTCAGTCTAAAACAATCTGCCAGGCTGGCTTAGAAATATTAAACAGCCAAATACGCTCCTGGTGTTTCCCATGTTCAGATCCGAGCCATTGTGTATGGTGCAGGTATTCTGAGTTAAGCAGTGAGAGGCATAATGTTTTAGGGTTGCTCTAAAATAAATGCGTGATGCAAATCTACTGTCTGATTATCGCTAGAGAAGAAATGTAATAAATGACTGTTTTAAATGGCGTGACTGTTATAAAATTACCGCTGTCAGGTTTTCAAAGACTAGTTAAAAAAAAAAAAGATTTATTTTTTTCCGCAAGTTGTATTCACTTTTCCTATTTTGATGTATGTCTATGTCGTCCAAGAGTTTATCATTACCATTAGAGATTGAAAGTCTAACCATTTCAAGTATGGAATTTTTAGTAAGATTGCTATAGGAATGTAGTATAGTATTAATAGACTTTCATATGAATCGTACTGAATGTTACTCGATAGCTAAAGTAGAATCAGTAAAGATATACATTACAAGACAGTCTCGTACACTTTCGCCACGAAATATAATATCTGTATAAAAATCAACACAAATTATATATTTTTTCCCATTCTATATCTTTCTAATAAGCAAAATTCTTTGTAGGAAATAACTATCAGAGATATATATATCTTAAGCTTGTGATTATTTAGTGCTTTTGTGATAATATTTTGCTGCTACAAATGTATTTAAATTAGTATTGCTGGAGATATCCTTAGATTAAAAATTAAAATAACACAAAATGTTTTTGATGTTATATTACCTACTGTATAATAGAGGTAAACATTGCTCCATTTGTTATTATTACCACTTATATTAAAAAAATAGAATAAGTCAGATGTTAGGGTAAATTACTTTATTTTTTTAAAGAAATAATAAATGAGTGGATCTCAAAATGGAGAAAGATGGGGCATAAATACATTTATTTTAGCATTGCAATTTTTAACGAATGTATTCAAATTAAGTTTTCATTAACTTCTTTAAACCACCAGAAAGGTTCTCACATTGAATAAAACTCATTTAACTGAATTTTGATTTGACTTACTATTATGCAACCCAAAATATATCAAAGCAATAGAAAGGTCAAAATGAAATGTTTATGGGTGCATTTAAATTTTGAAAAATAATTCATTTTGCAATATACCTCCATTAGCAAAAATGATTTTAGTTCGTTATTGCTATTTTTCAGTGGCATATGCACATATGCCATGAGTGTTCCGTGCACCAGCATTCAAACACCACACCTTTTCAGCCAGCCAGCAGTGGCTTGTATGACACACATTATAGGGCCGATTTATCATTTGTCTGGCGGACATGATCCGCTGTAGCGATCATGTCCTCCAGACATCGATAAATGCCGACAGCCTACACTGTCGGCATTTATCATTGCACAAGCAGTTCTGGTGAACTGCTTGCGCAATGCCGCCCCCTGCAGATTTGTGGTCAATCGGCTGCTAGCAGGGGGTGTCAATCAACCCGACCGTATCCGATCGGACTGATTGCTGTCCGCTGCCTCAGAGGTAGCGGACACTGCTTATTAACTCCTGCTTCTGGCGAGCCCGAAGGCTCACGCGGAAACAGGCGTATATGGCCCCATTCGGGCCATGATAAATCGGCCCCTATGTCTTCACTGATGCAATACATACTAATGTCAGCATCCTGATGCTCTAGTCACACACGTAGCATATGTGTGTATGCCGCTGCAACAGTAATAACTTTTACTAGAAGGTTCTATTTAAAATTGAAATGCACCAATGCAAATTTTCAATGTTGTCCTTTTTGTCCATTAAAGATTTTTTTAATTTACCAAGAAAGAATTTGGAACACTTTTAAATATCTGTCATGCTTATCATGCTTATGATGGGGCGGTTTTTAAAAATTTAAAAAATAATTTTGCATTCAAAAAGATTGTTATGTTTATTTTGATTTGGAAGCTAACACGAAGTACAACTGAACTTAAAGGGACATTAAACACTAAATTAATGCTAGATAGAATGTTGTATTCAAAGAAAAGATTAGTATGAGAATAACACGTACTGTAGATGTATTGTTAAAGTTTAATTAGCTGTTTAAATAGTGACAATATAAGTGTAGTAACTTTTAGGGGCCAAATTATCATTGGACATGATACGCTGTCGGCATTTAACGTTGCACAAGCAGTTCTAGTGAACTGCTTGTGCAATGCCGCCCCCTGCATATTCACAGCCAATCGGCCACTAGCAGTGGGTGTCAATCAGTCCGATCGTATAGGATCGGTCGGATTGATGTCCGCAGCCTCAGAGTTGGCAGACAAGTTAACTGCTGTTTCCGGCGAGCTTTCAGGGGCTGTTCGGCCCTTGATAAATCAGCCCCTGTGTGTCTATAAAACAATGGGAGCTGCCATGTTGTAATTTAGGTTACCTTCTCTTCTGTGACCAATTAGGGACAATTATAAATAGGTCAGTAGAGTGTGCAGCCAATAGCTGTGTGGAATATAACGGTGTTCTGCACTACCATTAGCAGGAACTGAAAAGCTCATATATATATATATATACACACACACACAATTTATAATTTTATATGAACATCACAAAGTGTGTAATGTCCCTTTAATGCCTGATTGTTCACTAACTGATAAGAAAATATCCTGCTGCATTATTGCTGAACATGAATTACAAACATAAGAATATTTATATTTATCATTACAAGATCATTCATTTTACAAAAAATAACTGTGATAATTTTGAAAATGCCCTCTTTTATATGCAACAAACAACCAAATTAAATTAACGTTGTGTCACTATCAATTGAAGTCTTATTGGTGACACTGCTGGTACAAGTAAAATGACTGAATTCCTTCTGTTTAAAATTTTAAGTGAAATTACCTCTAAATTTTGTTAGCTGTAAAATTTAATTTAAAGTTTACACAGCTTAAAAGACTTCCCTAATTGAACTAATAGAAAAAACATTTTTGATATCTATAAAGCCAAGCGAGATAATCTTTTAATAATAACAAAAGTATACTCCCGTACTCTGATAATAAAGAATCTATTAAATAGGTATTATATTTTATAATCAATTTAGAAAGATGAATTAATATATTCAGAACTCATCAGTTAAACCACATTAACCTCAACAGACCAATAGATTATATCAAATGTGGCTATTTTTACATATAAATTAATTAATTCCTTAGATGTTGTTGCCTATTTGTGTATTATCACTGTTTTTATTTTACACAAATAAATACACATTTGATTTATTAAAAATATATATTTCCATTTAAAACTCAAGATATTTGTAAATAAGAGTATCATGTCGCTGCTAATTGTTTGACTGCTGCTTAATAAACTGATGTAAGCTTAATAATATTTGGTTTCAGTTACTTGTCAAGATATACATTTAAAAGTTTAAAAAAAATCCCATGGAAAAAAAATAAATTATAGAAAATCAATAGAAAATAAAATTTATGGTGAATCTCAAAAGTGTTTATCTCTCATCAGATGAAGAATATGAATATACAGTAGAACAATATGAATATTTTTTTACACAATTTTCTTCAGGTCTTTAAACAGCTGCTTAAAGTTGTTTGTATTAGAGAAGATACACATATATATTCAGTTTAAAAGCTGACATTTTTGTTTCTAAAAGAATTACAGTATATTCTTTATGTATAAGAGTGTTATCTCATTAAAATGATAAAATATGTTGTTTTTCTGATAAATAATGTCATGTTTTGATTGTGTGTATGTGATTATTTTGGATTAAATTCACATTTTAATGGCATTAGCATATTTTGTCTGTTTTCTTTTGTGTGAAAAAAAAAAAGATAATAATCATGTACAAATATATTTGACTGACAGGATAATTAGGAGGTTAAGATGGTTTTTGTTTCAGCTGCATTTATCTAAAGCCAAACACAGCTAAATGAAAACGAGTGAAACCATAAAATGCAAAATACTTTATCATTATACCACCAATAAAACAGTAAAAAAATGAGTAGAAAGAAAATACTCCATATTTAAAGGGATAGGTAAGTCAAAATTAAAGTGATGGCAAATTTCAGACTATAAGAATGTTGCAGTGAAAAATATATTAGTTTACAAGTAATACCACATAATTTATTTAAAAAGTTTATATATATGTTTACTCTTTTTAAATCATAATAACAACAGAAACTACCCAAATGACCCTGATCAAAAGTTTACATACCCTTATGATTTTGGCCTGATAACATGCACACAAGTTGACACAAACGGGTTTGAATGGCTATTAAAGGTAACCATCCTCACCTGTGATCTGTTTGCTTGTAATTAGTGTGTGTGTATAAAAGGTCAATGAGTTTCTGGACTCCTGACAGACCCTTGCATCTTTCATCCAGTGTTGCACTGACGTTTCTGGATTCTGAGTCATGGGGAAAGCAAAAGAATTGTCAAAGGATCTGCGGAAAAAGGTAGTTGAACTGTATAAAACAGGAAAGGGATATAAAAAGATATCCAAGGAATTGAGAATGCCAATCAGCAGTGTTCAAACGCTAATCAAGAAGTGGAAAATGAGGGGTTCTCTTGAAACCAAACCACGGTCAAGTAGACCAACTAAAATTTCAGCCACAACTGCCAGGAAAATTGTTCGGGATGCAAAGAAAAACCCACAAATAACTTCAGGTGAAATACAGGACTCTCTGAAAACATGTGGTGTGGCTGTTTCAAGATGCACAATAAGGAGGCACTTGAAGAAAGATGGGCTGCATGGTCGAGTCGCCAGAAGAATGCCATTACTATGCAAATGCCACAAAGTATCCCGCTTACAATATGCCAAACAGCACAGAGACAAGCCTCAAACCTTCTGGCACAAAGTCATTTGGAGTGATGAGACCAAAATTTAGCTTTTTGGCCACGACCATAAATGCTACATTTGGAGAGGAGTCAACAAGGCCTATGATGAAAGGTACACCATTCCTATTGTGAAACACGGAGTTAGATCGCTGATATTTTGGGGTTGTGTGAGCTACAAAAGCACAGGACATTTGGTCAGAATTGATGGCAAGATGAATAAAGTATGTTATCAAAAAATACTGGAGGAAAATTTGCATTCAATAAATTTGTGCATGGGACGTACTTGGACATTCCAACATGACAATGATCCTAAACACAAGGCCAAGTCGACCTGTCATTGGCTACAGCAGAATAAAGTGAAGGTTCTGGAGTGGCCATCTCAGTCTCCTGACCTCAATATCATTGAGCCACTCTGGGGAGATCTCAAATGTGCAGTTCATGCAAGACAGCACATGAATTTACAGGAACTGGAGGCTTTTTGCCAGGAAGAATGGGCAGCTTTATCATCTGAGAAGATAAAGAGCCTCATCCACAAATACCACAAAAGACTTCAAACTGTCACTGATGTTAAAGGGGGCAATACACGGTATTAAGAACTGGGGTATGTGAACTTGTGATCAGGGTCATTTAGGTAGTTTCTGTTGTTATTATGATTTAAAAAGAGTAAACACAGTTGATTGACAATAAATGGCTTCAGCCAAACACTAACCATGAGTGAAAGAAAAGTTTTTGTGTTATCATATTCTCTGAAAAATGGCCAATAAATCATAAATTCTGCCAGGGTATGTAAACTTATGAGCACAACTATATATATATATATATATATATATATATATATATATATATATACATATATATTAAAATTCTGCGGAGGCGAAAAGTGAGTTTAAAATCCTCCACTAAATACAAAATATAGAGACAATTAGTTATTATATATATATATATATATATATATATATATATATATATATATATATATATATATATATATATATATATATATATATATATATATATATACATATATATATATATATACTAATAAAAGATTTATAAGCCTAATTGGTATGGGTTGTGAAGTATAGAGCAGTCAAACCCACTCTCTACATAGGATTTCTAAGGGCTTTAAAAGGGCTGGACTTAATGATTGTCAAATTACATACATGTTGATTGGATGTTAACTGGAATTGTAATAAAAAAAAGTTCATCCAAGTGGACTGGCATAATATTGCAATAGAAACATTATTATATCAACTAATTTAACCTTTAAAAACAAACAAACATTTTAATGGCAAATATTATATTTATGGCATTTGATTAGTTAAAGTTTACCAACACTTTAAACTTGCATGATTCAGATAGAGCATGTCATTTTAAGACACTTTTAAAATCACTTCTATTTTCAATAGATACGTGATAAGTTAATTTATTTAATGGTGGTGAGAGTTCACAATCCATTACTCCTGGGAATTACTTCCCTACCAATATGAGGCAAAGATTCCCAACCCCCAAGAGCTCTATAAAACCCCTCCCACCTCATAGGTTCATCAGTCTGACTTATAGCCAAGCAAATGAGGTAGGAAAAATAAATAAGAGCAATAAAAGCAGCAAGTAAAAAAAAAAAAAAAAAAACAGCTGGTGAGAGTTCACGATGCATTACTCCTGGGAACTAATACCCAGGCTGCGGAGCCCATGAGTAATGATACATAAAGGGTAGGATTTAGAAACAACTAAATCCACAACCGCACAAAAACCCAAAAAGGGATTATTTTTGTATGCACTAAAAATGTAAACACTCAGGCAAAAATAAATCAAGCTGAGACAACTGTCTGAAGGACCTTCCTACCAAAGCCTGCATCAGAAGAAGCAAAAACATAAAAATGGTAGAATTTAGTAAGAGTATGCAAAGAAGACCAAGTAGCTGCCTTGCAAATTTGGTCAACTGAAGCCTCATTCTTAAAAGACCAAGAAGTGGCAACTGAACTAGTAGAATGAGCAGTAATCTGGTGGAGGCTGACCTGCTTCCAAGTAAGCCTTATGAATCAAAAGTTTCAACCAAGAGGCCAAAAAAACAGCAGAAACTTTCTGTCCTTTCCTAGTACCAGAAACGTTAACAAAACAAACTAGAACTTTGTCTTAGTAGCATCAATGTAATACTTTAATGTTCTAACAGCATCCAAATTATGCAAATATTTCTCTGAATCATTCTTGGGATTAGGACACAAACAAGGGACAAAAATTTCCCTACTGATATTGTCTGAAGACACGACTTTAGGCAAGAAATCAAACCTAGTCATTAAGACTGCCTTATCCCAATGAAAGATAAGATAAGGAAGGTCACAAGAAAGAGCAGACAATTTGGAAACTCTTCTAGCAAAAGAGATTGCCAAGAAGAATAAAACCTTCCAAGTTTAATTTCAAAAGGAGGCGCCTGCAAAACCTTTAACACCAAGTTGAGAAATTAGCTTGATCACAGGCTTAATTCATGCTAAAGCCAGAACAAAACCATGAATGTCAATTAGCAGTTAGCAATCTTCCTTTGAAATAAAACAGAAAGAGAAGGAATATGCCCTTTCAAAGATCTGGCAGATGGGCTCTTTTCCAAACCATCCTGTAAGAACTGTAAAATTCTAGGAATTCTAAAAGAATGCCATGAAAAGCCATGATCTATACACCAAGCAATACAATCCTTCCAGATTTTATGATAAATCCTTCTAGCCACATGCTTACAAGCCTGGATTACATTTTTAATCACAGAATCTGAGAAACCGCTATGCTTAAGAACTAACCGTTCAATCTCCATGCCATCAAGCTTTATTTATGGCCAAGGAGAACAACCGGACATCAGAACCAGATCTGCATACCAAATCCTGCAAGGTCAAGCTGGAGCAACCAGGATTACTGATAATTTGTTTAGCCTTGGAAAGAAGTACCAGAGGAGGAAACAGATAAGCAAGCTGAAAAGTCCAATGAGCTTTTAAAGTATCCACAAACTCTGCCTGAGGGCCCCGGGACCTCACAAAGTACCTGGGAAGATTGTTGTTCAAATGAGAATAAATCAGATCTATCTCTGGGAGACCCCAAAAGACCCACAATCTGATTGAACACATCCTGGTGAAGAGACCATTACCCTGGATGCAGAGACTGATGAGATTTGCTTTCCATTTGTACACTCCTGGAATATGAACTGCAGAGACTAGACATGAATTGATTTCTGACCATCAGAGAATTTAAGACACTTTGTTCATGGCTAGAAAACTGTGAGTTTCACCCTGATGAATGACATAAGCCACTGCTGTGATATTGATTGAAAGCGGAGATGAGACTCCCTTTAAAACAGAGGCCAAGTCTGAAAAGCCCTGAAAATAGAACAGAGTTCTTGAACATTTCTTAGAAACCTTGACTCCAGAGGGGCCCAAACCCCTTATGCTCTCAGAGACACCTAAACAGCTCCCCAAAAATGAAAGAATTGCCTCTATAATAATCATAGTCCAGGTAGGATGAGCAAAAGAAGTCCCATGAATAATGGACTAATGACCCAGCCACCAAGTCAGAGACTGACTTGTACTTTGATCCAAATTTTTTTTTCAGATAGCTGAGTATGATCCCTGAACCACAGATGAAGCATACAAAGCGGAAGAGGTCTCATGTGAAATTGAGCAAATGGAATTGCATCTGAAACTGCAACCATGAGACCTAGTACTTCAATACAAAAATCAAGAGAGGTAAAAGAGAGGGACTGAAGATTCAGACAGGCTGATACCTGTTTTTGCCTTCTCTGATCTGTTAGGGAAAGACTCACGGAGACTGAATCTATTTAAAACCCCAGAACAGTAACCCATTGTGTGAGGCACCAAAGAACTTTTTGGAAAATTGATTTTCCAACCATGCTGTTGAAGAAACAACAACAATATGTTGGTGTGAGATTCTGCTAAATGAAAAGATGAAGCTTGAACCCAAGATATTGTCTAGGTAATTAAACACTGCAATACCTTGAGATCTGATCACAGACTATAGAGCACCCAGAACCTTTGTGAAAATTCTTGGAGCTGTAGCCAGAACCAAATGGTAGAGCAACAAACTGAAAATGACTGCCTAGAAAGGCAAACCTCAGAAACTAGTAATGTTCCCTGTAGATAAGTACCCTTTAAATTGATTAAGGACATAAAATTACCTTGCTGAACAAAAGGCAGAATAGTCTGAATATTTTCCATCTTGAAAGCATGAATTCTGACAAACTTGATCAGAACTAGTCTAAAAGTACCTTCTTTCTTTAGAACAATGAAGATGTTTGAATAAAATCCCATCCCCTGTCCCTGAAAAGGAACTGGAATCATCACTCCCATAGTTTCCAGATCTAAAACAGACTGAAAAAGGCTTTTGGCCTTTAAGGGATACCTTGTAACATTGGACAGAGAAAAAAAACTTCACCTGGGAGGCCTTGTTCTAAATTCTATTCTATAACCCTGGGAAACTATATTCTCAACCCAGGGATCTGGAACAGACTGAAGCCAAGCCTCCTGTAAAAGGTATAACCTACCCCCAACCAGAGTTGCTAGATCAGGGGGGCTGCACCTTCATGCAGACTTGGAAGTAGGAGTGCAATTTTTGGCTTGCTTGGGCCTGTTTCAATTAGCAGTAGGCCTCCAGACTGGGACAGATGTGCTTTGTTGCTAAGAGGAATAAACTTTCCGTTCCTTGTTGGGACGAAAGAAACGAAAATGATTGTAAGCTTTAGATTTCCCCTTGGACTTCTTGCCTTAAGGAATAAAAGCCCCTTTAACTCCAATAACAGTAGACATTATAGAATCCAAATCAGATATGAAAAGAAAGCGACAAAAGTCTTGATTTAGACACCATATTAGCAGACCAGGTCTTAAGCCAGTAAAAGGCCAAATCAGTACTGAGACATTTCAGCAGAGGTTATGGAACAGGAGTATATTGTAGGAGGCAAAAGATAAGTCCATGTAACCAATTATGAAAGGTCTGTGACATATTTTCCCATGAGGCGAAAAAAAGAGCCACTAACCCTACACCATAACACTGTACTCTGAGGGGAAAACAGACCTCAACATAAACTGAAAACTCTTCTCTCTGAAGAATTAGATGCACATCTTCATTCTTCAACCACCTCCAGCGGAGGCAAAGACAAGACTGAGGTACCTATGAGGTGGGAGGGGTTTTATAGAGCTCTTGGGTTTGGGATTCTTTGCCTCCTTCTGGTAGCAGGGAAGAGTAATTCCCAGGAGTGATGGATTGTGGACTCTCACCACCTGTATGAAAGAAATAAAGTTCTAAAATGTTCAAGTATTGTATAGAGACAGAGATAAGAAAGCATTTGAGTGATGAGATAAAGATGTATGATCTCTTTGCAACCTTAGGCTATTTTTACCGATTGTGGTTTTGAAGAGCAAATACAGCCATTTAATTTACATGGGGAGCTAATTAAGGGGAAACAATGATACTGTACACTGTCCCTTTAACTTATACATGTAAACCTTTATATCTAAGCAATTAATGCACATTGCTATCACCAAACCGAAAATATAAAGCACTTATTAGATAATAAAAACTATTGCCATGCCAAAGGGCTTTGCAAGTTTTTTAATTTGCTTTTATTATAAGATCTAATTTTTTTTATTTTGTAGTAGGAATGCCCATCTAGTTCATGTGTTAATGAACAATAATTTCCCGGTTTGATAAAAAAAAAAACTCAAAATAGATAAAAATTTTAGTTGCGCACATCATCACTTCAATCATGGGTTGATATTTTTGGTTAAATGTAACATAATCCTACAGTCTTTCAGGTTTTTACCCTGTTTATAACAAAACTAGATTTTCATGTTATACCATATATGTTATTTGGATAATGAAACATATTCAAACAGTGGTTATTCTAATAAATTGGAATCTGAACCTTTATTTGTATTCTGCTTTATGTGATTTAAATTACATTGCCAATGACAAAATGTGTCTCTTCATAAGCACATTATATCCTAAATAAGGCAGTACATTAGTGTCCCTGTGCATGTGGTTATCAAAGGGCAGTGATTAAACACCATGATTACACTAATTTTAAAGTCTTCTACCATGAAATTATTATACTCTTATTTTTTAATACCCCCCTCATCTTGGATATCTCACTTCCATAAGTGACTGAGATTGCACTAAAAAGTAAGTTTAGTCTATAATTATTGCCTCTGTGGAATATATATATATATATACATACAGTATATATATATATATATATATATATTTTTTTTTTTTTTTTTTTTTAAATGTTTATATATATATATATATATATATATATATATATGAAATCTTACTAGATAAAGGTTTATCTTATTTACAAGCACCTCTTATGTTACACGCTTTGAGAAAGCCGCATTGGATTGCCCTGGCGGCGAAACACGTGTAAGCGTTGTTTGTATCATACACCTCAGCAAGGCCAGCTGAGGACCCTGGATCCCTTGGAACCATTGGGATATCGAGTGTATCGTTGTCATAAGAGAAAGAACGCACAGATGAGCGCCTGAAATTAATATTGCAAGTGGACACACAGGAGGATTGGCATGGTCAGTGCTCTGCAGAGCTTACCCTGTGTTAAATCGGATATGAACATCACTACATAAGGAACGGGTGAGATCAGTCTATATTACTAACTTACACGACGGGTCCCTTGAGCGAGGGCTATCCCTCAGGAGGTAGTACCCTGTAGTAAGTACTCCCTTGTGCAATTATGAACTGTCAATATGTTATATAACACTGCATGATTTGATGCTGACTCACGAGACCACCCGCTTGCCATCACACTATGCTATCTTGCTGAACTACTTTACTTTATTTCAATACTGCTTGGCGCTTATACTGTGCAGACTGACTGCAGATGTAGCATTCTAACAACATAGTATGATCATTGTACTAATGCTTTTGGACACAGACGCTGCATACTCAGATACTCTCTGTCATTGGATTATCCTTTGAAATCAGCTGTCAATACCAGACTAATTATTGTGGATTATGTGCACAATTGTGATCATTCCCAATGGCCATTGGTATATAGGTTGTTTTATGCTATTTTGAGGTCATAGAATTTTTATGGTATTTTACTAGATCTTATGTTATTTTGTACTAATAAAGCTAGACATGTTTTTTTGTATAAACATTCATGACTAGTATTTTTTCATGCCTATAGATAAGGAGGGGCTCTCTATTACTTGGATCCTCTGGTTTGTTTGCTATCCACTTGGAGGGCTTATATTTCTTTATTTAGTTTAAATGATTTGTGCTGGCATAGAGCAGTGACGTGCAGTAATAGGAGGCAGGGGAGGCAGTGCCTCCCTTGTCCAATCAGGGCAAAAAAAATATTTCAAGTAATATTTATTAAAAATAAAAAAAGTTTTTTTTCTTCTATTTTTTTGCCACGCCCACCCCCACACCAAGGGTACCCCCCCACCCCCCAATGGCGATTTTACCCACAATCATTTTTATTTTATTTTATTTTACTGCGCTTGCGCAGCAGCCAAATTCTGCATAGCATCCATTGTTGCACAATTAGGAGGCAGTGAGCCGGTCCGCTGCCCTCCATTAATTGCGCAACAATGGATCTAAAATACAATCCTCTGCTCACTTAGAGCTGCGCCACCCACTGGTGACTCGCCCTCAGTAGCTCCAATGGAGGCGGTTCTCAAAACCGCCTCTATGATGAGCTAGATCACTCAGCCAATCAGCATTCAGCACTGCGGGAGGTGTGCCTGCTGATTGACAGAGTGACGTTGCACCGGGCTTCAGTTCAGGCGGGAAGTCTGGTAGAGATAGGAGGGAGCTGCAACTGCGTGCCTGTATTGCATTTGCAAAGTGCAATCTCAGTTTGTTGGCTCAGTGTGGAGGTCGGAGGTCCTGGAGTGGAGGTAGGAGGAGGACTGTGGTGGTGTGGAGAAGAAGACTCAGAGGTGGAGCAGTGCAGGCTGCACACTCTGCAGGAGCCAAGGAGGACAGGAGTGGAGGAGCGGACACGGTGCCTCGCTGCCATGTGGGTGGACCCGGTGGAGTGTGACAGTCACTGTCTCTCAGAGTCTCAGTCAGCGGCTGAGCGGACCGACCGGACCTCATCACCTTAGCTCAGAGGTACTCGCATAGCAAAACTCATCCTTTTAGCAGATGACTGTCTGTTTAATCCCAGTAATGTTAAGAGGTTACAGTTTGCTAACAAATTGCCAAACCCAGCTTTACAGCATACAGTTACAGCATATGCTATTCTGGGGCATAACTTATTACAGGGGGGCTAGGGGCATAATTTATTGCAGGGGGGCTGGGTGCATCATTTATGGCTGGGGGCATCATTTTATTACAGGGGAGCTGGGGAAACCATTTATTGCAGGGGGGCTGGGGGCATCATTTATGGCTGGGGGCATCATTTTATTACAGGGGAGCTGGGGGGAACCATTTATTGCAGGGGGCTGGGGGCATCATTTATGGCTGAGGGCATTATTTTATTGCAGGGGGCTGGGGGAATCATTTATTACAGGGGGGCTGGGGGTATCATTTATGACAGAGGGCATTATTTTATTGCAGGGGGCTGGGGGGATCATTTTATTACAGGGGAGCTGGGGGAACCATTTATTGCAGGGGGGCTGGGTGCATCATTTATGGCTGAGGGCATTATTTTATTGCAGGGGCTGGGGGAATCATTTATTACAGGGGGCTGGGGGGCATAATTTATGACTGAGTGCATTATTTTATTGCAGGGGGCTGGGGGGATCATTTTATTACAGGGGAGCTGGGGGAACCACTTATTGCAGAGGGCATCATTTATGGCTGAGGGCATTCTTTTATTGCAGGGGGCTGGGGGAATCATTTATTACAGGGGGCTGGGGGCATCATTTATGGCTGAGGGCATTATTTTATTGCAGGGGGCTGGGGGAATAATTTATTACAGGGGGCTGTGGGCATCATTTATGGCTGTGGGCATCATTTTATTGCAGGGGGCTTAGGGAATTATTTATTGCTGGGGTCATAATTTATTACAGGGGGCTGGGGGCATCATTTATTGCAGGGGGTTGGGGGCCATCATTTATGGCTTTGGGCATAATCTTATTGCAGGGGGGCTGGGGCATCATTTATTGCTGGGGGCATAATTTATTAGAGGGGGCTGGGGGCATCATTTATTGCAGGGGGGCTGAGGGCATCATTTATGCTGGGGCATCATTTTATTACAGGGGGCTGTGGGAATTATTTATTGCAGGGGTGCTAGGGCATCATTTTATTGCAGGGGCGGGGCAATAATTTATTGCTGGGGGGCTGGGGCATAATTTATTACAAGGGAGCTGGGAGCATCATTTTATTGCAGGGGTGCTGGGGACATTTTATTGCAGGGGGACTGGGGGCATAATTTATTGCAGGGGGGCTGGGGGCATAATTTATTGCAGGGGAGTTGGGGGTATCATTTATGGCTGGGGCATCATTATATTGCAGGGGGCTGGGGGCATTATGTATGGCTGGGGCATGATTTTATTGCAGGGGGCTGGGGGAATGATTTATGGCTGGGGCATAATTTTATTGCAGGGGGATGGGGGAATCATTTATTGCAGGGAGGCTGGGGCATCATTTTATTGCAGGGGAGCTGGGGGCATAATTTATTACAGGGGGGCCATGGGCATAATTTATTACAGGGCCTGGGGACATATATTGTGCATATATAAACATTCATTGTGTGTATAATTTTATTGCGGGGGTGGGGGGAATCTTTTATTGCTGGGGCTTGGGGCCTAATTTATTACAGAGGAGCTGTAAACATCATTTTATTGCAGGGGTGCTGGAGACATCATTTTATTGCAGCTGGGCTGTGGGCATCATTTTATTGCAGGGGGCTGGGGGCTTCATTTTGTTGCTGGGGGCATAATTTATTGCAGGAGGGGCTGGATCCCCTTCTTGGATTCTTGCATAAGGGCCCTGTGGTTTCTAGTTACACCTCTGGCATTAAGGTCTATCCTCCCCCATGCTATACACACACTCACTCACATACCCTCCCTCAGCAGTCAGCACATACACAGTGTGACTGTGAGTGTCCACCTGCAATACACTTTATTTGAGGATCATCTATCCTCCTGGGGCACTCTGTGTTGTTAAGAAAGTTTTCACTGCAGCAGTATGGCTATGTGATGATTATGACGTGATGTTAATTTTTTCCCGATCTAAGGGACTGAAGATTCCCAATGGGAAACGCTAATGATTGCTAATGATTCTGAATCTTTTGTCCCTTAGATCAGGAAAAATATATGTGTTTCTCCGGCGTATCATAGACAGTGCCTCACCAGCCTCTGACCTCACCGCACATCACTGGCATAGAGCATACTATACCCTAATTTTCCCTGCCCCCTTCCCTTCCTCCTCCCATCTTTTCCGCACTATCTTCCAATTTAAATTATACATACATATATATATATATATATATATACACACACACACACACAAAGTATATATATATATAATGTATTTTCCATTTGCTCTTTTCTCTAACTGTTACATGTAGTTGGTGGAATTTAAGTATCTGGACACAGTGTAACAAAACAAATAAAAGAATTTTCCATGTACGAAATTTTGGAGCACTGTCAAACTACCAAGCTAAATATATATGATAGCCTCTGATCGCGTAACTGCTGTCAAACAATCAAGGAAACAAGAATTTGCATGTTGCATTAGTTAATATTTAGCTCAAAGGCAAGAAACAAAAAGAAATATGTAGCTGAAAAACTTTCATTTTAACTCTGTTGCCAACATTTTTTTCTTTTTAATCAAATGCATTAAAAACATAGAATATGATGGCAGATAACAGCCACCTCGTAATTTTCTCCTGGACCATTTTCTACATTCCTACATATTTACCATGCTTATTTTTTAAGGTTGTGTGAGTGTTAAAATGTAAGGGATTATTAATTTACTGCACCTTTCAGTTTACTTCTACTATCAAAAATACATAGTTTTCTTTGTATCCTTTGTTGAAATACATACCTAGGTAGGTTCGGGCACAGCAGTACACTACAGGGAGATAGTGGGTGATTGATAGCTACAAGAGTATGCCTCTTTGGCTCACCAGATGTGTTCAGCTAGCTTTCAGTAGTTCATTGCTGTTTACTTTGCTCGGCAGCTGACTTTGTGCCAGATTACGAGTGGCGCTCTGTTACGTGCAAGTGATATTAGGTTCGTATGTGCACGTCAGATGTAGCGCACAGATTACAAGTTTTAAAGGGACAGTCAAGTCTAAAAAAAACTTTCATGATTTAAATAGGGAATGTAATTTTGCTTTGTTCTCTTGGTATTCTTAGTTGAAAGGTAAACCTAGGAGGTTCATATGCTAATTTCTTAGACCTTGAAGGCCGCCTCTAATCTAAATGCATTTTGACAGTTTTTCACCACTAGAGGGCGTTAGTTCATGTGTTTCATATAGATAACATTGAGCTCATGCGCGTGAATTTACAGAGGAGTCAATACTGATTGGCTAAAATGCAAGTCTGTCAAAAGAACTGAAATAAGGGGGCAATCTGCAGAGGCAAAATGTGTATTATTAGAACTGTGTTGGTTATGCAAAACTGGTGAATAGGTAATTAAGGGATTATCTATCTTTTAAAACAACAACAATTCTGGTGTTGACTGTCCCTTTAAGTAAATGCAATTACCTGAGCGCAATTGAAGGTAACACGCATCGGGATAGCTCTTTTTAACTGTTCAGGAAACAAAAAAGTGTCACAATACATATCAAAAATATGTTACAGGTACAGTTACTCAAAATGACACCACCTAAATTATTCAAAAAAATATTGCACACAAAAGTTATAAAGGCTCAAAGATTTGATGCCTCAGGGGGAAGGCAAAGGACTTTAACTGTGTGCGTACATTTGTATTTATATATGTATATATATATATATATATATATATATATATATATATATATATATATACTGTATATATGCATTTACAGACATATATACACATATAAACAATACATAAATACATATTTATATGTATATATATATATAGAGAGAGAGAGAGAGAGAGAGAGAGAGAGAGAGAGAGAGAGAGAGAGAGAGAGTGCATTGGAACCCTTTACAGTACAGTAGATGAAAACATGAAAAAGCATATTAATCCAATATTCCTTTTTAATAAAATGTTATACTCTGTATTTACAGTAAATATTTCATATTCCAATGTTCTGCACATAGCAGAATATGTTATATGTATTTATAAATAGATATTTATATATATATATATATATATATATACATATATATATACTATAATATAAAAGGCCAAGTGTGTTTGTCCGAAGCTGTCATGCACAGTAGAGACAGCATGAGGACAAACACGCCTGGCCTTACCTGACATGCTGTTTGCGGTGGTGGGGTGAAAGTGGGCGTGGCGTGGCCGGGCATGGGGGGCGTGGTCGGGCGCGGTGGGCACAAGAGAGAGGGGAGAGAAATAGAAAGAGAAGGGAGAGACAAAAAGAGATAGGAAAGAGCTAAAGAGAGGGAGGAAGAGCAGAAGAGAGGGGGAAAAGCAGAAGACGGGGGGAAAGAGCAGAAGAGAGGGGGAGAGAGAGCAAAATAGAGGGGGAAAAACAAAAGAGAGGGGAAAGAGCAAAATAGAGGGAAGAGAGAGAAAAAGAGAGGGGGGAGCGAGAGAGCAAAAGAGAGGGGGAGAGAGAAAATAAGAGGGGGAAAAAGAGAGAGCAAAAGATAGGGGAAGAGAGAGAGCAAAAGAGAGGGGGGAGAGAGAGCAAAAGAAGAGAGGGGGAAAGGGAGGGGGGAGAGAGGGGGGAGAGAGAGCAAAAGAGAGGGGGGAGAGAGCAATAGAAAGGGGAGAGAGAGAGCAAAAGAGAGGCATGGAGCGAGAGCAAAAGAGAGGGGAAAGAGCAAAAGAGAGGGGGGAGAGAGTGCAAAAGAGAGGGGAGAGAGAGCAATAGAGAGGGGGAGAGAGAGAAAAATAGAGGAAGAGAAAAAGCAAAAAAGAGAGGGAGAGAGCAAAAGAGAGGGGGTGGGAGAGAGATCAATAAAGAGGGGGAGAGAGAGAAAAAGAGAGGGGGAGAGAGAGCAAAAGAGAGGGATGGAGAGAGAAAGCAAAAGAGAGGGGGGAGAGAGAGAGCAAAAGAGAGGGAGGAGAGAGAGAGCAAAAGAGAGGGATGGAGAAAAAGAGCAAAAGAGAGGGATGGACAGAGACAGAGCCAAAGAGAGGGGGAGAGAGAGCGTGCAAAAGAGAGGGGGAGAGAGAGAGCGCAAAAGAGAGGGGGAGAGAGAGAGTGCAAAAGAGAGGGGTAGAGAGAGAGCGCAAAAGAGAGGGGGGAGAGAGAGCGCAAAAGAGAGGGGGAGAGAGAGCGCAAAAGAGAGAGAGAGCTCAAAAGAGAAGGAGAGAGAGCTCAAAATAGAGAGAGAACACAAAAGAGATGGGGAGAGAGAGAGTGCAAAGAGAGGGGGAGAGAGAGAGTGCAAAAGAGAGGGGGAGAGAGAGCGCAAAAGAGAGAGAGAGCTCAAAAGAGAAGGGGAGAGAGCGCAAAAGAGGAGGAGAGAGCACAAAAGAGAGGGGCAGAGAGCGCAAAAGATAGGGAGAGAGAGAGCAAAAGAGAGGGGGGAGAGAGAGAGCAAAAGAGAGGGAGGAGAGAGAGAGCAAAAGAGAGGTGGAGCGAGAGAGAGCACAAAAGAGAGGGGGAGAGAGCACAAAAGAAAGGGGGAGAGAGAGCAAGGGGTGGGACTGCTGTACTGCAAAAAATGGCCCGTGTGAACGGGCTTTAGGACTAGTATATATATAGTGTTTTTTAAGACAGCTTCGCTTTTGATATATGAAAAACAAGAGCTATATATAATGGCAAGTAGATGCCGTTAAAATCCAACCTCTTCACTTCATAAGCTGTACTGTATAAGCATAGGATACCTTTATGACTAAACACAAATACATAAGATTAGTAGAAATAGCTATCATTTTGGTTGTCCTTGCATGTACACATCAGTAGAAAGAGCCAATCAAAGGAGTACTATGGTACACACCCCTTTTCACTCCGTGTAATTAGTTGTTTCTACTGAGTACTAGAGAATATATAATATAATATATAAAGATGGCTTTCCTTTTTAAAAATAAAAAAAGAGTAACAGTGTATTTTTGCATTTTAAATAATAAGAATCTAGATGTCAGCCTTACATTTAATAGTTACAATATATGGAAGGAGAAGCTCTTTCAACAAATAGCTTGAATCAAACACCATGTTATATGCCTGCCAAATTTCTGTATTGGCTGATCTCGCTATTGTCATACAAACAGTTTGAACCAATCAAAGAAGTGTTAATATACACACCTCTTTTATTCCGTGAATACTATTCTTTGTATGCTAAATGAAATCAGATTTTTACACCACATATATAATATATGAGTACCTGTTACTAAGTGTGCATATGTAAACAATGATAAATGAACTTTGGAATGTAAATAAGAGGGTTAATCTATAACCAATCAGTATTGAATGAATTGAGGGGTGTGCCACAGCTCCGTCTATTTAAACACCTACTTAATGGCGTTCTCTGTAATTCTAATTCCTCTGATGAAGAAGGCTCACAGTGCCTTTGAAACGCGTCAGGATTTTGTGTGGGACAACGCCATTGCTATTGTCCCCATTTGCATTCAGTTGGAGAGAAGTTGTATATATTTTGTGAAAGTGCTGTTGTATTACCTCATAAATATTGAGGGTTTTAAATGTGATCATACATCCATATGGTGTAAAGTGTATGTTTCTTTTCTGTGTTCAATAAATACTGTGTTGCACTATCCCCCTCTCCATTTGAATTACATGTAATCTGGGATTGCCATTGGGACAACGCTGGAAGACTAATACCACTACATGATGTGGAGCTACACCTGGTATCTATACAGAGATCTGTCCTACACTATGCGGCCCTTACCTCATATGATTGATGTAGAAGAGCATAAGTAGATACCCATATGGGACCAGGATTATTGAGCCTTTTGTATCAACTTTATTTTTAAATAGTATGTTTTTATTTAAATTTTGGAGCTATTATATACTCCCCCTGTTTCTGGTTATCTCAGTTCTTAAAATTGAACATTTTATTAGTTTATGTGTGTCTATATATTCATACAGTATTTTTAAGATTTATTAACTTTCTATCTTGTAATTGCTGGTTTACTTCTTGTGACTATATTAACTTTTCCCATTCGAACATTACATTTTCTACCACTAGTGATCTACTCACTATACTATCAATATTATTACCAGCAGTAGTATATTAAATTAGATTTCAAACATTATATATATTTGTTGTCCATGCGCCGATCCACAACTACTCTTTTATATATGTATATATCTATACCAATATATAATAATGTATATTTAGGTATAGATATATGTAGATATATGTATTTATGAATAAAAAGAACACATGCATCCATATGTTTATATTTATTTTTTAGGAGAGACACAAATTTTATTATTTTAAGATCTTTAAAGATCGTCAATGGATAATTTGGGCGCTTTGAATATTTTCAACACATTTGAACACTAATATTGGACATTATTTTTATTATCATTTTAATCACTGTTGGACACATTTTTTTCATATCGGATACATTTATTTTCCACATCCGATATTTATTTGGCAATCTGATATATACATATATGTTTTTTATTTTATCCTTTTTAATCCATATTTGATTTGTAACTATTATTGCATTATGTTTATTGTGATCATTGTTTACAAAAGTTTATGTCAAAACTTTATTCCCACTTTAGCCTATGAGGTGTTCCCAATTGTATGTACTGTATGTTAACTTATATACGTATATGTCCCTAATTGGCAACACTAGAAGATTTAACATTTACAAATATACGATTATGCAAAACATTGCAAAATTTGCTTGCAAAATTATTTTAAAACCTTTCTTGTTTATTTCTTGCAGTTTAGTGATTAATTTGTAATGCATAAACCAAAAATAATATGTGTTAAAGCATTGTTTACTTGAAAGTACCATCATTAATCTCATGAAAACGTTTAGTTTTGTGCTTCTAACCTTTAGAAATATGTTTTTTATTTATGGAAATACTTCCAAAATATACAGCATCATTTTGATGCAAACAGTGTTATATCAATTAATCTATCTCATCAGAAGGGAACACTGTCAACAAAATTTCAGAGACACCTAATTGCAAAACATTTCTGGATATAAGCCCTGTTTATAATCACATACATGTATTCCACAAAAACCCTATGAGCTCAGAGGCATCTGTCTAGCTGCAGGCTTCCAGGAGGTAACTCTCTTCAGACACATTTTAGCTGAAAACCCTTTACTATAGGAAATGTGGAAAGCATCATATTATTTTGTCTCACATGTACAGCATTAAAAGTGTTTTTATTCAAAACATTATTACTTATGGCTCAATAACAATATAACCCCAATCTCCCAAACATACAGCAATTTTTTTTATCTCAAAAAAAGTAATTAATATTGTTATCATTTAAGATACGCAAGCAAAAAAAAAAAAATTCCCATAAATGAATTAAAGGGATAATAAACCCAATTTGTTTTTTCTTTCATGATTCCGAATATAGAAACCCTTTTTTTTAATTATAGGTATTATGAACCAAATACAAGCTCCAGAACTAACAATTGCCATCAAACTAGGGACATGCAGGTTTTTCAAGAAAACCAGAATCAGAGAATTTATCCCAGGAATCAAATAAGATTCAAACAAATGGAAAGGAATGTAGAAGAAAAGGGACCATGGGAGTCTCCTCTCATAGAAAAGAGGAAAAGGTCACAAGCAAGCGTGGCCACAGAGGGAGAGGCAATACAACCAAAAAGGAGAAACTTGAAAGAATGAAGAGAGGTATTTACAATGTATCTAAACATATACTCTCTAATGAAGAGATTGCAGTTTTAAGTAGAGGCCTATCTTTCAGTCCCTCAAACTCTCACAATATTTTTGATCGTTTTGTTGATCTTAATAGATTTATATGAAAACTATCCCTTCAAAAATATTTCTTTGGTAAAAGACAGAAAAATACTGATATGTCACCTATTCTTACAGATAAAATGGATTCTAAACTGAAAGATGAAGATCTAGTTTATTTTAAGCTTGATGAGCTATGTTATCTCTTATATGATGGATTATTCATACTGATCTCTGTCATCCTTCAAATTCCAATCCTCCAAATAATTGTCCTAACCCACAACTTTTCCAGACTTTAGTTTTAGATGAATTTAGTAAGATCCCTCCGATAGGTAAAAATAGACGGAATTTAAATAGAGCCCTAATCAAATTGAGTAATATCAATGATCTAAAATTAAGACAGGCGGTTAAAGGCTGAGTGATTGCTTTGAAGGAAAGACGTGATTACCTCAAAGAAGCTAACAGAATACTTTTGGATAAGGACTATTATATGAAGCTTAAGTATGATTCAACCAAAGATTTAATGAGAAAACCCATTAAACTAATAGATGATGCCTTCCTGGAGGGGATTTTAATGAAAAGAGAGAGAGATTATCTTATTCCATGCCATCCTAGTTTGTCTTATTATTACCATCTGCCAAAGATTCATAAAACTTTGGTTGACCCTCCAGGTAAACCCATTATTTCTGGTATCGACAATCTGACTTGCAACCAATCACAGTATGTAGACCAATTTCTAACGAAAATGGTCATTACTTACCATCTTATATAAGAGACTTGTCAGATCTTATTACGAAAGTAAAAAAATTTAGGAAAAAGGATAGAGATCTAATTTGGTTTACATTTGATGTCACGGCTCTATATTCTAACATCACACATTTATTGGGCCTAGAGGCAGTTAAACATTACCTCGAGAAGGATATTTATCTTCCAGAGAGTCAATTGGATTTTCTCCTCAAGGTCATCTTGTTCGTACTGGAACACTCTAAGTTTTGCAAATCTCTTTATAGGATGGTTTGAAGAAAAATGCATCTATTCTTCAACCTTTGTAACAAGCTTGGTGTTCTATGGCCGTTATATCGACGGCCTCATTTTTTTATGGGAGGGATCTATCTCTGAAGAGCAATCTTTTGTGGAATATTTGAATTCAAATGATATGGGTATATCTTTCAGTTCCAAAGTAAACGCAACTAGTATAGAATTTCTAGATCTTGAGCTTTCCTGGAATAAGGAAGGTCTGGTCTCTACTAAAACATATTTCAAAGAAGTAGACTCTATTAGTTATCTAAATTTTAAAAGCAACCATTATGCCCCTTGGATTAGGAATATTCTGTTTAACCAATTTTGCCATTTTAGAAGGAACTGCAGTAATGTTGAGGTATTTGAGGAGCAGTCCCTCATTCTGACTGATAGGTTCATAGAGAAAGGATACCCCAGAGATATGATCAATAGAGGGGTTTTAGAATCAAAGAATAAGAGTAGAAATTAATTATTTTAATCCCGTAAAAATCTAACTGGAAATAGACAAAAGGTTAATAAATGTGAATTGTGGTTTATTACTCAATTCAACAGCAATCATCAACATAAAAGAGCTGCGCTAGAGAAATATTGGTTCATTTTATTGAAAGATCCAATCCTTCAAGAACTAGAAGAGAATTCTCCATTGTGTACAGTACTTTCAAAAAAGCTCCCACTTTAAAGAACAAATTATCACCCAGTAAAATTGTTAAGACAAAATCTGGTATTAAATCAGGGAGATATGCTTTTGAAAACAATGTGTTGAATAAGAAAGGCCTTTTTAAATGTGGGAGGAAATTATGTGGTATATGCAAATAAATTGAGACAGGGGCCAATAGTTTTAGGTCACATGCAACAACTAGTTAAACTAATTGTAATAGAGGATACAATCCAGTTTAGAAAAAAGAACCAGTGCTACAATAGTATAATACTGTTCAGCTCTGCTAGAGCAAAAAATGTATAAAGGATAAAAATATTCCATATCATTCATACAATTTAACTTTATTTTTATCAACTAGGAACTTACACACATACAGTAGCTAGGCTGAAAGTTAAAAACACTTAAACTCTGTTGAATGCACAATCGCAATTGAGTACTATGACAAAAGATCAGAAATGTTCTACAGTCCTCAGTCCTAAGTATTGGTAAATAGACTAAGCCCTTACAATCCGAGGGCTGATTAATATTACTTCTTTAAATTATAAGGACCAGAGGCTGTGATACATACTAATCAGTTAATATTCCATAACTTTTAACAACAAGAGCAAGTAAACACTTAAACTCTGTTGAATGCACAATCGCAATTGAGTACTATGACAAAAGATCAGAAATGTTCTACAGTCCTCAGTCCTAAGTATTAGTAAATAGACTAAGCCCTTACAATCCGAGGGCTGATTAATATTACTACTTTAACTTATAAGGACCAGAGGCTGTGATACATACTATTCAGTTAATAATCCATAACTTTTAACAACAAGAGCAAGCTAGTTAAAACACGAACAGGAGAGACTGAGCTACCCCTGTCGGACCCCTGACACGCGTTTCACAAATGCTTCCTCAGAGGGGGTGCAGGCTGCTGCTACTCAGCGCGATATATTCCATCTATTTGCCCACCTACTTGGAATTATTGGTCTAGACGGTAGGCGTTGTCCGCCTGTGATTGAATGAGTCAAATGTCAATCAATGCATTCAGTACCGACGCATTACATACTGAGCGTAATGAATTGGGTGTGTTGCACCTGTGAGTCTACTGTTGGCCCACCTACTGTAGATCATTGGTCTCTACAAGAGGTGGTATCTGCCTATGATTGAGTAAATCCGACGTCAATCAGAATACTCTTAGCCGATGTATCTCATACTGATCGTCATAGAGTGGGTGTATTCCTTCTAGTGAATCATCTTGATTATAAGCCAATCCGTGGATCATGAATTGCAGAATAGCTGGGTGTGTAGTAATAGACAAAGGTCATTGGTGGATCATGAATCATGTAAACAGGATAGCGATCTTAATGCACAAATTTAAAATATATCATTATAAGGGTTATCACGTATTCCCAATATTTTTATATACTATATGTGCATCTGTAAAGTGAATGTTATTGGATCTATAATATTTTCTAAGACCCTCTTGTGTACATTGTCAAATCAATTACGATCTTCATCAACATGGCAAATTACGATCCCTAAATAGAGATTTTGTAACAGGAAAATATAGGAAGTATTTACAGTGTCATGAATTATTAGATACAGGTATACCCCGCTCATACAGCGGGTTAGGGACCGGAGCCCCGCTGTAAAGTGAAAACCGCCTTAAAGTGAAACAAGGCAGTTTTAGCTTTCTTTTCACTTGCCAGTGTGTTTAAAAACTTGAAAACATGTTTGAACTAACATATATTAGGAGTGCAATAGTGCTGCATTTAGTTTAACACTAGCACAGCACAGTGCTCAATAAATACTGTACCTGTAAAATAGTGACAATGACTGTAGTAAAATTTGTCAGACTATACCACTCAGACACAGATTGCACTGTAATGCTGTAAACAGAGTGAACTGAGCATAACAAAATGGAAAAGTCCCTTTTCTTGCAATCTCATGATGATTACAGCACTGTTTCAAAATCTTTGGAGGTTGAACTTCAGCTCCACAAAGCGCTGTATTAGCGAAGCGCTGTAAAGTGAAGCGCTGTAAAGTGAGGTATACCTGTATTTTTTATAAAATGTATGGATATCCATACTCGCCTTAATTATATGATACTTAGTGTAATTGTATCTGGG
Source organism: Bombina bombina (assembly GCF_027579735.1). Taxonomy (NCBI): domain Eukaryota; kingdom Metazoa; phylum Chordata; class Amphibia; order Anura; family Bombinatoridae; genus Bombina; species Bombina bombina. The sequence continues at coordinate 44,383,187 of NC_069506.1, forward strand.
GTATTGATTTAACACCTAAGTACTATAATAGATGTATATATATTTTTATTAATATTATTTTATAGAGTGCATTGATATCTATAATGAGTGATTTCTCAATAAATAAAACATGTATTGAAAATAATGTGCTGTGGAATACGTGAAAGTGAGTTGGTTATAATCCACATATATAACCAAAGTGTGTGGAAAAAGAAAAGGAGAATACTTATGATATAAGTGTTAAAGCGAGTGAAAAACAATTAAAATTATAAAAGTGCTCCATAATGAATAGTTGCTGATATCGATAATAAATATCATGGATATTAAATACCATATTAAAATTATTAAGTGAACATATCATTTATCATAAAATGATGATTTGTGATGAAATGTGTCTGCTAAAATTAAAAATTATGCCATAGTGCTCTTATTATGACGATGTGATGGAAAATTAAGAAAAACTATAAATTAGTGAATTACTGAACTGAACATTTTTAATATAGTGCCCACGTGAAGCATCACTCAAATAGTGAAGTGACGATTTTAGAAAAAATAATTGCCAGATTGTTGGGTAGCATAGTATAACAATTCACTGTGTGTAGTGTGTATGGATTCTCAGCTTTTATTACGTTTGTATGCTTGTAACCCCTACCACACAAGTGAAATAGATTTACTTGTATTTTATATATTTATATTTGTAGGTACCCTACGATATGAATTCTCTTGTGCTATATATTTATATTAGTGGGTATCCTAAAATTTTGAATAGTATGTATTGATTATTTTGGTACAAGTCTTTATAAACCTGCCTATTATTGTGAATACTTAAGTATATTATAATTGAACTATAAATATACAAAGTAATTATTGTAATCATTCATCCCGTTTGGTTTGACTGCATTCAATGAATAGATCCACTTATATTCCATTTTCAGTAATATTTTTTTTCAATATTGCCTCCCCTTATGCCCAGGGAAGCTTTTTGAATTACTGTATATTTTAAATCCTTGGTTGAGTTTTTGTGATGTGATAAAAAGTGTTTGGCCACTGAGGTTATTTTTTGCCATTGTTTAGATCTATTTGTGCATTTTTGATATTATAGGCATGTTCTAGGCGTGTTTTGACCTCTCTTGTCGTCATACCAACATAAATCATTTGGCAAGAACAGTAGAGTGCATACACTACTCCTATTGTTGTGCATGAGAAGTGAGATGCTACCCCCTAATTTATTTAGTTCTAAAGTTTTAGGTCACATGTTACCAAAAAATGTTTAAATATCACTTCTAGAATGATTTGTGACACCTCATTTGTAGTCTCTCTCTTAGAGTGTTCATGTGGGATCCAGTATACAGAAAGAACATCTAGGCCTGTTAAAAAAGGTGGAGTGAACACCTTAGAAATGTGAAGATATCTTCTTTGAAACATAGTGTTCCTAGACATATTATTTGTAATCATACTGAAACCCATGAATACCTTAAAATTAAACCCATTGAATGCATCCCTAAGTCTTGGGGAGGAAATAGATACAAAAAGCTGAGATAAAGGGAGACCTTTTGGGTCCGGAAACTCCAAACACTCTCAACCTATGGACTCACTGAAAATATAGATATAGCAACATTCAACAATTGATTACTAGCCCTCAGAGATCAGGGAGTTCTACATGGGAGTCTAAGGTCCATATGTACATTGACTTTTGTTCACATCTAGTTGATATTTATTAGTCCCCTGTATTTAGGGGGAGTATTTTCCCCACTGAATCCCCATCAAATAATATTTTATATTTTTTATTTTTCCTTTTTGTATTATTCACTATAATTTATTATTTTATATGTTAATTTTGAGGATTATTGTTGTCCTCTTTTATTAGTACGTATAGAATTGTTATTGTCTGTATGTTCATATTGTGTTTATGTATAATTAATACCTTTAGTGTTTTTATCTGTCTGGATATTTGCATCTGCATGGCTAAATATGAATTTTATTACAAGACCAGAGACTCCTATTTTGCATTCATTCTTTTACTACTCAAAATGCAGCACTTTAAAGAAATAACTCAGATACAATAATATTAAAACAGAACAGAAAACAAAGAATAACAATAAGTAGCTAGAGTGTGAGCTAACTTATAACACCAGGAAAAAAGTGACAAATCAGATTAGGAATAGTGTCCATAAACTAACCAATATGCAGCTAAACCGCCTCTTTCTTTTGCTGCTCATCTCTGAGATAAGTTGTGAAAAAAGTTTCTATAGAAAATTTTATTTAAAGTGTTTAATTTGTTTGTTGTTTCGTCTTATTATTATTTTATTGTGTTTTGTGAATTGTCAATATTTATTTATTTCGCCTTATAAAGTTTTTATTTTCCAATTAACGTTTCTTTCATTTTCCTTTCCTTGTAGTTTTTTCCTTTTAACCGTTATTTAAACGTTATTCCGTTTCCTTGTTTTATTTTCTCCTGACAGTTTTTCTTGAAGACTGTATACTTGTTGGCTCAATCATAACCCTTGCTGTGTCGCATTACGGTATAAGCTGTCAGCTGCCATTTTGTGGGCTGTCACTCAAAGTATTTTCCTGCCCTCTTAACTGCCGACAGCTCCTTTCAGTTTGGTCAGACATCGCCTCAGCTCCTCCCTCACTAAAATTAGCAACAGTTACAGTAACGCTGTTGTAGGAAATGTATTTATTTAATTTTGCCATCTTGTGGAAATTTTATAACATTTCACTACAGTTATTCACATTGCTATTTTTCATTTTAGAGAATTTTACTGTCAGAGAAATTTAGGTACATTTTTTTAAAAGTTTACACTCATTGCCCTGTGAATTTAGAAGTTAATTTTGTTATATATATTTATATATTTTAGTGTATTTATTTATTTAGTTTGTAAAAAAATTGTGTTAAAATTTCTGAAGCTGCAGAATCTTCTGCACCATTAACTGTTCATACTGTGACTCCCACTCTTCCATGAATAAATTATTTAATAAAATGTCATCGCTGATAGAAGGTCAATCTCAAGGTCCTAAACAACCCTTGAAAAGAAAGCTTACATCAAGTGCAGTTAAAACCAGCAAAAAACGTGTGACTAAATCTCGTCAGTTTCTGACTGATACCTCAATTCCTCACAGCAAAGGAACTAAAACTGCTGTTAAAAGAACCATGCATCCCAAGTGTACCCAAATGGGAGATTCTAATGTGGCTTCTAAATCTAAATATAACATTATTTCTAAACTTAATCCTCAATCTTCATCATATTCTAATAGTCCTGATGAGGATGACTATACAGACATTAATTCAGATTTGTTTAATTATAATTCTGATGATTCAGATCATTCTCCTGTGGCTAAAAAACATAAGAAAATGTCTAAAAAGACTAAAGATGATGAAGAAGAAGCTGAATTTATTGATTGTTTAGGTAACCCCAGGTTCAATCCTAACGAGTTACATCACCCTCGGTCTGCAGAATGGTGCCCAACCATTGATATTGCTAACTTTATTGATTTTCAGCTTAGAAAACCTCTTAAAAAGCAGACTCGCAATAAAATGAGAGCTGAGTGCCCCCGTCCGTACACCTGAAGTAGATCCCAAAATTTTGAAATTTATTGTCGCTCCAGGTTATAAAATTAAGAAAGGCATAGACAAATCATGGAAGATCTGTCAAGATAAATTATTAGATTCAGTGGGCCCTATCACCAAACTTTTTGAAATGTCCGAACAGGTTGTTGCAGAGAATGCTCTTTTAGACCCCTTTATTGTTCGAGAATGGGTGCAAAGACTTCTTTGCTTTGTAGGGAATACAAATACTGCGATGTCTTTAGAAAGGCGTCGTAATATTTTACGTAAGATTGATCCTAAAATTGCAGCCTTCGCCTCTAATGACCTTGTTTCAGATAGTAACGGTAGAGGCTGCTTTCCCGGCTGCCAGCCATTCTTATCAAGGTCTCAATATTACTAGATCCAAAATCAAAACCAATATCATCAAAACTAATACCAGTTCCAAAGAAACTTTCAAGGACCCTCAACCTCTTCCTTTTTTCCATCACAAGCCCGACCATGGAATCAAAGAGGTTTCAGAAGCCGAGCAAGTTCACGACCTGCTCCAAATAAATACCTTCTTTCCTTCCCCTGTTCTTTCTTCCCCAGACAGAATTGGTGGCAGACTTGCTTTATTCGCTCAAAATTGGGCTTCAATTACTTCAGACCCTTGGGTTCTCCAAGCAGTAACAGGCTTTCACCCAAGAAGACAAAATTCTGATTTAAAACGAAATTTCAAACCTTTTTTCCAAACAAGCAATTCTCACCGTACTTCAACATCACAATATTTATTTAAGCAACTTATTTCTGGTAAATAAGAAAAACAATGAATTCAGACCAGTTATAAATCTAAAATCCTGAAATGCTTATGTTGCATACCACCATTTCAAAATGGAAGGTATTCATCTGTTGAGAGAGTGTTTAAGAGAAAATGATTGGTTAGTTTGTCTAGATCTCACAGATGCTTATTTTACTGTTCCTATTGCCCAAGACCATTGGAAGTTTTTGATGTTCCGTTCGGAGGATCAATTCTGGAATTTCACTTGCCTCCCTTTTGGTCTGTCCTCTGCCCCTTGGATTTTCACCGAATTACTCAAACCTGTAATGGCTTTCTTAAGACTTTGGGTGTTCATCTAATAATTTATTTGGATGACATTTTAATCATGGACAAGAATTTTCTCTCCCTTCAGAATCATTTGTTTACCACCATAACCTTATTTGAATCCCTAGGTTTTATTGTAAACAAACAGAAATTGGTCCTTTCTCCAACCATGTCTCTGATTTTCTTGGGTTTTCAGATAGATACTGTTCTCTCTACCTTGAGTCTTCCTTCAGACAAAGTGAAGAATATTAAGAAAGAAATTTCCAAAACTTTATCCAAAGATTCTGTCCCTATAAAGACTATAGCCAGAATAGTAGGTTTACTATCATCCTCTATTCAGGCTATATTCCCTGCCCCTCTCCATTATCGCGAGCTCCAGAGATTGAAGATTCATCATTTGAGGAAAGATTTTTCTTATTCTCATCTAATTTCTTTATCTTCAGAAGCCAAAGAGGAACTTTCTTGGTGGCTTTCCCATTTGGAGGCTTGGAATGGGAGAGCTATCTTTGTCGAGACTCCCGATTTTGTCATAGAATCTGATGCCAGTCATTCAGGCTGGGGAGCTCGTTGTGGTCCCTCCATTACAGGTTTGCAGTCAAGAGTTTTGTCAAACTTTTCTCCCGTTTCCATTCTCCTGCATATGGACAATATTTCTGCAGTTCAGTATCTTAGTCGTTTGGGAGGTACCAAATCCAGAGATCTGTCCAATATCACCAAAGATTTTATTCATCTTTGTCTACAAAGGAACATCGCTGTCAAGGCAGAATATATTTCAGGACAATTGAATTCTGCAGCAGATTGGGGTTCTCGACATTTGACAGATTCCAGCGACTGAAAATTAGACAGGAACCTTTTTCTCTCTACTCAATCCCTCTTGGGTCCTTTTTGTTTGGATCTCTTTGCATCCAGGATCAATTTTCAAATTCATCCTTATTTCAGCTAGCGCCCAGATACGGATACAGCAGCTATAGATGCCTTCCTTCATCCGTGGCCACTTCAGGGATTATACGTGTTTCCTTCTTTTTCAATGATCGCGAGGACAATTTCAATTGTTCGCAGGGATCTTTTATCATTAACGATAGTGACCCCCTATGGCCGGTTAAGACGTGGTATCCTTTCCTTTTGGAGATGTTCATCAACATTCCAATTTTGTTTCCTCATCTTCTCACAGATCCAGAAGGCAATTTCCACAATCTAGTTCTTCAAGGTTCTCTCCATCTAGTGGCATGGACGATCTCAGGGGACCCTGGACTCTCTGAGGCCTTTCGGATAGAGCTAAATCGCTCATGCAAGACTCTTGAGCCCCAGGTACTCGTAGATGCTACTTTGCCGCCTGGTCTAAATGGACTAGCTGGTGCTTGCGGAGAGACTTGGATCCCTTTTTTTGGATCTAAGTGATATCATTAATTATTTGTCTCATCTCTTTGATTCAGGTCTAGCTTATAGATCTGTTAACGTTCATAGCTCTACAGATAATACAAAAGTACAAAGTATGTAAGATGTTAACAAACAATATCTATGTACAAGGTTAAATACTCCCTTCTGTTTGCACCACCGCCGTCTATCAGTCTCTCCCAAAATGAGACTGTGGTAATTGTAATGGTTTGTAGTATAGAGGTGCAGGTGTTTTCTTGATTATGCGCCAAAATTGCCTGAGAATGAGAGGACTTTATTTCTGTGTGTGTAGATCAACACCATATAATTGTGCAGTATACTTACTCTGAAAAATTCAGAGTCCAGCTTCTTCTTTATAAGTTAGTCTGAATGATAAGGTATTCCCCCAATCCACTGTAACTGTGGATACAAAGTGTCGTACTTCAAAAAGCAGTATGTAAATGATACAAAATGTGCAGTATACTTACTCCGATAAAATCGGAATCTGGCTCCCTATACAGCACTCCCGCTGATGTGGTTGGTAGAAATCCAAAGAGGCAGCAAGCAAAAGTTTCGTAAAAATACAAATTTATTTTAAAATGTCACTATGGACAGAAAGATAAAAGCTCATATTAAGAGGCTCTACGCGTTTCAATGATGTCTCCTCTTTCTCAAGAGCTGTAAACAGGTAAAGTGCTGATCGCGAGGACAATTTCAATTGTTCGCAGGGATCTTTTATCATTAACGATAGTGACCCCCTATGGCCGGTTAAGACGTGGTATCCTTTCCTTTTGGAGATGTTTATCAACATTCCAATTTTGTTTCCTCATCTTCTCACAGATCCAGAAGACAATTTCCACAATCTAGTTCTTCAAGGTTCTCTCCATCTAGTGGCATGGACGATCTCAGGGGACCCTGGACTCTCTGAGGCCTTTCGGATAGAGCTAAATTGCTCATGCAAGACTCTTGAGCCCCAGGTACTCGTAGATGCTACTTTGTCGCCTGGTCTAAATGGACTAGCTGGTGCTTGCGGAGAGACTTGGATCCCTTTTTTTGGATCTAAGTGATATCATTAATTATTTGTCTCATCTCTTTGATTCAGGTCTAGCTTATAGATCTGTTAACGTTCATTGCTCTGCCATTTCTGCTAGACATAATTTAATTAATAATCTTTCTGTTGGCAAACATCCTTTAGTTTGTATAGTACTCAAAGCTATTAGGTTAAAATGCCCCCCCTGTCCCTAAACATGAATTTTTTTGGGATGTGGATCTATTTTTTTCCCTTTTCAAATCTTGGCCTGATAAGGTTTCTCTGTCCCTAAAACAACTTTCTGCCAAACTTGCTACTCTTCTTTGTTTAATATCTTTTTGTAGAGTTTCTGATGTAAAAGCCTTGGACTGGAACGCTAAACGTTTTTCTCTGGAAGGAGTTACCTTTTTTCTGTCCTGTAGAACTAAGACTCTTTCTACTTCTATTTTCAATCCTTATCTTCCTTCCGAACCTGAATCCAGAACTTTGTCCTTCAGAAAACCATCTGATAATCAACTTCTTATTTCTTTTGTCCCTCCTCATTCACCTATCACTTCTACCTCAATTGCCAGGTGGGTCAAATGGGTCATGAAAGAAGCTGGGATTGACATGTCTTTCTCAGCACATTCAGTAAGAGGTTCTGCAGCTTCAAATGCCTTTTTGAAGTCTACTCCTCTTCAACAGATTCTGAATGCTGCTGATTGGTCCTCAGATTCTATTTTTTAAACAATTTTACTTCAGACCCATTCAACATGCCTCGCTTAATTTATTTTCTTAATTGCTTTAAACTTGCAAAACCCCTTGCACCAATTGGATGTAGCTACTACGTCACTCAGTACTTTGCCCAGCCGTCAGAATGTACAGACTGTCCGTTTAGACAGCGGAGACTGCAGCTGGGGGAAGAAAGCATCTGCCTTCATATGGTAAGGGAGCACTGATCATGCTTCATTTATTTTATGAAGCCAGATCGCCAACCCTTTAATAATCCTCCATAAATGTTTCCTTTATTTGACCATATCTGGTGGCTTAATAATAGCATTAAATATACCAAAAGAGATCAATACCTTGGGTTTTATATATATATATATATATATATATATATATATATATATATATATATATATATATATATATATATATATATATATATATATATATGTATATAGTTTGCATAGGTAAATAAAAAAAAAGGTTCTATTCTTTTTTTTTTTAAATGGAGTGATAGAGAAATGCTTTGGGACAGTTTTTTCCCAATGTCAGAGACCAAGCTAGGGTCCTGTACCAGAACAGACAGGAAATTAAGGAGGAGGCAGCAGTGACAGCGGCAAGGCCAGGGTCAGGTACCAGAACAGACGGGAGATTAAAGGGACATGAAACCCACATTTTTTCTTTCATGATTTAGAAAGAGAATGCAATTTTAAACATCTTTCTAATTTACTTCTATTATCTCATTTTTTATATTCTCTTAATATTCTTTGCTGAAAAGCATATCTAGATATGCTCAGTAGCTGCTGATTGGTTGCTGCACATGGAAGCCTCGCGTGATTGGCTCACCCATGTGCATTGCTTTTTCTTCAACTAAGGATATCTAAAAAATGAAGCAAAATAAATAATAGAAGTAAATTGCAATGCTGTTTAAATTTGTATTCTCTATCTGAATCATGAAAGAAAGATTTTGGGTTTAGTGGCCCTTTAAGGAGCATGCAGCATAGGAGCCTATGGAAGCCCGTGTTCGCATTGCAATTTACTTGTAATACCAGCGCACATTATCGTGCGTTGATATTACAAAGTGGAGCGCTACTATCGCTTGCACACAAGCTATATCTAGCGCTCCACTTGTAATCTAGCCCTAAGTATGTTCTTAAACTACTGCCTTGGAGTGTTTTAGAATCGACTATCTAGTGTTAAAATGCCTAAAGCTATTTTTTAAACATAATCTGTATTGTAAAGTGGCATTTTATTCATTCACCTTAAAGGGACAGTCAAGTCAAAAAAAAAAAACGTTCATGATTTAAGTAGTGCATGTAATTTTAAACAACTTCCCAATTTACTTTTATCACCAATTTTGATTTGTTCTTTTGGTATTCTTAGTTGAAAGCTAAACCTAGGAGGTTCATATGCTAATTTCTTAGATCTTGAAGACTGCCTCTAATCTGAACGCATTTTGACCACTAGAGGGCATTTGTTCATGTGTTTCATATAGATAACATTGAGCTTATGCACGTGAAGTGACCTAGGAGTGAGCACTGATTGGCTAAAATGCAAGTCTGTCAAATGAAATAAAATAAGGGGGCAGTCAGCAGAAGCTTAGATACAAAGTAATTTACAGAGGTAAAAAGTATATATTATTATAACTGTGTTGGTTTTTCAAAACTGTGGAATGGGTAATAAAGGGATTATCTATCTGGTGTTGACTGTCCCTTTAAACAATTATGTTGCTATGCACAAAATACAAAACACAAACTGTAAATGAATAAAATGAAACTGTTATTTGGTTAAGTCTTCATTTCTTTTCTTTTTTTCTTTTTTTTACTGAAAATGTGTCATGTACAAATGTGTTTCAGTATAAATCTTCCCCTTATTATTAAATCAGGTCTCACATTTCACATAGAGCTTATAAAAAGCAAATATCTAGAGAGCCTTAAGGGACATAAAACCCAGATTTTTTTTCTTTCACGATTCAGATAGAGAATACAATAATTTTAAAAAATTCCAGTTGACTTTTATTATTAAATTTGCATAGTTCTCATGTTATTCTTTGTTGAAGAGATATCTAGATAGGTAACGTGCACATGTCTGGGGCACTACATGACAGAAAAAAATGCTGTCATCTGGTGTTTTTGCTAAAGTATAACATTGTTGCAAAACTGCTGCAGACATGTGCTCACTCCTGAATTTACAATCCTGGTTTTCAACAAAGGACAACAAGAAAACAAAGAGAATTTGATAATTTAAGCAAATTGGAAAGTTGTTTAAAATTGTATGTTCAATCTGGATCATGAAATGAAATGTTTGGGTTTTATGTCCCTTTAATAAATGATCCCTCATTTAATTATTATTGAATTATAATTTGATATATCTAGGTATAGCTCATTATATCAACAATATATCTGTAAAAGCAATATGGAATAAGCTCTTTATTTTTTAGTTATTGTAAAATGTTTTTGTTCAACAGTATTGTTATTTCTTTATGACTGTCAACTTGCACATTTTCACTTGGAAAGGCTTTTTATTTCTCAAACAGAGGCTTCCCTCTAGTGGTAACATTGTGTAATTACAGCATTTGATTTACCTTATATTCATATAAAAGAGACATGAAACCCATTTTTTTCCTTTCTTGATTCAGATAGAGAATATTGTTTTTAACAACTTTTCTTCTATTATCAAATGTTCTTCATTCTCTTTGAGGCTGAAATGCCCTTATGGTTGGGATTCGACTGAATACTGAAAGAACTGTGAAAGGCACCTACCAGGCCAAAAAGAGGCCAAAACCAAGCGTCAACTAAGACGCAGGAAATGACGAACTTTCACCATGACGCAGGAAATGACGAACTTGCGCCATGACCGACACACATTCGTGCCCAAGAATGATGCAATAATTAACAGCATTTTGCGCCCTCCCAAGCCTAATTTGTCTGCAAGTTTTCCAAGAAAAAATCAAGTCAAATTGAAAAAAGACTATACCCCAGTTAAAACAAACTTCCTAAACATGATTCCCATAATGAAACTGCTGGACTGCAAAGGGAAATACACATAGACCTGGCAAATATAAGTAAAATACATATATTTAAAACTTTACATTAATACATAAAGCACCAAACCATAGCTGAGAGTGTCTTAAAATAATGATACATACTTACAAAAAGACACCCATCTACATATAGCAGATAGCCATACCAGTACTGAAAGCTATCAGCAGAGGTAATGGTATATAAGAGTATATCGTCGATCTGAAAAGGGAGGTAGGAGATGAATCAATGCGACCGATAACAGAGAACCCTTGAAAAGATTTCCCGCAAAGAAAACTATAAAATCAAACAGGCGATACTCTCTTCACATCCCTCGGACAAACACTGTACTCTGAGAGGAATTGGGCTTCAGAATGCTTAGAAGCGCTTATCATAAAAGAAATCATAAAAATCTAGCACAAACTTACTTCACCACCTCCATAGGAGGCAAAGTTTGTAAAACTGAATTGTGGGTGTGGGGAGGGGTGTATTTATAGGCATTTTGAGTTTGGGAAACTTTGCCCCTCCTGGTAGGATTGTACATCCCATATGTCACTAGCTCATGGACTCTTGCCATTTACATGAAAGAAAGAGGCTGCACTCTAGGGGCGCGATCCGATATCGATCGCAGTTTGCGGCGTAAGCGAGGGAACCGGCGTCGCCCGCAGTTTCAGCTCGCAACTCGAGCCATCCCATATAGGTCGCCGTCAGATGCTAATGTGCCGTAAGTCTCACAAACCAGCGATGTCCAGAAATCTGCGTAAGTACAAATTTCTGGCGTCGCCAGTGACTTGCGGCACGTTAGAATCTGCCGGCGCCTATAAAACCTGACTAAAGTCTAAAACACCCGCACTGTCTAACACGCCTCCCTAACATAGCCTGCACTGTCTAACACGCCTCCCTAACATAGCCCGCACTGTCTAACCCTCTATCCGCTATCCCCCCTCACTAGCCTAACAATAAAAAAGCTATTAACCCCTAAACCGCCGTTCCCGTACCCCGCCGCAACCTAATAAAATTATTAACCCCTAAACCGCCGCTCCCGTACCCCGCCGCCAGCTATATTATATCTATAACCCCCTAAAGTGAGCCCCTAACACCGCCGCCATCTATATTAAAATTATTAACCCCTAATGTAAGCCCCTTACACCGCCGCCATCTCTATTAAAATGATTAACCCCTAATTTAATCTACCTACCCCGCCGCCAGCTATATTATCTATATTAACCCTAAGTATATTATAGTTAATATAGGTATTACATTATATATATTAACTATATTAACCCTAATTATATTAGGGTTAATATAGTTAATATAGTTACTATAGTATTTATATTAACTATATTAACTCTATCTAACCCTAACTAAATTTATATTAAATTAATCTAATTCATTTATAAACTAAAATATTCCTATTTAAATCTTAATACTTACCTATAAAATAAACCCTAAGATAGCTACAATATAATTAATAATTACATTGTAGCTATGTTAGGGTTAATATTTATTTTACAGGTAAATTGTTAATTATTTTAACTAGGTATAATAGATATTAAATAGTTATTAACTATTTAATATCTACCTAGTTAAAATAATTACCCAATTACCTGTAAAATAAATCCTAACCTAAGTTACAAATACACCTACACTATCAATAAATTTAATAAACTACAAACATCTATCTAAAAATACAATTAAATTAACTAAACTAAATTACAAAAAAAACAAACACTAAATTACAAAAAATAAAAAAACGATTACAAGATATTTAAGCTAATTACACCTATTCTAAGCCCCCTAATAAAATAATAAACCCCCAAAATAAAAAAAATTCCCTGCCCTATTCTAAATTCAACAAATTTCAAAGCTCTTTACCTTACCAGCCCTTAAAAGGGCCTTTTGTGGGGCATGCCCCAAAGAATTCAGCTCTTTTGCATACAACAAATACAATACCCCCCCCCCCCCATTACAACCCACCACCCACATACCCCTATTCTAAACCCACCCAAACCCCCCTTAAAAAAGCCTAACACTACCCCCCTGAAGATCTCCCTACCTTGTCTTCACCACACCGGGCCGAACTCCTGATCCGATCCGGGCGATGTCTTCCACCAAGCGGCAAAGAAGAATTCTTCCTCCGGCGATGTCATCCTCCAAGCGGCAAAGAAGAATTCTTCCTCCGGCGACGTCTTCCTCCAAGCGGCAGCAAAGTCTTCATTCTTCCGGCGGCATCTTCAATCTTCTTTCTTCGCTCCGCCGCCGCGGAGCATCCATCCCGGCCGACTGCTGAACTTGGAATGAGGTACCTTTAAATGACGTCATCCAAGATGGCGTCCGCCGAATTCCGATTGGCTGATAGGATTCTATCAGCCAATCGGAATTAAGTTAAAAAAATCTGATTGGCTGATTGAATCAGCCAATCAGATTCAAGTTCAATCCGATTGGCTGATCCAATCAGCCAATCAGATTGAGCTCGCATTCTATTGGCTGTTCCGATCAGCCAATAGAATGCGAGCTCAATCTGATTGGCTGATTGGATCAGCCAATCGGATTGAACTTGAATCTGATTGGCTGATTCAATCAGCCAATCAGATTTTTTTAACTTAATTCCGATTGGCTGATAGAATCCTATCAGCCAATCGGAATTCGGCGGACGCCATCTTGGATGACGTCATTTAAAGGTACCTCATTCCAAGTTCAGCAGTCGGCCGGGATGGATGCTCCGTGGCGGCGGAGCGAAGAAAGAAGATTGAAGATGCCGCCGGAAGAATGAAGACTTTGCTGCCGCTTGGAGGAAGACGTCGCCGGAGGAAGAATTCTTCTTTGCCGCTTGGAGGATGACATCGCCGGAGGAAGAATTCTTCTTTGCCGCTTGGAGGAAGACATCGCCCGGATCGGATCAGGAGTTCGGCCCGGTGTGGTGAAGACAAGGTAGGGAGATCTTCAGGGGGGTAGTGTTAGGCTTTTTTAAGGGGGGTTTGGGTGGGTTTAGAATAGGGGTATGTGGGTGGTGGGTTGTAATGGGGGGGGGGGGTATTGTATTTGTTGTATGCAAAAGAGCTGAATTCTTTGGGGCATGCCCCACAAAAGGCCCTTTTAAGGGCTGGTAAGGTAAAGAGCTTTGAAATTTGTTGAATTTAGAATAGGGCAGGGAATTTTTTTTATTTTGGGGGTTTATTATTTTATTAGGGGGCTTAGAATAGGTGTAATTAGCTTAAATATCTTGTAATCGTTTTTTTATTTTTGTAATTTAGTGTTTGTTTTTTTTGTAATTTAGTTTAGTTAATTTAATTGTATTTTTAGATAGATGTTTGTAGTTTATTAAATTTATTGATAGTGTAGGTGTATTTGTAACTTAGGTTAGGATTTATTTTACAGGTAATTGGGTAATTATTTTAACTAGGTAGATATTAAATAGTTAATAACTATTTAATATCTATTATACCTAGTTAAAATAATTAACAATTTACCTGTAAAATAAATATTAACCCTAACATAGCTACAATTTAATTATTAATTATATTGTAGCTATCTTAGGGTTTATTTTATAGGTAAATATTTAGATTTAAATAGGAATATTTTAGTTTATAAATGAATTAGATTAATTTAATATAAATTTAGTTAGGGTTAGATAGAGTTAATATAGTTAATATAAATACTATAGTAACTATATTAACTATATTAACCCTAATATAATTAGGGTTAATATAGTTAATATATATAATGTAATACCTATATTAACTATAATATACTTAGGGTTAATATAGATAATATAGCTGGCGGCGGGGTAGGTAGATTAAATTAGGGGTTAATCATTTTAATAGAGATGGCGGCGGTGTAAGGGGCTTATATTAGGGGTTAATAATTTTTATATAGGTGGCGGCGGTGTAAGGGGTCAGATTAGGGGATAGATAAGGTAGATGGCGGCGGTTTTAGAGGCTCACAGTAGGGGGTTAGTTTATGTAGATGGCGGCGGGGTCCGGGAGCGGCGGTTTAGGGGGTAATAACTTTATTAGGGATTTCGGGGGGGGGGGGGGGATCGCGGTTGACAGGGAGATAGACATTGCGCATGCGTTAGGTGTTAGGTTTATTTTAGCAGATCGCGGTTGACAGGGAGATAGACATTGCGCATGCGTTAGGTGTTAGGTTTATTTTCTAGTTAGTTTAGGGAGTTACGGGGCTCCAATAGTCAGCGTAAGGCTTCTTACGGCTGCTTTTTGTGGCGAGGTGAAAATGGAGTAAGTTTTCTCCATTTTCGCCACGTAAGTCCTTACGCTGCATATTGGATACCAAACTGCGCGGGTTTGGTATACCTGCCTATGGCCCAAAAAACTGCGGGCGACGGCAGAAATATACGCGCGTAACTTCTAGGTTACGCCGTATATGTGATACCAAATCCGCGAAAATATTGGCGTCGCCGGCTTTTGCGGGCGACGATTTATATCGGATCGACCCCCTGGTGGGTACATTCCCATAGGTGTGGCTATTAAGCACTATTTGTTCCCAGCTGAGCACTTCTCTTTAGTGTTATACATGTAAATTATCCTTGGGAATTTTGTCTCCCTAAGGGTGATGGGATAAAAAATAAAAAGCCGTCTGGAAATTAAATAAGGGCGGGTCATGGACTCTCCATGCCAGGAAAGAAAATAATTTATCAGAATTTTGCTTTCTTTCTAGTGGCATGGAGAGTCCCTGATTCTATTCAATCACTAATGGGAACCAATACCCAAGCCAGAGACTACACAGAATGGAAAGGGAGAGAGAAACCAAGGCAGGCAAACCTAAACTGAGGGCAGCACTGCTTGAACCCTCCTCCCAAAAGAAACCTCAGCTGAGGCAAAACATCAAATTTAGAAAGGAATGTAACAAGGACCCAGGTGATGCCCTACAAATTTGCTCCATCGAAGCCTTGATTTTAAAGGCTCAGGAAGAAGAAACCGCACGAACCACATCCAGGTAGAATAGCAGACGTTCCTTCTGAGAAGAAGGATTAGGACAAAATGAAGGAACGAAAATTTCCTGATTGATATTGCGGTCCGAAACCAACTTAGGAAGAAATTCAAAATTGGTACATAGAACCGCCATATCCGCATGATAAATAAGATAAGGGGGATCACACAGCAGAGCTGAAAATTCTGAGACTCTATGAGCAGAAGAAATAGTCAACAAGAACAAAACCTTCCAAGACAACAGTTGAAGATCAACAGAATGCATAGGCTCAAACAGAGCCTGCTGCAGAAACCGAAGAACAAGATCAAGGCTCCCAGGCCACTTTTAATCCCACTCACATTCCCCCCTCCTCTCTTTGCATATGTTTAGCCAATGTGAAACACCTTATTGTGCAGTAACTTTTTTAATATTGTTTTTGTTTTATACCATAAATTAAATAATGCTACAGTAATAAATTAATACAAATAAGTGCATAGCAGTTAGCAAGTTGTTGAACTGAGAGAAAGCAGCGAGTGTTGACATTAATGTGAGGTCATGGCAGAGCTGGAAAAATTGTTTTATAATTATCATCTCTTATCTATCTTTCTCTACGCCCTTCTCTTTTCAATCTTTCTGCCAATACTTAAGATGGCAGGGACATTTGTGGGGTGGGGGAGGGAAGAGAGCTGCTTGGGAGGGATCAGGGGGTGGAATGTGTCAGGTGGGAGGCTGATCTCTACACTAAAGCTAAAATTAACCCTTCAAGATCCCTACAAGCTACCTAATTAACCCCTTCACTACTGGGCATAATACAAGTGTGGTGCGCAGCGGCATTTAGTGGCCTAATTACCAAAAAGAAACGCTAAAGCCATATATGTCTGCTATTTCTGAACAAAGGGGATACCAGAGAAGAATTTACAACCATTTGTGCCATAATTGTACAAGCTGTTTGTAAATCATTTCAGTGAGAAACCTAAAGTTAGTGAAAAAGTGAACTTTTTTTTATTTGATTGCATTTTACCAAAATGGACCTAGATAAAAACTTTGGGTTGTCTACTACACTACACTAAAGCTAAAATTAACCCTGCAAGCTCCCTACAACCTACCTAATTAACCCCTTCACTGCTGGGCATAATACACGTGTTGTGCGCAGTGGCATTTAGCGGCCTTCTAATTACCAAAAAGCAATGCCATAGCAATATATGTCTGCTATTTCTGAACAAAGGGGATCCCAGAAAAGCATTTACAACCATTTATGCCATAATTGCACAAGCTGTTTGCAAATAATTTTAGTGAGAAACCTTAAGTTTGTGAAAAAATTTGTGAAAAAGTGAACATTTTTTTTTTATTTGATCGCATTTGGCGGTGAAATGGTGGCATGAAATATACCAAAATGGGCCTAGATCAATACTTTAGGATGTCTTCTAAAATATATATATATATATATATATATATGTCAAGGGATATTCAGGAATTCCTGAAAGATATCAGTGTTCCAATGTAACTAGCGCTAATTTTGAAAAAAAGTGGTTTGGAAATAGCAAAGTGCTACTTGTATTTATTGCCCTATAACTTGCAAAATAGCAAAGAACATGTAAATTTTGTGTATTTCTAAACTCAGGACAAAATTTAGAAACTATTTAGCATGGGTGTTTTTTAGTGGTTGTAGATAAGTATTAGATTTTGGGGGTCAAAGTTAGAAAAAGTGTGTTTTTTTCCATTTTTTTCTCATATTTTATATTTTTTTATAGTAAATTATAATATATGATGAAAATAATAGAAAGTCCATTTAATCGCGAGAAAAACGGTATCTAATATGTGTGGGTACAGTAAATGAGTAAGAGGAAAATTACAGCTAAACATAAACACCGCAAAAATGTAAAACTAACCCTGGTCCTTAAGGGAAAGAAATTGAAAAATGGCCTTGTCCTTAAGGGGTTAAAGCCTCAGCAAAAGAGAACGCTGTCCAAAAAAGCTAGGTTTCGAACGGCGAGGAAGCACACAGTCTGAAGCTTCCCCATCAACTCCTGTAAACGTAACGGAGTGATGGGCTCCCTATGATTGCTGCGGGGGGACAGCCGTCCCCACCCTTTCAGGACTTGTCTCACCAGAAACACGCCCGAGCAATCAGCTATCCCAAACATCTTATTAAAGAAAGAAACTGCTGACAATCTGCCCTGCGTTGCTCAAGACTTGAGAAAGGCCCTATTTTGAGGGCAGAAACGCGTTGACTTATTGGTAAGCATTATTTTAATTGTCTACCCCATTTTTACATTGGATACACTATGTTGTGAACTTCTTTTTACAGGGATATTTTTAGGACACCATAGGAGCAGCTAACAGTTGTTAGGACTCAATCGGCCACTTCATCTACCTAAGACCCAGGAATTTCATTGTGATTTGGATTTGTTCTAGTGACTTATATTTTTGAGGAACAGTTTTTTCACTTTTTTCACTTTTTTCTCACTATATTTGTTTTTTAACCGAAGTTTTGTTCTTCACTAACATTTGTTGATCAACATTTTTGAATATATTTTTTATCCGTTTGTACTGTTTATTTTTGCATATACTGCATCATTGTTTGTTTGTTTATTTTTGCATTTACTGCATTAGTAGTTAGTATTTGTGAATATCATCTGCACTCACCTACACTTATTTCATATTTTATAATTATAATTATTTTTCACATAATTTTTCACGTAATTTTTGTTTTTCATTTATTCATTTTTTGCACTGAAGTGCACAGGCATTATTAACACACCTTAACCTAATCATTGCATCTTTTGTATTTATTTATATATTTATCCATTTATATACCATCCTTTTAATATATTGTATGGTTTTGTTTTGTGACTAATTTGTCATATCAGCTTACACTCCTTATCTGGTGTATCACCTGTGGTTTTCTTAGTCCCAGGGACTACAACATTATATCTTACCACCTTTGGCCCTTCTTAGGTCCTTCTTAGGTACAACCCCCGAAGGGGACACCACCAAGTCGTCAAGTGGCCGCTCCAAGAATGGGCCAGCCACCCTGCCCAATGCCACCTCTTTACCCAATTTCTCCCTAACTACCTCTGGAAATTCATATGCAGATTAAAGGTTACGGTGTACCATAGAACCTACTACACTACACCCCACAGGAATTCTTAACCCCTCTTCCAACCCCACCCTGAGCAGACGAGCCATTACCGCATAAGGGTAATGCGCTAGCCATGGCACCATGGCAGCCGCCTTAAGGGGCATTGGAGCCCTTGAGTCTAGGGCCCCCCCTGGGGCCTGGCTTCTCAGGACCTGACTCCTTCCTCCTGCTGCATTCAACCCCAGGGTGTGGCCCGCTACAGAATTTGCAAAAGTGACAAAAGGAACAATTTGCCCCCTTTTCACACTGCTTATCCTGAAACTTCCAGCATTCCCTGCTCCGCCATTTTGGCCGTAGTGTGGGATGGCTAGCTCCATGGCGAGCCCCAGGAAAGCTAACCGCCATGCCTTCTAACCCCAGTTTGGACCATAGGTGGAGATCCTGGATCCCAAAATGAAGAAAAGGGTTACCCACTATCTTTCTTTGGAAGGCCATGTCGTATTCACGCCATGCCCCTTCCTTAAAAACCTAGAATCCATATCGTTTATGGTATCCTCATACTTAAACAAATTGTGCCCCTGAGAATGCCATTTGTCCTCATAACAGTTCGCCAGTACCCTAAAGCACCGCTGCCGCTCCTCATATGTCTCTGGCCGCTGCACTTTCTTATGGTATGTGCCATCCACTGCCCGCTCTCTAGCTTTGTACACCTCTGGTGAAAGTTCAAAGATGTTGATATATCGCCCATCCTGAATCTTTTTCACCACCTTTGATTTCACATGCCAGCACAAGGAATGAACCAAACATGGGTATGCATCCCCATTAGACGCAACCTTCCTTGATACTGCCACTGCCCCCATGCCTGAGGGTCCTACGCTAGCATCCTGTCTGGACAATGATGCCATAGCCGGAACTGTGTGATCCGTGAGTACACCCTGCGAAAACACAGATGATTGGGCCCCTGAGGGGTTCCCTGCAATCTTGCCCTGTTCACCTAGCACACACATTCCCAGAGCATCCGCAACCGCCCTCCTAATCACCTCCTTATTCACACAAGAAGCTTGGCCCTGTGGCCTCAACATGCCTTCCCTATTGGCCTCATGCACTACACCCTGTGTCACATGATTTCCTGCATCCCCCCTTCTATCAGGAACTCTAGATGCCATACCAGACACATCCAAACATTCTGTGCCCAATACCATGCCCTCTTGCCCTTCCACGGTTATTCCTCTGTGGATCCCAGCAACAATGGCTGCCCCCCTTCTCCTTTGCCGTACCCTCATTGTGCGCCTCCCCCCTGGAATTTTTCTAGCAGCCTTGCGCCCTTGAGGAGCCCTTTTCCCCCCCATCAGGAGCCCTAACAGCCGCACGGAGCCTCCCCAACTTACTGGTGATGGCAACGTGTGCAGACCTGCTTCTATGTCCGATTCCTGTTCGGCTGCACCCACGCTCCTCTCCCATTGGAAGATTCACACGGAGAGGTAGCGTGTGACGCTGCGCCAGAAGGGGCGGGGCCAAGCCCCGATAGAGGCCCAGAGATGACCGGAGCCTGTGCGACGCTGCAGCCGGCACCAACAAGGTCCCCATGAAGGCCTGAGCTAGGGCAAGGACGGTGTCAAGGCCGCAGGGGGCAGAGCCTGCATCTGCTGCCACGATGTCTCAACAACAGCAGCTGCCCTCTTTTGCGGCCTATTCAAGTCTAAACCCTGTGCGACCATGAGGGAGGGATTAGTGGGAATAGTGACCTTGTGGGGACACCATGGGATGTGGCAATGACAGTTGGGGTGCTATACCACCCGCATGCGCAACACCTAAGAGAGGGGGTGTAGACAGTTGGGGGACCCCTAATGTACTTGGGGCATCAAGTGTTTGGGGAGAGTGACCTATAAGAGAGGATTGGGACCCAAAGCCTGCAGCCAGGTCCCCTAGGCCCAATCCCCTCCTCACAATGGGCCTAGCTTTTTGCAGGGGGGCTTCCTGGGGCCTAGCTGTAGTGGCAGGGGGTACCACATCCTCAGAGTCTGATCCACAGCTTTCTCTTGCAGCTCCCCGCATGCCAGGAACCTCCTGCACGACCTCCCAGTAACGTTTTGTTGGCACCGACTTCCGCTTGGAACGCTCCATCTCTGAAAACACAGAAATTAGAAGGAAAGCTTCCCTGAAGTCTGTACACATTATATATATATATATATGTGTGTATTTACAGTCATATCTATACTATAATTGCGTTTGCAATGTCCGTCGCCGTCGGAAATTGCGCACGCATCCTCAATGGAATGTTGGCAGCGCAAGGACAAAATAATTCACCTGGATGCAGCAAAGCTGCATCCAGATGAATTTCCGAAAACGGCAGGGTGGTGAAGGAATCCACCCAAGTATTAAAAAAAAACAAAAAAAAAACACCGTCCACATGAAATAGAACAAAAAAAAATCCTACAAAGTATTAACTCCTAAACTGCAAAATGCCTATATCGCAATAAACCTATTTACCCTATTAACCCCTAAACTGCAAAACCCCTACATCGCAATAAACCTATTTAACTTATTAACCCTTTAAATCGCAAAAACCCACAACGCAAATAACTATTTAAATAACTAAGTACAGTACACTAACCTAACACCCCCTAACCTAACAACCCCTAACCTAACACCCCCTAACTTAACACATTAAATAAACCCAAATTACCTAAACTAATACATTCTAAAGTTACAAAAAATAAAAAAGCTAACATTACAGAAAATAAAAAAATAAAATTACCAAATTTAACAAAATTAAACCTAATCCCTATGAAAATAATAATAAAAAAACACCCCCTACTCTAATAATAAACTACCACAAAAAATATACAAAGTCCCAACTAACATTAAACCCCCCCCCATCCCCCAAAATAAAAGAACCTAACACTAAAAAACCTAAACTACCCATTGCCCTGAAAATGGCATTTGTTTGAGAATTGCCCTTAAAAGGGGATTTAGCTCTTTTTCTGCCCTTCCCTAATCTAAATAAAACAAATCCCCCCCCAAAAAAACCTTAAAAAATCCTAAATCTAACCCCCAGGTTGGTACTCACGGTTCCTGAAGTCCGGCGGAGAAGGACCTGTTCCAGGCGGTGAAGTTTTCTTCCAAGCGCAACCTCTTCTTCTTCCAGGAACATCCTGCGTGGAGCGGAGCTGAAGACTGAAGAAGGCTGATTTGAATAGCCAATAAAATTTCACTTGCTCTCATCCTATTGGCTAATTTAAACAGCCAATAGGATTTGAGTAGCTTTCATCCTATTGGCCGATTTGAATTGGATCAATCAAATCAACCAATAGGAATTCAAGGGACGCCATCTTTAATCGCGTACCTTGAATTCACTATTCAGTGTACCCCGGAGATCTTACAAAGAGGATCCTCCGCGCTCCATGGCTCCGCGGTCGCTGGTTTTCAGCTCCGCTCAGGATGTTCTTGGAAGAAGAAGAGGTTTCGCTTGGAAGACTTCACCGCCTGGAACAGGACTTTCTCCGCCGGACTTCAGGAACCGTGAGTACCAACCTGGGGGTTAGACTTAGGATTTTTTTAAGGTTTTTTTTGGGGGGGAGGGGATTTGTTTTATTTAGATTAGGGAAGGGCAGAAAAAGAGCTAAATCCTCTTTTAAGGGCAATTCCCAAACAAATGCCCTTTTCAGGGCAATGGGTAGTTTAGGTTTTTTAGTGTTAGGTTCTTTTATTTTGGGGGGTGGGGGTTTAATGTTAGTTGGGACTTTGTATATTTTTTGTAAAAGAGACGATTATCTTGGGGCAATGCCCTGCAAAAAGCTCTTTTAAGGGCTACTGGTAGTTTATTATTAGAGTAGGGGGTGTTTTTACTTTGGAGGGGGGCTTTTTTATTTTAATAGGGATTAGGTTTAATTTTGTTAAATTTGGTAATACGTTGTTTCTGCATCTGTAGACTGCTCTCTGGGTAGGCTTATCAACTAGTATACACATAAACTAATATTATAGTGCAGAATTACATAACATTAGCTTAGTGGCAGATTTATACATTAAAGGATTGCAGAGAATTTTTATTTAAAAGTTCATTTTTCCAGAACGCCGCTCCTTGCTCTACTGAGTGGGTCTGTTTTTTCCTCAGCGTATCGCAGCAACACTATCTAGTCACAGCGTGCCCGGTCGTGCCATTAAACTGAATTTAGCTCGCTCCTGCTACTAGACCAGAGCTGGAGCGAGCTACATTCAGTTTAATGGCGCGACTGGGCACGCTGTGACTAGATAGTGTTGCCGTAATGCGCTGAGGAAAAACCAGACCCGCTCAGTAGAGCAAGGAGCAGCGTTCTGGTAAAATGAACTAGCATTAAGCTAATGTGCAGAATTATATTACATTAGTTTGTAAGTTTACCGGCCCTTTAATGTAAATGTTCAACAAACATCAAGTATTTTTTTTAGTTTAAGATGAAATCAATACCAAATAGCACTACAGCCTTTTTTTGCAATATTCGTCCCAAAAGATTGGGCAGAACTGAATTATTAGCCCGTGAACGTCTAATTGTGACAACACATGGGCACAGCTCCTCAATATCTTGTCTTCATCATTAGATTCGCATTTAAAAAGTTTCTGGGTCTATAATGTTTATTTCCTCTAGATGGCGCATGTTTGCTTAATTGTTCATTTAATATTTCCCTCGCTTTATTACAAGTCACTTCCTGTTTTTATTGCAAAGGATTGAACAGAGTTGTGATCAAGATTTAAAAGGGACATGAAACCCAATTTTTTTCTTTCATGATACAGATATAGAATTTTAAAACAACTTTCTAATTTACTTCTATTATCTATTTTGCCTCATTCTCTTGGTATAATTTGTTGAAGGAGCAGCAATGCACTAATGGTTTCTAACTGAACACATGGGTGAGCCAATTACTATCGATATATATATATGCAGCCACCAATCAACAGCTAGAGCCTAGGTTCTTGTCTGCAAGTGAGCTGGCCTAGATAAACCTTTCAGCAAAGGATATTAAGAAAAGGAAGCAAATTAAATAATAGAAGTAAATTGGAAAGTTGTTTAAATTGTATTCTCTATTTAAATCATGAAAGAACATTTTTGGGTTTCATGTCCCTTTAAGTATTATTTTGTGTGTAAAATAAGCCATCTAAGAATCTTCAAGATACAAACCCCTCTCTTAGCTCAGAAGCAGGCAAAAGTGATATGTAGATTTATTTCTGTCTAGTTAGGAGTTTCAAGTAACTTGTATTTTAAATGTAATCGACTGTATGTCTGATACTTTATCCTTCATATTTGTTCTCTTTATTAGTTCTACGGTGTTGATAAGAACTTGATATGTGCATTAAACATCAGTTAAAAGAACCACGGCTTTCTCATTGTGACTAAGGGTGGCATAATCATAACAATGAGACCCCAGCAGTACATTCCCACTGACTAATGGTTGAGCAATATGGCCTCAGATTGGTAAATATGTATGTGAGTCTGTGAATGTCACGTGATACAGGGGACAGGGAAGTGAAATTAAACTTTAAAATTTGTCAAAAAAATAAATCTATTGTTCATTTAAAATTCAAAGTATGTATTATTGTATTGTCTTTATTATACATTTGTTGATGCAATTCTGCAATATTTTATGGTCCTGTAATTAATTCAGAGAAAAGCATTTTGTATATCTCAGGCATTCTTAAATTTCCTTATATTATTTGTCCTTAATACCCCTATATGAAAGTCTATTCCATGTATCAACAGCTTTCCTGTAATTAAGTAATTACGCCATTTACTTCTGAAAGTACTACTCTATTAAATAATGATTTTACATAAAGAGAAAAAAAATGTTAAACAACGTTCCAATTTACTTATATTATCTCATTTGCTTCATTCCTTTGGTATCCTTTGTTGAAGCAGCAACAAACTACTGGTAGCTAGCTGAACATATCTGGTGAGCCAATAACATGAGGTATATGTGTGCATCCTTTTCAATAAAATATATTAAAAGAACAAAACAAATTTGATAATAGAAGTAAATTAGAAAGTTGTTTTAAATCACATGCTCTATCTGAATCATTAAATAAATAAAAATGGGTTTCATGTCCCTTTAATATAATTGTCCAAATATACCTGGCTTCCTATTCTATTAAAAGCTATTGAAACAAACACAAAACATACTTGATATATTCATTAGCTCACCACATTTAGAAATAATTTATGTCTTTATTTAATGAAAGAGATGTATAAAAAAAAAAAAAAAACAACAGTATTCTATTCAATCATAAAAGCTCAATGGTGATGCTTTTGTTCTGCAGTATCCAAATGTTTCTTCATCTTGTACAAACATCATCATTACACTGTGGGAAAAACAAATGGGAAATAGTTTGTAAAACTGGTGGATAGTTATGTTTAATAATAAAAAAAAGTGAATAAACAGAACATACTATATGATAGATGTTGTTCTAAACACATTATACCAATGTCATAATTAGCCGAGTTTCATTTCTGCTTATGAAATTATTGTGTGAAATGCGTAACATCACCAATATTATGTATTTCACATTTTACAGTGTATAAAATGCCTTCTTTAGAATGTCAATCTATTGATGATAATGCTCCATTGTAAAAAAAAGTAATGTTTTAAAATGAATTCTGAATTATAAAGAATAAAATAAACTTATTTGTAACATCAAAAAGGGCGCAGTCAGAATAAACATTACTACAAGATACCTGCTCAGCAAACTGCATTGATAGGTTTTCCTCTGTGAATAATGAAATCCTTACTAAAGTATTTTCTTGACAGAGAGAAAAGGTTTAGTATCTGTAATGTATTTGTATCTGAATTCAAACTGTAAAAGTGAATCAATAAACTGATCAATATGTTGCAATAAATAAACTAATCAATATATTGCGATAACCAAGTGCATATATGTACAGGTTTTGACACCAGGGACATGTAGAATTGGGAGAGAAACCTTACATTTCTTCAATAGCCACAAGTAAAAGTAGATTGGTTATTGGCTCTCATATTTGGTTTATGGAGCTGGACTGGCTGATATCTCAGCTGGTGATATATGTATCCCTGGTGCATTGTGTTATTGGGATCCAGCAAGTGGGTAATAGCAAGTTTTTTCCACTTTTGTATTAGATAACAGTGATTTATTCATTCATAATTCTATAAGATAACTATCAGTTACATTATTATTATTTTTATCTTTACCCTGGTTATCTCTGATTTTTGTTCTTGATGATGTAAAGTTACACAGCTTCCTTTTCTCTTTCTAGGCCTGATTTAGGCTTTTGGATTTACTTTGTATATATTTTGATATTGGTTATTTGTGGTTGTATATGTATAGTCTATATGTATAGTCTATATGTATAGTCTATATGTATAGTGTATATGTATAGTGTATATGTATAGTGTATATGTATAGTGTATATGTATAGTGTATATGTATAGTGTATATGTATAGTGTATATGTATAGTGTATATGTATAGTGTATATGTATAGTTTGATCTGTAGTGTTATGTTGTATGTTGATGACAGAGGGTCTGCAGGCTCAGGATACTTATCTAAGGTGATATGTATGTGGCTGAATGAGAGTTTGCAGGGGCTGGGACTGATCTGAGGTGGGTATGCAGCCGACAGAGGGGAAGCAGGGTTCTGGTCTGAGGTGAAAAGTGAGTATGTGGCTGAAAGAGGAGCTTCAGGGGCTGGAATTTGATCTGGGATGGGTATGCAGCAGAGAGAGGGGCTGCAGGGGATGGTACTGATCTGAGGTGGGTATGCAGCAGAGAGAGGGGCTGCAGAGCTAGGGTTCTGATCTTAGGTGAGATGTGAGTATGTGGCTGACGGAGGAGCTGTGGGGGCTGGGATTTGATCGGAGGTGGGTATGCAGCTGACAGAGGGGAAGCAGGACTAGGGTTCTGGTCTGAGGTGAAAAGTGAGTATGTGGCTGAAAGAGGAGCTTCAGGGGCTGGAATTTGATCTGGGAGGGGTATGAAGCAGACAGAGGGGCTGCAGGGGATGGTACTGATCTGAGGTGCGTATGCAGCAGAGAGGGGGGCTGCAGAGCTAGGGTTCTGATCTTAGGTGAGTATGTGACTGACGGAGGAGCTGTGGGGGCTGGGATTTGATCTGGGATGGGAATGAAGAAGACAGAGGGGCTGCAGGGGATGTTACTGATCTGAGGTGCGTATGCAGCAGAGAGAGGGGCTGCAGAGCTAGGGTTCTGATCTTAGGTGAGATGTGAGTATGTGGCTGACGGAGGAGCTGTGGGGGCTGGGATTTGATCGGAGGTGGGTATGCAGCTGACAGAGGGGAAGCAGGACTAGGGTTCTGGTCTGAGGTGAAAAGTGAGTATGTGGCTGAAAGAGGAGCTTCAGGGGCTGGAATTTGATCTGGGAGGGGTATGAAGCAGACAGAGGGGCTGCAGGGGATGGTACTGATCTGAGGTGCGTATGCAGCAGAGAGGGGGGCTGCAGAGCTAGGGTTCTGATCTTAGGTGAGATGTGAGTATGTGGCTCACGGAGGAGCTGTGGGGGCTGGGATTTGATCTGGGAGGGGTATGAAGCAGACAGAGGGGATGTATGTGGCTGAAAGAGGGACTGCTGGGGCTAGGATGTGATATGGAGGGGGGTATGCAGCTGACAAGAGGTCTGCTGGGAACTTTTGACAGAGAATCACTGACAGAGGGGATGCAGGGTCAGGGGTTTGATTTGAGAAATGATTTTATGTGTCGGTACAAGTAGATTGTCAGTTGGGACACTTTTTTTTAATTTCCAAACCCCCCACAGAAAATCTGGAGACATATTGACCTTGAGGCTGAAGGTTACATATTGATTTTAACCCTTTCATGACAGGGTCATAATGTCTACATCGGAACAACGTGCAGGCAATCGCGAGATTTCAATTATGGGATCGGGTCAGGGGGGCGCCCATACGACACTAGGCATGCCCTCCAGACCGCGATCACATCCAGTAAGCGCCATTGGCTTCAGGAAAGCCAAACGGCTATGCCGTTGTATTCCGCCCTAACAGCGCTAAAGCCTATCGCCGTTTGGACGAAATACAACGCCATAACGGTGCTAAAAGGTTATCTAATGGTTATACTCAGTTTGTTTGTCTGCATGCTGAAATTAAGATTTTTCTATACAATTAATCACGAGTTTAGCTAAACTTAGCATAATGCAAGTTGCACAATAGCCTCTTTGCTCACCTGTGGGCGCTGGCTTGCTTGCACATCAGCAGTGATTCCGAGAGTTTTAACAATAGTTTCCAAAGGTACAAAATCCCCAGGAGAATCTTGTACGAAGTGTAGGATCACATTTTCACCTCCTAAGGGGGAAAGTATAGTCTATTAAATAATTCAGAAATATGCTTGTTTATGCAAATATATACATATAGAAATGTCAATAAATAAGTAAATATGACAAATTCCTGGTTTTAAGGGACAGTCTACTCCAGAATTTGTATTGTTAAAAAAACATAGATAATCCCTTTATTACCCAAGTTTGCATAACTAACACTGTTATATTAATATACTTTTTACCTCTGTGATTATCTTGTATCTAAGCCTCTGTTCTTTTGACAGACTTGCATTTTAGCCAATCAGTGCTGACTCATAAATAACTCCACGGGACTCAGCACAATGTTATCTATATGACAAACATGAACTAGCACAGTCTAGCTGAAAAAAAACAAAAAAACTGTCCAAATGCACTGAGGCAACCTTCAACATAGAAATTAGCATACAAGCCTACCTAGGTTTAGCTCTCAACAAAGAATACCAAAAGAACAAAGCAAATTTCATGATAAAAGTAAATTGGAAAGTTGATTGAAATTGCATGCCCTATCTTAATCATAAGTCTAATTTTGTCTAGACTGTCCCTTTAAAGGAATTTTATATAAAATTTTCATTAAACACTGCATGCAAAACACAATTAAAAAACAAAAACAACAACAACAAAAAACACAGATCCCAGTTACTTATGTCTTTAAAATAAAATTCAAAAATTTTAATTAAGTGATCTTTTAAACCAAGAATTTCCCAGATTATTTGCACTTTAATGAGACGTTTAATGCTAACATTGCTGTGTTTACCTTTTAATTAACTTTATTAAAATACTTATTGGAGAAACAAACACTTAGAATTAAAGGGATAGAAAGATACAAATTTAAATGTGCATTTAAAGTTTATGTAGAAGCATTTTTAACAATATATTTTTGTTAGTAAAAATGCTTCTACATAATAGTTACTACTGTTATTCAGCAGCATACGCACATATGCTGTAAGTGCCAAGTGCACCAGTATTCATCACATAATAAATGTATTAGCAAAGGACTCAGCTACTGAGTTTTGTCGTCTTGACACTGGCAGGTAAGTGGACATGCTCTGGCCAATACAGGTGGCCCTCGGTTTACAACGGTTCAATTTACACCGTTTCAGAATAACAACCTTTTTTTTCAGTCATGTGACTGCTATTGAAAAGCATTAAGAAGCAGTGCATTTATTAAAATAGCCAGTAGGCGGAGCTGTCCGCTTGTGTTGCAGCAAAACCAAGCAAGCTGAAATTAATCAGTTTAACCAGACATGAGCTATTGAGCAGATTTCAAAGGAACAAGATCTTCCTGTCTATAATTCAGTCCAGATTGGAATGCATAGAAAGAACTGTTTGCTGAAAAATGCAAGTGAAGTCTGTGTTGTGTGATTATTTTATTAGGTTTATAATGCTGTTTAGCAAATGTTTTTGTTCATTTAACTTAGTTTAATTATATATTCTGTGTTGTGTGATTATTTTATTAGGTTTATAATGCTGTTTAGCATTTACAGTCTTCATTTCAAAGCTTTAAATATAATGTATTAGGTGTTACTTATGCCAATGTTGAGAGGGGCCTGGAACCTATCTTCCTCACTTCCCATTGACTTACATTATAAACTGGGTTTCAATTTACAACGGTTTCGATTTACAACCATTCCTTCTGGAACCTAACCCCGGCGTAAACTGAGGGCTACCTGTATATAGTATTAAAAACTACTTTTTCATTGAAGATTTAGGATAGTGTGTAGGTATTTGTTTTCATTTGTAAAATGTGGCTAAATTCTGTCAAAAAAGGTACAAATATAAAGAAGAACGGCATTTTTCACTAGAAGTGTAATCACGCAACAACTGTGGGAGGTATAGGTTTTATGGTGAGAAATATCATTATAAAATACAAATAAAGTCTAGAATTTTGTTTTTCAAAGCTTACTGGTGGGCTAAAATTCTAGCATTAAAAGGGACTTTCCAGCCAAAATTGGAATGCACATGGATGCATTTCAGTACTTTCAAAAATGTTTCTAAAAAAAAAAAAAGAAGTTTCGCCGTTTCAAAAGTGTATTTAAGTATGCACTGTGCACCAGCATTTTAAGGACAGTACTTGCTCGGAGAGCCTCAGGTGCTTGTGAGTGAAGCTATGTGTGAGGGGATCTGCTTGAGGCACGACAGCTACTCCACGAAGCTTGGTAGATATATGCACAACAACCGTAACAGGTATGAGCACCACCACTCTTAGATCCTCTTCTGCTGCTCACAGCGATCCTAAAAGTGCAGCATTACACCAGACCGCACACACACACAGTTACTGGGGTGCACACCATAAACGGACAAGCAAGCTGCATAAAATAAACCAAATTGCAAAAAAAGCCAGCACACCAAAGTCACTAATAAAGTATAACAATAATAGTTAATTTTTTCTTTATTGGTGCCTTTGGATTCCGGTCATGTTTAGAATCTGATTTTGTGCAGCAATTCTCCTGCCAAAATAACTCACTAGGAGCTGTGGAATCAGGTTACCAGACCAAATCTTCAGGTCAAACAGGGTCTATACACACATCCAAGGTACATGCTAGTTTGATGTTCCCTGAAATTCAAAATGCCATCCATCTTGTCTTGATATCACCACTGACTTGCAGCCAAAAGCCTTTTAAGTCCAGCTTGCATATTTATCAGTATATTTTCTGTACATTAGCAACCAATATTGCAGAAACATACAGAACCATTAAGGAAGTATGTTACATTATTGATCATCCAGGAAGGTTCCATGGTAAATATTTTTTTTCTTATCAAAAAGAAAAAGAGGCGCCAAATGGTGTGTATCGTTTAAAATTCAGCAGGCCAAGCCCCCAAAAGAATCTTACTTACAAAATTTCCAGCACTTGAGAAGTGCCACAAATGCCTTCTGAACTGTTAGCAGCCGTCCAGCTAGCTGAATTGTATCAGTACTGCTTCAATATTATGCTGTGTGAGACAAAAAACACAAAAGTGCCACAATAGTGTGTATCAGTGTGATCACTTGCAAAAGCGCAACAATTTAAATGTACTCACAGGATATGGGGCACTTGAGAAGTGCCACAAAGACCTCCTGGACACTTATCAGCTGTCCTGCTCACTGCGTTCACCGGTATCCTCTGGGCTCAATTGTTCAGGTCACACAGGCTCCAAAACAGCACCTTGGAATTTACCTTCAGCTCAGTGTATTTTTCAGTGCATATATGGCCAGAAAAATTAAATTAAATGCCAAAAAATGCAGTGCTACTCGTATAATACAAAAATGTTCCAAGGTGCTGTTTTGGAGCCTGTGTGACCTGAACAATTGAGCCCAGAGGATACCGGTGAACGTAGTGAGCAGGACAGCTGATAAGTGTCCAGGAGGTCTTTGTGGCACTTCTCAAGTGCCCCATATCCTGTGAGTACATTTCAATTGTTGCGCTTTCACAAGTGATCACACTGATACACACTATTGTGGCACTTTTGTGTTTTTTGTCTCACACAGCATAATATTGAAGCAGTACTGATACAATTCAGCTAGCTGGACGGCTGCTAACAGTTCAGAAGGCATTTGTGGCACTTCTCAAGTGCTGGAAATTTTGTAAGTAAGATTCTTTTGGGGGCTTGGCCTGCTGAATTTTAAACGATACACACCATTTGGCGCCTCTTCTCTTTTTCTTTTTCTTTTTGAACAGAACCTGTGACTGCCAACATCGATCTGGAATGAGTCTGCTGCCTGGAGATTTACGAAATATCTCTTAGAGTGTGGACTATCTTTTGTTTTAACCGTTAAGGAGATAGTCATATCATTGTAGTATATTACATATACAGTAGTTTCTTTTAAGTCTGTCAATTTATATATATATGCAGGTTGTTATTTTGTTTTTACACTACTTATTGCATTGATACATATCATAGCAATTAGTGATAGGTCTCACAATCATCACTTTGTTGTAGTGCATAGCACATCAATACTGGCAATACAATAGCAGCTAGTATATGAGGGCGCCTCTAATTTTATTTAATATTTTTTTTCTTATGCAGTTGCTTATTTTGCCTACTGGAAATATTGGGGCATATTTATCAAGGTCTGGCAGACTTGATCCGACACTGCGGATCAGGTCCGCCAGACCTCGCAGAATATGGCGAGCAATACGCTCGCCGTATTCAGCATTGCACTAGCAGCTCACAAGAGCTGCTGGTGCAACGCCGCCCCCTGCAGACTCACGGCCGCCAGCAGGGAGGTGTCAATCAACCCGATCGGAGCAGGCCGACAGATTATGGAGCAGCGGTCTTTGTGAACGCTGTTTCATAACTGCTGTTTCTGGCGAGTCTGAAGACTCACCAGAAACACGGGCCATCAAGCTCCTTACGGAGCTTGTTTAATAGAGGCCATTGGCTCTGACTACACATTCAATTAATTTATTTTCCATTATATTTATTTTAATATATGCTCAAGTAAAAGGTTACCAAGCAGCAGTCTCCTTGTTTGTCAAACACAATTGCAGAACATTGATGAGACAGTCCTCAATAGCAGCCAATCAGCATAATGCTGTAACATTGCTGCCCTGGAAAATGTATCTTCATACAAGGCGAGGACCACACAGGGCTAATAATACTTAGGGTGCAGGAACAGCACCGCAGGCAGGCCTGCCCTTTGGGGGGATGGCGAGAGGGGCACCTGCCCTAGGCCCCATGCTTCGGAGAGCCCAGCACTGTGAGTGGTGATGGTATTAGAAGGTAAAATGTACAGCCTGTATTTTGTTTGTAAAGAAGTGTTTATGGTATCAGCATGAGTAATATATGTTTTGTTATTAAAGAACACACTGGATGTTGTGTCACTGGAGCAAGGAATACAAAAGGGAGGAGAATTTGGAGCAAATTTGATGATGGACTGGTGAATGTGTGAGTATGGACTGGTGAATGTGTGAGCATGGACTGGTGAATGTGTGAGCATGGACTGGTGAATGTGTGAGCATGGACTGGTGAATGTGTGAGCATGGAATGGTGAATGTGTGAGCATGGACTGGTGAATGTGTGAGCATGGACTGGTGAATGTGTGAGTATGGAATGGTGAATGTGTGAGCATGGAATGGTGAATGTGTGAATATGGAATGGTAAGTGTGTATGGGGGGTGTTTTTGTCTGTCCCTGATTGACTTTGTGCCCGTCTATTACTGCTTCATGGCATCTAAATAAGAAACAGCTCTTTTTAGGCAAAATACTACATTTATATTATTAATAAGTTATAACTATATACAGAGTGTGTTATTCTTAATACAATTGTATAATAAAAGTGTGAAACTGTGTATAACAAATTTACGTATGACACCGTGAAAATTCGGAGCTAAAAAAAAAAAACGGGACTACCTAGAAATTTTATGGGACCACTAGCTCTTGGGCAACTTTTTCAATATATAGATAGAGAATGACTGTATATATATATATATATATATATATATATATATATATATATATATATATATATATATATATATATATATATATATATATATATATATATATATATATATATATATATATAATACAGACAGACAGCTAGCACTAGTTAAGTCACCTGTTGCTTCAAACAGAAACTTAAAGTGCTGTGCCCCCCCCCCCGAATCTGCTGCCCTAGGCAAGTGCCTTATTTGCCTAGGCCAAATTACATCCCCTACTGCACACAAGTGACAAGTAGCTAATAAAGTTATGATTACATTTTGAATCCAGAATTGATGCACTTTATGTACAGCAGAATATTTCTGGTTTTCACACTTACCTTTGCTCACTATCAACATCCCTCCACTCTGTAGAAGATCTCCTTGGAAATTACCTTGCACACCATCTTCATTTGCCTGCAGAAGGAGGAAGCAAAATATATAGTAAAAAGTATTAATCGGGGACAGCCATATGAGAATATAAAGAAAAGGTCAAATACATATGATACAGATGGGCTAATTCCTTTCATTAGTACAGATAGCGTTGTTTGGTTGATGCAAAATGAATTGTAGGTGTGAAAATAGATCTTTATGATAAGATGTTGGACTTTCAAGAGTACACACTTGTTTGATACTAAATAACAATTGGACGATGCTCTTTTTAACGCTTAAGCAAAAACCTAATCAGAAAATTGTTCTTGGTATTATAAATGTCATATGTGAACAAAAACTATATGAAACAAAAGTTCAAAAAAGGATATAGTTGTCTCAGATGTTTTCTTCAAAGTACGGAGTATTCCAATAATAGGAATTATTCCTAGATGAGTGGGTTATTCTTTCAAGAATAAAAAAAAAAAAGAAGAGGAAAAACAAGACTTTGTTTCTTGTGTTCTGTGATATAGTAAATGCACATTTTATTCTAAAGAATTGATCACTGTATGGAGATAAAAGAAAAGGACAGCTGTATTGAGAGTTCTAAAATATACATTTGTTCTCTCGGAGGAAGATGGTATTTGGTCCACAGGAAATGCAGCAACTGCTATATATATATATATATATATATATATATATATATATATATATATATATATATATATATATATATATATATATATATATATATATATATATATATATATACACACACACACACATACATACACACACATACATACACTTGTACCAAGCAGTTTAGTGTCCCTTTAACTCATAAATAATATTTTTCCATAAATTATGTTGACTTTGCATTGAAAATCCTAAACCACAAAAGCTGTAAATAACTGTGCGTGCAATATTAAATAAAATGATCACACACAGGCACAGAGCGCTATTGAAACTAAATAAAATATTTTGCAAGCACCGAATTTATGTAAATTCTAATCCATTTTTTACCCTTTAAAGTTCAAATCAGAGGTCTAAGTTAAATGCTGATTTTTTTTTTTTTTTTTAAATATTTCACTTTTATTTAACCATAATAAAAAATTAAAAATTTTAAACTATGTTCCTTCATTAAACAACCAATACATTTGGTATTTTCTAACCTTTGTGGTAATCTCCCGAACTTTCTTCCCAAGGGCTGCAGGAACTACAGACAGCGCATTATACCTAGAAGAAAAAAAAGTTTTTTTCTGATGAACAGTTATACTGTAAGCGTTTACAGAACACGAATATGTTTTAAAATACTCCCTATATCATAATTTGGTGCAGAATGACTTGCATCTTATATGCGGAATACCTAACAAATATTAACACCATAAAGACTAGAATATTTCTCCAACTAAAAACCAAGCAACCACAACAGGCCAGCT
Source organism: Bombina bombina (assembly GCF_027579735.1). NCBI lineage: Eukaryota > Metazoa > Chordata > Amphibia > Anura > Bombinatoridae > Bombina > Bombina bombina. Next base: position 44,418,467 of record NC_069506.1, read on the forward strand.
CAATGGTTGTATTAGGCCCTCCCCAATCTCCTTAATTTATATATTTTTTAGTTTAATATACAAATGTACTTAACAGGGCTTTGTTTGGGATCGAATAACACTTTGCTACATTAGCAGTGCTCCTAACAATCCTGCATGCAGTACGATTGTAACAGTTTGGGACCTTTGTCCTATTGTCCCTTCTATTGCTTTCCCTTCGCTTCTAGTGAAAACTAAACCAAAAAAAAAAAAAAAAACAACAATCAATAGAGAATGTTGTTGATCGATTAGACAATGCGCATGTATACCTGCTCCTGATTGGCTCACCAACTGTATCCTTACCTAGCGTGGCACAGGAGCACAACTTTGACTATACATTTGAAGGGGTTAAAATAAAGAAATTGGTTTAGAAATGAATTATTCTAACAAAAAAAAAGAGCATTTTATTTTTATACTGGAATGTCCCTTTAATGTCAAAATATTAGAAAGGTAATCTGGGAATATCAAAAGTTCACCCCTAAATGCCCCAACTCCAACCCTAACCATCTAGCAACACCCAAGGATTATATCAACAAGACCCCCTGTTTTCTGCCCCTATAAATCAGACTGTTGAGAGTATGCGTAATTATGATGTTGTATGGAAGCATTTGCTATGGTCATATATTCATCCTCTACCTATCCACAACTGTAAAACACATTATGGCCAGGCCCAGACTATGGCAAGGAAAATCCCTACAAGGAATCTTTGTGGAATGACTTGAAGTGTCTGAACTATGGACACAGGTCTTCATTCAACAAACAAGATATTGATTGAATACATTTTGAAGTGGTTGACAGGCCTTTTCTTGGTTGATAATCATTTCTATATGGTCTGTTGAGTTGTGAATGACTGTTATAAATGATAGGGTAAGAATAGCCTTGAGTGGGGGGGGATCATGAATAAGGGTAGTACCCTTTTGTGTCTGTTGAGTATTTTAGGGACTTTTCACTGGGTTACAGTATGTATTACAACAGGGGATTCATACTGTACACAAGGTAGTTTAATAGGTTGGAATGGCACCCAACGTTGCAGTGAATTAGATTTTCGGTGGGGAGGAGGTATTTATGCGGAGACTATGTGGTTTCTGTTTATATAGTGGTGGTATTGAGGTGATTATTAAGATAAAGAGTAATGGGATATCCAGGTTTTATTTAGGCTGGAATATCACTGTTATAGTTCATTAGATAGCAGATGTTCCAGGAGAACAGAGAATCCCTCAATATTTGGGGATGAGCAATAAATTAAACATTGGTCAAATTAAATTATTGAGTTTGATATCTCTTTTTTCTAATGATCACACTTTACAACTTACAAAATAATTTGTCTGATGATATATTTGAGCACTGACCTTTTGAATCCTAGATCTTTGTAACTCTGCTTAGATTCATCTAGATATATTTCTGAAAAAGAAACTTTTATGAGATTTATGCAACATACCATGAAGAGATGTTATCTGGAAATATAATCCTGTTAGACTATGTATATATGGAATTAGTGCTCATAAAAGAGTTCTCTAGTAAATAGAATATGTAAAGCTCCTTTAAGTGAGCGGACAGTTGTGTAAGAGTCCACAAAACACACTTGAGAGTAAATATTAACTAAATATGTTTTAAAGATGTAAATGTATTAAAGACTTATTGTAGGTACAAAGATCAAGAAGATATGAACAAATCCCAAGTTCTGAAAAGTAACGCATAAGAAAGATAACTTTTTATTGTCTTCATACACTCATGGTAAAAAGCAATATTTGGCTTGTTTTAGATCAATAATGTCTGACTCAAGCATCCATGAGCACAAACAAGTTTAAAGGAACTAAAAAACACAACATTTTTCTTTCATGATTCAGACACAACATTCAATTTAAAAAAAAAAAAAAACATCCAATGCCCAAGGCAGAACATGCTGTTATCTGAGATGTCATCACAGAAAATGCAGCATATCTGCAGAAAGTGTGGGACACATGCAGGAACTGTTAACACTTTCACTTTGCAGCTCTGCTTCACATTTACTGTTCTTATCAAACAGAGCTGTGCTCAGGGTGCATTGTGTAAGTGCATCCATAGCAAAGTGCTGTTTGAAGAGAACAGTCAAATATAGAGCAGTGCATTTATTGTTGACTGACTCTCAGGAAGTTGTTCAGCCATGTCCCCTAGCCTTTCTGACTTCTGAATGTAAGATATTCTTGTGAGCAATACACCTTTTTATTACAATATGTCTACCTTTTAATTATGTGATGCTAAGGGAACAAAATTATTCAAGACATTTTAAAAACTTAAGAATTTTTTTTTGTCTGTAGCTAATTTGAAATGCAATTTTCAAATGCTGCACTATTTTAATAAAACTTAAAAAATTGCATTAATTTCCAGTTATTCAACACATTGCAATTGAACTGGTGCTCTAATGTATCTGTCTAATTTAACATTTTATTTTATTTCAAAAGCACTTGCAAAAATATGTTCACTAAAAAAAATATATATAATCGCAGAAAGTGAAGAAAAGTTCTGCCTTTGGGTTTCCAATTTACTTTTATCAAATTTTCTTTGGTTTCTTGCTATCCTTTGTTGAAAGGCAGGGATGTAAGCTCAGTAATGTGCACGTGTCTGCAGCAGTTTTGCAGCAATGTTATACATTAGCAAGAGCACTAGATGACAGCACTATTTCCTGTTATGTAGTGTTCCAGACATGTGCACGCTACTTATCTAGATATCTCTTCAACAAAGAAGAACATGAGAATGAAGCAAATTTGAGAATATCTGAATCTTAAAGGGACACTGAACCCAAATTTTTTCTTTTGTGATTCAGATAGAGCATGAAATTTAAAACAACTTACTAATTTACTCCTATTATCAAATTTTCTTTATTCTCTTGGTATCTTTATTTGAAATGCAAGAATGCAAGTTTAGATGCCGACCCATTTTTTTGAACAACCTAGGTTGTCCTTGCTGATTGGTGGATAAATACATCCACCAATAAAAAAAAAATTGTCCAGAGTTCTGAACCAAGAAAAAAAAGCTTAGATGCCTTATTTTTCAAATAAAGATAGCAAGATAACGAAGAACATTTGATAATAGGAGTAAATTAGAAAGTTGCTTAAAATTGCCTGCTCTATCTGAATAACGAAAGAAAAAAATTTTGGGTTCAGTGTCCCTTTAAATGAAACCATTTCAGTTTGATGTCCTTTTAAAAGCCCTCACTGTTCGAGGATTTCAGATAATCAGGTTTTCTCTCCAATTGTCTCAGTGCGGATGTGCAGAGATATATTTAAATGATGTTCTGTTTGCCATGATTAAGTCTAGATTTCTGATTTAGACTAAGATTATATAGATACTCAAAAATATGCATTGTTACTAATCTGTAACTATAATGATCATTAAATTTACTTAAAAGTAACAGTAAGCACATTGCAATTACAAGACATTTCTGTTGTGTTGATGAAGAATAATATAGCAGATTAAAACAAATTAACATATTTTTTTACTGCAATTATTTTTTCAATAGCCACACTTCACCCACCATTTGCCTATTTTGAAGGAGCCAATCTGGGCTTTAGTCTGCAGACAAACGGGCTAGCCACTGTCATAGTTTTTGTATAAAGTGCATTGTTTTGTAGTTGTTATCTGATAAAGACCATTAGGAACGGATATGTAGCAGGGTTATAGCCTTGAGAAGTCAGCAAGTGCATTTCAAGTTCTGAGAAAAAGAAATTGCTCAATCTTCTAAGCTAAATTATAGAAAAAGGGGACTAAATAAATAATGAAAGTATATTGCAAAGCTGTTTCATTATGCATAATTTAACATTTTTTATAAAAATATTAAAGGACCAGTCAACACAGTAGATTTGCATAATCAACAAATGCAAGATAACAAGACAATGCAATAGCACTTAGTCTGAACTTCAAATGAGTAGTAGATTTTTTTTCTGACAATTTTAAAAGTTATGTCTTTTTCCACTCCTCCTGTACCATGTGACAGCCATCAGCCATTCACAAATGCATACACGTACCATGTGACATCCATCAGCCATTCACAAATGCATACACACTTATTCTTGCACATGCTCAGTAGGAGCTGTTGACTCAAAAAGTTTAACTATAAAAAGACTGGGCACATTTAGTTAATGGAAGTAAATTGGAAAGTTGTTTAAAATGGCATGTTCTATCTGAATAATGAAAGTTTAATTCAGATTGAGTGTCCCTTTAAGGTGCTTACTTTCCCTTTAAAAGGACATAAAGCACTTCATAAACAATGGACAATAAATGCTAAATACATGGTAGCCATAATGATTTATTGAAAGCCAAGATTAGCCTGAGAATAAACTTTTTTTTTTAAATTAAATAATATTAGTTATGAAAATATTAAAGAAGTCAATAAAATATTTTAGTTGCATAAAGTAACCAGTGCTGATATGGTGTAACCTTGGCTTCTCTAGCTTTGAAAGGACATTATCATATATTTTGTTTTGATGCCAGTTAGGGACGGTTATAAATAAGCAACTACTAAGGTAACAGTCTCACAGTGGTTACATTCCTCTTAAATATCCAAGAAACAAAAAGATTCCAGCCTCCACAACAAATAAAAGACCTTTATTTTTCCCATATGGGGTCCCAGAACAAATATACAACGTTTCAAGCCAGTATTAGGCCCTTAGTCATAATACATGACTAAGGGCCTAATACTGGCTTGAAACGTTGTATGTTTGTTCTGGGACCCCATATGGGAAAAATAAAGGTCTTTTATTTGCTGTGGAGGCTGGAATCTTTTTGTTTCTTGGATATTGAAGTGGACTTGGCAAGTCTAGTATTCCGTGCCCCACACAGACAAGAAAGGTGTGCTGTTTTCCACTTTCTTTGAAAACTACATTCCTCTATAAACCATTTGCTATAATTTGTATGAAATGTAATAAAAAGGACGTTAAAGTCTTGTTATATATATGCATATTAAAAGGGATCCCTCAAGATCTCCAGATTCTAGAAATGCTAATTTTTTATTTTTCTCTTTATGTACATTCCCTATATTTCTGGATGTGAAGGAGAGACAAGCTCAGTAAAATATAGCACTGCATTACATGAGGGTTTTGACAGTTTATTCTTTGCATTTTAATTTATTTTAAAACTTTAGAATGTCCTATAAGTGTTATTACACATAAGATAAGCTTTGTATATAAGTCATTTACATTCTGTATATAGCTGTGTTTTTAGGATTGTGGTTTTACAAATTCTGATTGTACTTTAAATGTTTCTGTGTAACTTTAACAAATGAGGATTATACTTTATATATATATATCTTTTATAAATGGCACTTTATTTTTTTCTCTGTGACTCCTCCTGGACAGAAGAGTTTCCTGGGCTAGAGACAATAGTTATCGGGATATGTCTAAAGCTGTCTGACAATTAAATGTACAGTTGGAGATATTATATATATATATATATATATATATATATATATATATATATATATATATATATATATATATATATATATATATATATCACCAGTTACAAAATGTCAGAGCACATGGTCAGTAAAGAACTGTATTTTCTTTTTCATTAAAATCTATAAAAAAAATAAAAATGTTCATGGTAAAGAATTCATTTTTTCATCTTATAATATTTATTTTGACATATTCTGAGGACAAAATGATCTCATGTAACAAGAGATGGATAAGTATTTACTTCTATACCATTATATATATATGTACTTATATAAATGTTGAATATGTGTTAAAACCAACTATGGATTTGTGATAACACTGTAAAGGGCTATACAAATAAAGATCAGTCCGTGATTTATTACTTATTACAACTTATTGGTAAAAACCATGGGTTATTTTATTTCAAAAATGGTTAAAGTAATGTATATATGTTATCTGGCCAATGAAAATGTGTAGGAGACATTTATTCACAAAGTTATATTGTACTCAACAACAAAATAAACCAGTTTCAAGAATAAGCCGTTATTTGAAACATCTACTATATTAAATATTCTCACCTCCTTTAAAAAAATTACCATCCAAGAATTCTTTCAGTCCAACATTTTCTGGTCCGATTCCTACAAGACGTATCTGGTTGGAATCCAATGAGTCTTTCAGTTTACTGACATCCTTCGCAATCCAGCGACAAATTTGGCAGCCAAACCTTCGTAAGAAAAATAGGACAGTGGTCTGGTCTTTCCAGAAAGATTTCAGCTCTAGCATCTAAAAAAAAAAAAAAGGAAGTATAACATGATTAATTAACAGTAGAGCTAAAAACAACATAGAAATAAACTGTGAAAGAGTAAATTTAAATTGTAACAGAAATAAACATTATCATACTGAGAAAACAAATTATAGGGGTATAATTTAGTATAAAAAAAAAAAATCTGTTTAAAAGTTTATTGATTGGTTTAATATCTTAAATGGGAATAAAAGAGCAAAAGGAAACTAATGTGTTGGGGTATTTTACTATTATTTTATGGCTTGCATAACTTCGTATTAAACCCCTGCAGTATCTTATGAAGGGCTTGCTTCCATTGAGCCGTAAAAAATGCATCCATAAGCTACCAAAGTAGTTTACTGTTCCATTTTAGTACCAGGTTTCCATTGGATATTTTGCGCATTGCGTGCAGTCACCCTTTTCATGTAGGTGTATTTAACGTTGTGTTAACTCTGCCTCCCGACATCAGATTTCTTGAAACTCAAGTTAGTTGCTATGGTAATCTGACCTTACACTATAAAATGTAGGTTTAGTGTCAGTGCTCCTTAACGGAGATCACCTCTAGAGAAACAAAAAGGTACACTTATTTATAATACATTTTTTTTATTTTATTTTTTAACTATAAGCAAATACTATTTTTTTATTATAATTATATTTTCCACTTTATTAATATATGTATTGCTGCCCTAGGCATAGGTCTAGTTTGAATTCTGTAGATATGTGCTTGAATATATTTTTATATTTAAATACATACGTGCAACTATTCCAATCTATGGAGCAAAAATAAATATTACATATTATAAAAAAAAAAAATTCTACATTGAAACATTTGCATTGTTTGCAAGATTTAAAATTTCAATGGGAACTAGGCTTCAAAAAGCTCTCCTCTGATACTTTTACTTGAGCTGGGTGTAATTTTTCTCAATGTAATCGACAGCCTCCGACAGTGTATTAACAGTTTGCACTTTCATTGGAAACCTGGTATAAAAGTTGTCTAAAATGACTTTTAATATTCTCTATGGGACGCAAAATTATTATATTGAGGTATAAAGCTCAATTGGAAGCGGTTGATAAACGAAATTGCTTCCTACAGCATATTTATCAGTTTGTGACCTCGCACAAACCTAATTGTGATTCAATGGGAACGACCCCTTAGTTTTTGAGCTTTCCTATATGCTGAAGAATCTATTGCGCCCTCAAACACCCAGCAACAATGTTTGCTCCTTTTTACCAGTGAAGCAGGGGCGAGTCATAACTCCACCCATCCAAGGGATTGCTGATTTGTAATAGAAATGAATAACAAAAACATCTGGAGAGTATAAGAGTGGAAAGGTATTATGCCATTTAACCACTTCTCAAAATATGTGGCCCTTCTAAATTCCTGCTGCCCTCTACACAGGCCTAGCTGCAGAGATAAAAATATACCTTCTATAAAACATTAAAATATAATTTTCTTAAGCAACGCTGCCACATATCATTCCTTCCAGTTAGAGTGCTCAAATTATGGACATTAATAAATAAATGTCATTCCACATAAACAAATTAAACATAATTTCCATGTAGTATTCCGTTTGTGTAAAAACCAAACAAACATGTTTTGCACCATACTCCCTGGGAAAGATAAAACTCAGTTTCTGTACTTAAAGGACAACTACAGTAAAATTGCATAACCAACAAATACATAATAAAGAGACAAGGCAACAGTACTTTTTTCTGATAAAGTAAAAAATATATTTCAATTAGCCGGTCCCCTGTATCATGTGACAGCAATCAGCTAATCATAGACTCATATACTGTGGAATCTTGCACATGCTCAGTAGGACATGGTGCCTCAGAAAGTGTGCATATAAAAAGACTGCACAAATGCATAATGGAAGTAAATGAAAAAGTCTTGTAAAACAAAATGCTCTGTTTGACTCATGGAAGTTTAAAAAAGGGCAGTATACTCTAAAAAAGTTAAATTTAGTGTGTTTCCAATTACTATTTTTTTACCAGCTGCAGAGTATAAAATGTATGAGATTTGCTTTTTTAGGGCTTATTTGTGTATATGAATTAGCTGGTTTTGTGTTTTGAAGCTACAACCTAATAAAATGGGTTGAGCTTGTAGGTATAATCAGATCTCATTACATTATCACATTGTGTACATATACCTGCTTCTTTATCTTATATCTGTCCATAAACCAATCACCAATACTTGGAGAGAACAAAAATAAAATGTTATTACCTTATCTCTTCTATAACCCACTGGGAGTGTAATTTCTTCTACTCACTGTGTTAACATAGCTTGGCCTCAAGGCCAAAAACTTTCAGGATGGGTGGGGATACCACAGGCTAAATAAACTATTTCAAATGTCAATATAAGGGTAATGGGAATATTTGTAAACAATTTAATACACTCCAGCAGGTAAAGTGGATCATTGGGAACAAATAAAAGAGTAGAACATTTTTGAGTAAACTGTGCCTTTAATTTTGAATTTAGTATCCCTTTAAAAGGACATGGAAGTCAAAATTATACTTTCACGAATCAGATAAAAAAAAAATGCAGAGACTTTTCAATTCACTTTTATTATCAAATGTAATTTGGCTACACACATATGTCTCTTGTAACTGTCTCACCAGATGTGTTCAGCGAGGTTCCAGTAGTACATTACTACAATGGAGCTGACTTTAACTGTGTGTTTAACACCATTGCAGGGAATAAATGCATTATTATATGCATGCAGCAATGGAATAATAAAATGATTTAACCCATTAAATAATTTCCATTGTTAGAGAGTTTGACTCTAATTGGGACTTCCAGCCACAGCCGCCTTTTAAAAGAATTTAGGGCCTAAAATTTGCCTTTTCCAAAAAAAATTTGAGGAACTTCGTAGTACTGATAAGACATCTTAGTTTATCTTGCAAGACACAAGATTATCTAAGGGGGTCTATTCATTAAAGTGAATGTAAACTTTCATGAATGAGTGTCCAGTTTTTAAAAATGCTATTAAAAACAGGGGCACTTTCATTCATGAAAATTTACATTGCAGCGGGTTTTTTTTTTTTAAATACTTAACTTTTTTCTGCAGCAAAGCAGGATCGGTGATGCCCCGTCCGCTTCTCATGCTGTACTTAGCACAGCAATGACGAAACCGGCTTCCTCCAATCACGGCGTGGCCTCACTAGATGGACGCTCTGGGGTGCACGCCATGACTGGAGGAAGCCTGGATCGCTGGTCCGACTTTGCTGCAGAAAAAGGTAAGTATTAAAAAACTAAACGCTGCAATGTAAAGTTTCATGAATGAAAGTGCCCCTGTTTTTAATAGTATTTAAAAAAAAATCATACAAGTTCACACTTACTTTAAAGGGTTAGGAAAGTCAAAATTAAAGGGATATGAAACCCACGTGTTTTCCTTTCATGATTAAAGAGCATGCAATTTTAGCAACTTCTAATTTACTTTTATTATTTAAAAAAAAAAATTGTTCTCTTGGTATCTTTATTTGAAAAAGCAGGAATCTAAGCTTAGAAGCTGGCACATTTTTAGTTCAGCACCTAGGTAGCCCTCTCTAATTGGTGGCTACATGTATTATCAAATTTGCATTGCATGATATTATTTGTTGAAGAGATACTTAGGTAGGTGTCTGGAGCGCCACAGAGCAGGAGATAGTGTTGCTATCTAGTGCTCTTGTAAATGGATAACATTCTTGCAAAACTGCTGCCATATAATGCTCCTGACACAAGCAAGCTCCTGAGCTTACATAACTGCTTTTCAACAAAAGATACAAAGAGAACCAAGAAAATTAGATAGTAGAAGAAACCTGTTTAATATTGCAGATTCTATCTGAATCATGAAAGGAAAAAAAATGTGGTTTCATATCCCTTTAATTTATTGCAAGAATGCAGATTTATTTTTTTACAATGTGTTCTATGTCCCTTTTAATGTTACAATTCTTTTTAAAATAATTACATTTACATAAAAAGATACAAATGAATTTATTACATCAACTGAGCTATGTTTTAGTCTTTTATATAAAGTGTCTGCAAACTTCCAATAGGGTTAAAAAAAAACATTGATACTGATTGTAACATTGTACATAATGCTGGAAAAAATATATAATGCTTATTAAATAATATGAAATAATTATTTAATACCCAATATGGTGCTCCACAGAATAAAGGAAAACAATCAGAACACATTGTATGTAGCATAATGAATGATGAAATCAATGCCCCTGATTACAGCTGCAGTCACTGGGTGTGGGGGATTTTACATCTGAGCATCTACAACTAATACAATGTACCTAATATTCTAATCTTATTTCTTCAACTAAAGATCAGAAATTAATTATATTTCTCTGCAATGTGACATTTTAGACAATGTTATATTTAAATCCACTTTTTAATGAGAATCTAAAGAACAGTTTAATGTCATTACAAAATAATATAAATAATAATCATGAATTTTTCAGTTTAACGCCACTTTGCATGACAATACAGGACTGGCTAGTTTGTGTAATAGATCAGGCTAATAAAGAGTTAATTAGCTGCCTCCGCCCTTGTGCGCCATCAAATTGTTACCTCTCCGGTCAGGGCATTTTTCACCAGGATCGCTCCAACCTTAGCCAGATCCACAGAAGCCATTGTGGTTAGCAGTAAACAGGGCAGACAAGTGGCAGAATTCACCCGATTGACCCGGACTGTATAAAATAATGATCGCTGCAGTTACACAAGAGTTCTAAAGCTGTTACATTGTATTTGTGCGTTACATAAATATCCAGCCAATAGGAAAGCAGCACGAGGAGAAGGCGGGAACTGCGGGTTGATATTGGGCGGTGGGCGGGGCTTTGTTGTATAAAGCTCAGCTGACAAAGGTCGTTTTGTTGTTACACAAGTTCTCTATGTAACTATAACTTATAAATGGGCTGCTCTGTGACAGAAGTCATTTGATGTGAGATAAGGAGTGACAGGATACTGAATAAAGCCCTGCAGTGAGGTGCAGGAGAAAGGGAAAGATAGGAAATAGAAAATTAAATAGAAAATAAAAAGGAGAGCTGGATAATATTCAGCGATAGACTCTTTTAGCCAGAACAGTCATAGCAGCACTCTTTGCATTAACCCCTTAGTGATCACAGAACTTTTCCATTTTCTGTCCGTTTGGGACCAAGGCTATTTTTACATTTCTGTGGTGTTTGTGTTTAGCTGTAATTTCCCTCTTACTCATTTACTGTACCCACACATATTATATACTGTTTTTCTCACCACTAAATGGACTTTCTAAACATACCATTATTTTTATCATATCTTATAATTTACTATAAAAAAAAATTATAAAATATGATGAAAAAATTTAAAAAAACACACTTTTTCCAAATTTGACCCCCAAAATCTGTTACACATCTACAACCACCAAAAAAACACCCATGCTGAATAGTTTCTAAATTTTGTCCTGAGTTTAGAAATACCCAATGTTTACATGATCTTTGCTTTTTTTGCAAATTATAGGGCAATAAGTACAAGTACTACAAAGAAAGGTATTAGGAGCAGCGCTACCAAAACTAGAAGTATTAATCAATAAGAAAAAGGGGAGAACAATAGCATATTTCACTAATAAATATTGTTTAATAAACACATGAAAAGACTAAATATAATCAATTAATATATAACTTTATAAATAACATGAAATATAAATATTACACAGTGACTTTGTTTATCCTTAAAATTGGGCATATTTTTTTCATTATGTACCTATTGTTATAGAATGATATTTTCATCAATTCTGTGACATTTTTATGAATTTTAGGATCAGATAATCACCTATTAAAGGGACATTAAACTCAACATTTTTCTTTCATTATTTAGACAGAGAATACAATTTTCACCCACATTCCAATGTACTTCTATTATCTAATTTGCTTAATTCTTTAGATATCCTTTGTTTAAGAATTAGCAAATTAGCAATGCACATGGGTGGGCCAATCACACAAGGCATCGGTGTGCAGCCACCAATCAGCAGCTTCTGAGCCTATCTAGATATGCTTTTCAGCAAAGAATATCAAGAGAATTAAGAAAATTAGATAATAGAAGTAAATTAGAAAGTTGTTTAAAATTGCATGCTGTTTCTAAATCATGAAAGAAAAAAAATGGGTTTAATGTCCCTTTAACTATATTAAACATATATTTTTAATTTCTGTGTGACCGGTCACTTTATATTTCATGTTATTTATAAAGTTATATATTAATTGATTATATTTAGTGCCACATCAATTGTCTTTTCATGTGTTTATTAAACAATATTTATTAGTGAAATATATTCTCCCCTTTTTCTTATTGATGAATACTTCTAGCTCTGGTAGCGCTGCTCCTGATACCTTTCTTTGTACATTTTTAACCCTTTAACGACCATTAGGGAGAGTTGTTAATCTGGAACAGCTTGAAGTGTTTGCTGGTTTGCGCTGTTGAATATATTTCAGTTTTTTGAATAAATACAAGTAGCACTTCGCTATTTCCAAACCATTTTTTTTTTTTCAAAATTAGCGCTAGTTACATTGGAACACTAATATCTGTCAGGAATCCCTGAATAACCCTTGACATGTATATATTTTTTTTTTAGTAGACAACCCAAAGTATTAATCTAGGACCATTTTGGTATATTTCATGCCACCATTTTACCGCCAAATGCGATCAAATAAAAAAAAACGTTAACTTTTTCACTAACTTTTTCACAAACTTTAGGTTTCTCACTGAAATTATTTACAAACAGCTTGTGCTATTAAGGCAAAAATGGTTGTAAATGCTTCTCTGGGATCCCCTTTGTTCAGAAATAGCAGACATTTATGGCTTTGGCATTACTTTTTGGTAATTAGAAGGCCGCTTAATGCCACTGCACACCACACTTGTATTATGCCCAGCAGTGAAGGGGTTAATTGGGTAGCTTGTAGGGTTAATTTTAGCTTTAGTGTAGTAGACAACTCAAAGTATTGATCTAGGCCCATTTTGGTAGGGGTTAATTAGGTAGCTTGTAGGGTTACTTTTAGCTTTAGTGTAGAGATCAGCCTCCCACCTGACACATCCCACCCGCTGATCCCTCCCTGACCCCCCCTCAAACAGCTCTCTTCCCTCCCCCACATTACAATTGTCACTGCCATCTTAAGTACTGGCAGAAAGTCTGCCAGTATAAAAATAAAGTGTTTTTTTTAAAGATTTTTTTAAAAAATATATATTTTAGATAAAGTGTAGGATCCTCCATTACCCCCCAACCGCCCTGACCCCCCCCCCCCAAACAGCTCTCTAAGCCTCCCCCCTCAACCTATTGGTCGCCATATTAGGTACTAACAGCTGTCTGCCAGTACCCAGTTTACTAACAAATTTTCCTTTTTTATTAAAAAACAATATATAAAAAGTTCATTTTCTGTAGTGTAGTGTAGCTCCCCCCCAATACCCTACCCCCCCTCCCACTCCCCGATCCCTTTCCAAAAAATTTTCCCCTCTCCCTCCAAACATTTATCCCCTCTCCCTCCATCGGTAATTGATTACCATGCACGTGCGTGCCCCTGAGTCCCGCCCCCTTGCATGCTCACGTCTGATACGTGACCGATCAGGAACGTGCACCAGCGATGGGCTGTCCACCCGCCTCCCTCTCTGCATCGGTAACTCTGCAAACTTATTTCTGCAGTGCCCCACTCATGGGGCATGCAGAAATAGTGCGATCTCGCTAAAAATAGCGAGATTGCGGCACAGAGAAACCCAGGACTGCAGCTGTCCTTAAGGGCATAACGACCAGCGTCATACAGGGTACAACGCTGGTCGTTAAGGGGTTAAACAATTTCAAAGAAGCAGTAGATTTTTTTCTGACAAATTTCAAAATTTGCTTCCATTTCCTACCCCACTTGCATCATGTGACTATCGTCAGCTAATCACAGACTCATATGTACTGTATATACTATAACATCTTACACATTTTCAGTAGGAGCTGGTGCCTTAGAAAGTGTGTATATAAAAAGACTGTGCTCAATTTGATAATTAAAGTAAACTGGAATGTTGTTTTTTGTTTGTAAATTGCTTTATCTGAATCATAAAAGTTTAATTTTGAATTTAAATGAAATAATTTTTATTACCCACGTTCCCAAACCCAAAACAACAGGGAAAATACAGACATTAAATCCTGTAGGTACATCTAATAGTAGAAAATAATCAGTACATAGGGAAGAAAAATGTTTCGTTAGAGTCCTTCATATAACGAGGGAGGCCTCTAGGTATAGGGGCTCCTCTCAGTCTTTCTGTATAATTTTCCAAGTGTCTGAGAGAGGTTAAAGACCGATCAACAGCTATAGAATAAGCCATATCAGTCTCTATCGGGCCTCTCAACCTTCTTGTGGGGTGGGATTAGTTTTTCTTTAAAGTCTCCTGAGCTATATTATTGTCCAGTTGCCATCACAGCATCTTTAGTAGGAGACTTGCAGGAGTGGGGGGTAATATAATGAACATAGAAAACGTCCAACTTTAACCATTCTCAGTGACAATTTCTAAAGGATCCTGGTTTTAACCCATCTGAGAATGATCAATAATACATAACAATTTGTTAACATAACACAAAAGAATAACAGGTAACAATAAATGCACGAAATACATATATTGGTTGGAGTTCAGCAATGTGCTCTATATCTCCAAGCTCTTGTCTGAAAATCATGTGCCCCTCCAACCTTTCAACTAAGCTATCTAGCTTTATGTGTCCACCACTTTTCTGCTGTCAAAACCTTTCATTAAGGCTCCCCTTTGCTGCTTCCCCTCAGTCTCCCGCCTCTGCACTGCGAATCGTTTTATTATTATCTGCTAGTATCCAATAAAACCATACTTTTTGGAATGTGGATTCTGTGCTCTGAATGAATGCCGCTGACTCATACATTTTATAAACCAGTTGGATCTTATTCAAAACTTCTGACCAGGATGGAATCTCTGTTTTCCAGTACTTGGCTATAACTGTTCTTGTGGTGGTGCATAGAATTCTAATAAAGGTGTTAATGTCTTTGTGTAACTTGGGAATACCTTCGTGGAGTAATGCTTGAGCAGGGGTAAGATGAATCTGTTCTCCTAGGGCCTTCCCTAACAGTAAAGATAATTCTCGCCATATCTTTTTAACTTTAGGACATTCCCACCACATATGTATGTATGATCCTATGGTTTTACAGCCCCTATAACAAAAGTTAGAGCTTTCCTTCCCCATATGGGCCGTTCTTACTGGGGTTAGATACCATCTAAAGGAAGTCTTGATAACATTTTCCCTCAAATCGGCGCTAATTAAGCCTTTACTGGCTTGGTATAGTATCTCCTCCCATTTATCCAACTCAAATTCTTTATCTATGTCTGTTTCCCAATGTAGCATTAGTGTATTCTTAGAGTGTGTTCTCATTTCTTGTATGGAGATATATAGCCTTGAGATTGCTCTTTTAGGTCTAGTCGTTGCTATACATAATTGCTCAAGAACAGTTTGTCGGTTATGTGTTGGGTGCTTAGCTGTGTGTGTGCGTATAGCAGATGTTGTTTGTAGATATAGGAACCAGTGCAGAGGAATAGGATCTAGTTTCTGTTGTAGTTGGGTGAAGGTTAGCAACTTGCCCTGTGAGTAAAGGTCCGCTACTCTGTACAACCCTTTGTTTTCCCACTTTTGGATCTGTTTTTTAAACTCGTCACTAATGATATATTTTAGAGGTATTATTTTTGAATGTGAGAAAGTAATTCTCTCTGATTTTTGCGATGAAGGCCATTGCTGTTTGGTGATTAGTGTGGTCTTGTTCCTGTATACGTCGTGTCTAGTAAATAGGTCTCTGCCCCAGAGAATGCCATCTGGCGTCTCCTGACCTGTCATCTCTGCCTCTAAGGCCGGCCAAAGAATGTCTACCTGTTGTCTGATAATTATTGAGTCTTGTGCCAGTCTAGCAGCTTTGTAGTAGTCTAGTAAATTGGGTGCACCCACCCCGCCTAGCTGTCTGTGTTTGTTTAGGATTTGATGTGGAATTCTCGGATGTCTGTTGTCACGTAAGAATCTATTGATATCTCTCTGTAGGATATCTATGTCTGTAACATTTATTTTAATTGGAAGCACTCTAAACAGGTATAGAATCTTCGGTAGGATCGTCATCTTAATAGCGGAGAGCCTTCCATACCAAGAAAAGCCCATCTTTCTCCATTTCCCTAGGTCAGATCTGATTGTTTTGAACAGGGGGATATAGTTTGTTTCATAGAGTCTTGTGGAGTGTGAACTCAGTTTTATTCCTAGATATTTTAATCCCTCCGGCACCCATCTAAAGTCAAAGTTCGCCTCTATCAATTTAATAGTGTGTTTTGGAATAGAGATGGGAAGTGCCTCGCATTTATCTGCGTTAATTTTATAGCCTGAGATCTGAGAGAATAAGTGGATCGCTTGGTATACATAGGGCAAAGTATGGAGTGGTTTCGAGATAGTAAGTAGTACATCATCTGCAAATAGGGTAATTTTGTGGTGTATGCTCCCGACCTCCAAACCAACTATATCAGTAGAGTTTCGTATATAAGCAGCTAGTGGCTCTATGCAGATTGCAAAGATCAGGGGGGAAAGTGGGCAGCCTTGTCTCGTCCCGTTCAGGATAGATATGTTACCCGATTGGTGTCCTATTGCTCTGATGTATGCTGTTGGCGTCGAGTACAAGCCTATAATGGCCTTCAAAAAGTTACCCTCAAATCCCAGTTCTGAAAGCAAAGTTAGCACATATTCCCAATCCACCCTATCAAATGCCTTCTCCGCATCCAGTGATAGGATCAGAGAAGGCACCTTTCGGTCGTGTAGGAAATCTATCACCGATATCATCTTTCTAATGTTGTCGGGGGCTTCCCTCTCCTTAATAAATCCTACCTGATCTGGGTGAATGATGCGGGGCAAGATGTGTTTCAATCTATTGGCCAAGATTTTTGTGACTATTTTAATGTCCTGATTGATCAGGGATATGGGCCTATAGCTGCTACAAAGACTAGGATTTTTCCCCTGTTTGGGTATAACCACAATCTTAGCTCTAAGAAGGTCAGTAGGTATCTTGCCCCCTTCCATTATATGGTTTGCAAACACCACTAAATGTGGAACCAAAGCCTCACGGAACGCCTTGTAGTATTCCCCAGGAAATCCGTCAGGTCCTGGGGCTTTACCGGGTTTGAGGTCTTTTATGGCCGAGATCACTTCAGCTCTTGTGATCTTGGCGTTTAGGGAAGCTCTAGCCTCATCATCTATCGGTGTCAATTTAGCTTTTTGCAAGAAAGAGTCAAAAATTGCTTTTGTCGTGGGGTTATGGACCACCTTTGTGCCATCATATAACTGACTATAGAATTGGGAAAACGTGTCAACAATTTCCTGAAGATGTGTGGTTATGTGTCCAGTTGGCGTTTGGATGTTTGGTATGGAGAGAGACTGGCATTCATCTCTGATTTTCTTTGCCAGGTATTTGTCAGGCTTATTGGCAAAGACAAAGTAGTTTGCTTTCAATCTGTGCGCAGCTTTTACAGATTGCTCGTTTAATATGGATTGTAGCGTTTGTCTCTTGCCAATAAGCTCAGTCAGTGTAGCTTTAGAACCATTCAGTTTGTGCAGTTTTTCAAGAGAAGTGATTTCAGTGTTTAAGTGTGTAATGAGAGCCTCTCTCTTCTTTTTAATTAGTGTTTTTTCTTTTATTAGTATACCTCTTACTACTGCCTTATGTGCTGCCCAGGGTGCAATAGGGTCATCGGTAGAGTTTACATTGATCTGCCAGTACTCGTTTAGGTTGTTTAGGATTCTGTCTTTGATAAGTGGGTCTTTAATACAAAATGAGTCGTACGTCCATGTCTTTGTCCGTTTTGGGTCTGAGAGATCACCTAAGGTAAGCAGTGTTAGGGAGTGGTCAGACCACACACATGGGTGAATGTCTATGGAGCGTATTACTGGTTGCAGAATCTGACTAGTAAACACATAGTCTATTTTAGAGTAGCTGTCATGGGCCGATGAATAATAGGTAGTGCTCCCATCCCCGCCATTTAGGTGTTTCCAGGTATCCTGCAGTGTGTGCTGACCTAATACTTCCCAGATGTTTCTAGCCATTGCTCTTTGTCTTTGTTTTTTCTTAGACTGGTGAATAGGTGTTTGCCTAGCTAGTGCCTGGAGATCTATATTAAAGTCCCCTGCTAGTATTATTCTCAATTTGGACCAGCCTGTTAATAAATTGGAAAGGGTGTTAAAAAACTGGTCTTGTTGTTCATTAGGGGCATATATATTACACAGGAGAATCTCAGCACCTCCCATTTGTCCAAACACCAACAGATATCTACCCTCTTTATCTGATATGGTCTCTTTGTGGGTAAATGGCAGTGTGGAATGTATTAAGACAGAGACCCCTCTTTTTTTTGAGTCTAACGCTGAGTGAAACTGCATTGGGTAATCTCTTGCCCAGTATTTGGGAATAGTATTTTTTAAGAAATGAGTTTCCTGAAGGTAGATAATATTAGCCTTTAGCCTTCTGTAATTTGACATAGCTGTTCTTCTCTTGATATCTGTGTTTAATCCTCTCGCATTATGCGAGAGCAAGACTATTTTAGGTACAGACAGTTCTCTGGTCAAGATAATTCTGCATACTATATCTACTCTGAGACAGTAGCCAATCCCTGGTCCCTAACAGATCAAGTGTGTTTCTCTCTTTCCTCTGGGTTAGTAAACTATGCTGCCTCTGTAGTAGGTCTTCCCTTGGTGAACTTGTACTAGTCGTACTTGTTTTCGTGCATTTGGGTGGTAAAAACTTATAACAAAACAGTAACAATAACATTTGATAATGATTAAACTTTTGAATATACATATATCAAAAATTAACACATGTTAGTTGCGCTATGCAGCCCCAACAGGAGGTGCCTGCTTAACACAGTCTCATGTGAGTGAAGAACTAAAGTCAGACCCTTAGATCTGGTACCTGTGTGACCTTACGGTCTTCATTAGCAGCCTCTGGGTGTAAATACTTCCCATATCAGTGCTGTAGGTAGTGCAGTTCAAGTTTTGGATTTCTTTTTAGTCACTGTCCTCCATTTTTCCCTTTGGGGTTTCCCTCTGGATGAAGATGGTGTAGAGGAGGGGTGCAGTGTTTCTGTGGTTGTAATCTCAGGTGGTTCCAGGTCTAGAAATTTGCAGATCTCTGGGATCTCCTCTGTGGTTTTAATAGTGGTAGTTTTGCCATTGCGTATCACCTGAAGTGCAAAAGGAAATCCCCAGCGATATTGGATGTTATTTTTTTCTTAGAAGGAGAGTTAGAGGTCTCAGAGCATATCTTCTTTGTAGGGTTTTGACGCAGAGATCTTGAAAGAATTGGATTATATTGCCCTGAAATTTGAACGTGGGATTTTGTCTAGCGGCTAGTAAGATTTTTTCTCTGTCAGGGAATCTTAGGAGCTTAATGATAACGTCTCTCGGTGGCTGGTCTGGCTTGGGTTTAGCCCTTAGGGCTCTATGTGCTCTTTCAATTGGGTATTCAGCATCTGCCGGACTTCCAAGAATAGCGTGAAATAGCTGTTGGAGATAGTTGTGAAGGTCTTCTGCTCCTATAGTCTCAGGAATTCCTTTAAGCCTAATATTAGAGCGACGGCTCCTATTCTCCAAGTCTTCAATTTTGTCTTCTAGTTCTGATATAGCTTGAGATTGAGAGGCAAGGGAATTCGAGACTGTTGTCACTTCTTCTCCCATTTCATCTGTGGCCGATTCTAATGAGTCAACTCGGTTTCCCAATTCCAGGATCTCAGTTTTGATTTCTGTGAGGCTATTAGTAACTGTGGTTTGAAAGCTATCAATTTTTCCCCGCAATTTTTCAAAGTTGGAGGTTATATCTTGTTTAGATACAAGGGCTCGTAGATCAGCCTTAGTTGCAGGAGTGAGGTCTTCAGCATTCTCCTCAATTTCGGATTCCATATCCTCCTCAGTATCCGCCATATTATGATCTTGAGATTTAAGGGTTCTAGATGATTTAAAGAATGTGTCGACCGATAAGGATTTCAGCCCCTTATCACCCTTGGAGCCCTTTCTTGTAGTCATGTTATCCGTAGTGGTGGGTCAGTTGTATTTTCCTGATCTTGCGTCTGTACCTTAGTTTAGTTGGGTGTATAATCACAGGTGTCTACACCCCCTATCTAGGAGACCTTTCTTGCTATTGGAACCTTTATTGGTTTTTCAGATATTGCATATCCCCTTCATTGACTCTGTAATTCTCTTCACTCAATTATGGTGTTCATTTGTCTTCAGCATACTGCTTTTTTCCTCTTATATAACATATATGCATGTTTATCATGGAAGACAGTGTGAGACATAGAAACTGTGTTATATTGTGGCAGAAGTATCAAAGTGTGAGCTAGATTGTGGCTTCCCTGCCAGACTGCACAGGCAACATTATTGAAGTCTTTAGCTCATTTTGAGTGCATATTTTTTGGTGCTTGCTGAGTCTCCCCAAACAGTATACAGATTAACAGCACCTATTAAAACGTACCAAGCTAAATAGCAACAAAGCTGCTGTTAGGTGTCCAGGGTTTTCAGCTTAGTATTTGAAAGTTAATATGCACAGCCAAAGAGGCAATACTGTGGCTGTTTGCTTTTACTTTGCTTCCTTTGCACAGCGTGGGCAGTGAGCTGTGTGTACACAGGCTTACATGTAGTGGATCAAGTGACATGAAGCTGAGGCTTAGGTGCAGGTATTTCTAGAAAACAAACCTATAGAGACTGATCAATGTTCGTGACTTGGGGTTAGCTTGCTATAAATGATTGGGCTTAGAATAGCGTATCTGGCTTCCACTTTATCTTTGTCACTTGTTTTCCTCCGTTTCTTTAGCCACTTTTCTTCCCTTTCCTCACCCCTCCTAGTGTGCTGGTCAGTGTGTGTATAGTTAGAATATACCCTGCCGAAGCGGGTTCTTACCCTCCGCAAAAGTGATTAGATGGTAGTCGGCTCCGGTTCACTCCGCTCTTAATTTTGAATTTAAAGGGACATAAAACAGCTGCAGCAATCACTTTGGTCTACATATCTTTTTTGCTCTTACGTCAGGTGCACAGCATAATAATATACACACTACATGAAAATATGTCACCACCTAAAACAACTGAAGAAAGCGCAAAAATATCTCTGTAAGTTTAGTATTAAAACTAAAATGGATATAAAACCCAATTTTTTTCTTTCATAAATCAAATAGAACACATAATTTTAAGCAACTTTCTAATTTACTCCTATTATCAATTATAAATGTAGCCACCAATCAGCAAATACTACCCAATCAGCAAGTACCAATCAGCAAGTACTACCTAGGTGCTGAACCAAACATGAGTTGGCTCCTAAGCTTACATTCCTGCTTTTTCAAACAACGATACCAAGATAACGAAGGAAAACTCATAACAGGAGTAAATTAGAAGGTTGCTTAAAACTGCTGCTCTATCTAACTCATGAAAGAAAAACAATCACCTAGATTACGAGTTTTGCGGTAACAGGGGTGCGTTGCTAACGCACAGTTTTTTCTCACCACTCACTTAAAACAACGCTGGTATTACAGGTTTTTTTTAACCTGGCGTTAGCCATAAAAAAGTGAGCGTAGAGCAGAATTTAGCTCCACATCTCACCTTAATACCAGCGTTGCTTACGGTAGCGGTGAGCTGGCAAAACGTGCTCGTGCACGATTTTCTCATAGGAATCAATGGGGCAGAATCGGCTGGAAAAAACCTAACACCTGCAAAAAAGTAGCGTTTAGCTCCTAACGCAGCCCCATTGATTCCTATGGGGAAAGTAAATTTATGTCTACACCTAACATGAACCCCAAATCTAAACACCCCTAATCTTACACTTATTAACCCCTAATCTGCCTCCCCCGACATCGCCATCACCTGCATTATATTATTAACCCCTAATCTGCCGCTCCGGACACCGCCGCCACCTACATTATACTTATGAACACCTAATCTGCCGTCCCCAATGTCGCCGCAACCTAACTACAATTATTAACCCCTAATCTGCCGCCTACAACGTCGCCACCACTATAATAAAGTTATTAACCCCTAAATCTAAGTCTAACCCTAACAACCCCTAACTTAAATATAATTTAAATACATCTAAATAAAATTACTACATTTAAATAAATTATTCTTATTTAAAACTAAATACTTACCTGTAAAATAAACCCTAAGGCCTAGATTTGGAGTTTGGCGGTAGCCGTGAAAACCAGCGTTAGAGGCTCCTAACGCTGGTTTTAGGCTACCGCCGGTATTTGGAGTCATTAAAAAAAGGGTCTAACGCTCACTTTTCAGCCGCGACTTTTCCATACCGTAGATCCCCTTACGTCAATTGCGTATCCTATTTTTTCAATGGGATCTTTCTAACTCCGGTATTTAGAGTCGTGGCTGAAGTGAGCGTTAGAAATCTAACGACAAAACTCCAGCCGCAGAAAAAAAGTCAGTAGTTAAGAGCTTTCTGGGCTAACGCCGGTTCATAAAGCTCTTAACTACTGTGCTCTAGAACAGCCAATAGAATGCGAGCTCAATCTGATTGGCTGATTGGATCAGCCAATAGGATTGAACTTGATTCTGATCGGCTGATTCCATCAGCCAATCAGAATATTCCTACCTTAATTCCGATTGGCTGATAGAATCCTATCAGCCAATCGGAATTCGAGGGACGCCATCTTGGATGATGTCCCTTAAAGGAACCGTCATTCTTCAGTTGGACGTCGCCGGATGAAGATGGGTCCGCGGTGGAAGTCTTCAGGATGGAGCCGGTCCTCATCGGATGAAGATAGAAGATGCCGCTTGGAAGATGATGGTTGCCGGTCCGGATCTACTCTTCTTCCCGGATAGGATGAAGACTTTGGAGCCTCTTCTGGACCTCTTCAGCCGCCGGATGATGGATCGCCAGCCCCCGCTTGGGTTGGATGAAGATTTTGGAGCCAGGACGGATCGGTGAACCTGGTATGGTGAAGACAAGGTAGGAAGATCTTCAGGGGCTTAGTGTTAGGTTTATTTAAGGGGGGTTTGGGTTAGATTAGGGGTATGTGGGTGGTGGGTTGTAATGTTGGGGGGGGGTATTGTATGTTTTTTTTTACAGGCAAAAGAGCTGAACTTCTTGGGGCATGCCCCGCAAAGGGCCCTGTTCAGGGCTGGTAAGGTAAAAGAGCTTTGAACTTTAGTAATTTAGAATAGGGTAGGGCATTTTTTATTTTAGGGGGCTTTGTTATTTTATTAGGGGGCTTAGAGTAGGTGTAATTAGTTTAAAATTGTTGTAAGATTTTCCTTATGTTTGTAAATATTTTTTTATTTTTTGTAACTTAGTTCTTTTTTATTTTTTGTACTTTAGTTAGTTTATTTCATTGTAGTTATTTGTAGATATTGTATTTAATTAATGTATTGATAGTGTAGTGTTAGGTTTAATTGTAGGTAATTGTAGATATTTTATTTAATTAATTTAATGATAGTGTAGTGTTAGGTTTAATTGTAACTTAGGTTAGGATTTATTTTACAGGTAATTTTGTTATTATTTTAACTAGGTAACTATTAAATAGTTCTTAACTATTTAATAGCTATTGTACCTGGTTAAAATAATTACAAAGTTACCTGTAAAATAAATATAAATCCTAAAATAGCTACAATATAATTATAATTTATAGTGTAGCTATATTAGGATTTATTTTACAGGTAAGTATTTAGCTTTAAATAGGAATAATTTATTTAATAAGAGATAATTAATTTCGTTAGATGTAAATTATATTTAACTTAGGGGGGTGTTAGTGTTAGGGTTAGACTTAGCTTTAGGGGTTAATACATTTATTAGAATAGCGGTGAGCTCCAGTCGGCAGATTAGGGGTTAATGTTTGAAGTTAGGTGTCGGCGATGTTAGGGAGGGCAGATTAGGGGTTAATACTATTTATTATAGGGTTAGTGAGGCGGATTAGGGGTTAATAACTTTATTATAGTAGCGCTCAGGTCCGGTCGGCAGATTAGGGGTTAATAAGTGTAGGCAGGTGGAGGCGACGTTGTGGGGGGCAGATTAGGGGTTAATAAATATAATATAGGGGTCGGCGGTGTTAGGGGCAGCAGATTAGGGGTACATAGGGATAATGTAAGTAGCGGCGGTTTACGGAGCGGCAGATTAGGGGTTAATAATAATATGCAGGGGTCAGCGATTGCGGTGGCGGCAAATTAGAGGTTAATAAGTGTAAGGTTAGGGGTGTTTAGACTCGGGGTACATGTTAGAGTGTTAGGTGCAGACTTAGGAGGTGTTTCCGCATAGCAAACAATGGGGCTGTGTTAGGAGCTGAACGCGGCTTTTTTGCAGGTGTTAGGTTTTTTTTCCAGCTCAAACAGCCCCATTGTTTCCTATGGGGGAATTGTGCACGAGCACGTTTTTGAGGCTGGCCGCGTCCGTAAGCAACTCTGGTATCGAGAGTTGCAGCGGCGTTAGCTACGCGGGTCCTTACCGACAAAACTCTAAATCTAGCCGTAAGCTAGCTATAATATAACTAATAATTACATTGTAGCTAGCTTAGGTTTTATTTTACAGGCAACTTTGTATTTATTTTAACTATTTAATAACTACCTAGCTAAAATAAGTACAAATTTACCTGTAAAATAAACCCTAACCTAAGTTACAATTACACCTAACACTAAACTATCATTAAATTAATTACCTAAACTAACTACAATTAAATACAATTAAATAAAATAAACTAAAGTATGAAAAAAAAAACCCACTAAATTACAAAAAATAATAAAATAATTACAAGAATTTTAAACTAATTACACATAATCTAATCCCCCTAATAAAATAAAAAAGCCCCCCAAAATAATAAAAATCCCTACCCTATACTAAATTACAAATAGCCCTTAAAAGGGCCTTTTTCGGGGCATTGCCCCAAAGTAATCAGCTCTTTTACCTGTAGAAAAATTACAATACCCCCCAACATTAAAACCCACCACCCACACACCCAACCCTACTCTAAAACCCACCCAATCCCCCCTTAATAAAACCTAACACTAACCCCTTGAAGATCACCCTACCGTGAGACGTCTTCACCCAGCCGGGCACAAGTTGTCCTCCAGAGGGGCAGAAGAGAACCTCCAGAGGGGCAGAAGTCTTCATCCAGACGGCATCTTCTATCATCATCCATCCGGAGCGGAGCGGGTCCATCTTGAAGCCAGCCGACGCGGAGCATCCATCAAGACCAACGACTACACGACGAATGACGGTTCCTTTAAATGCCGTCATCCAAGATGGCGTCCCTTGAATTCCTATTGACTGATAGGATTCTATCAGCCAAACGGAATTAAGGTAGGAAAAATCCTATTGACTGATGCAATCAGCCAATAGGATTGAAGTTCAATCCTATTGGCTGATCCAAAAAGCCAATAGGATTGAGCTCGCATTCTATTGGGTGTTCCAATCAGCTAATAGAATGCAAGTTCAATCCTATTGGTTGATTGGATCAGCCAATAGGATTTTTCCTACCTTAATTCCGATTGGCTGATAGAATCCTATCAGCCAATCGGAATTCAAGGGACGCCATCTTGGATGACATCATTTAAAGGAACCATCATTCGTCGTGTAGTCGTCGGTCTGGATGGCTGCTCCATGTCGGCTGGCTTCAAGATGGACCCGCTCCACTCCGGATGGATGAAGATAGAAGATGCCGCCTGGATGAAGACTTCTGCCCCTCTGGAGGTCCTCTTTTGCCCGGATCGGATGAAGGCTTCTGCCCCTCTGGAGGACATTGCCCGGCTGGGTAAAGACGTTTCACAGAAGAGCGAACTTATCAGACTAGCGAACGGAAGTGACCTTCCGTCAGCTGTCTGATAAGAAATAAGCACTGTGCATGCACTCCACTTCCTCATAGCATTCCAATGAAGGTACATCACCACTCGTCAGATTCTTGGACGGTGACGGCCGCGTGCACAAACAACAGCCATCAGATTGTTGGACAGATCACAGTGGTCTGATAAGTTTGCTATTACCGGAGCATGGAGAGGACCAGTGAGGATGAACCAAGTGCAATATATGGGGTATAAAATAGAAGAGATAAATATATCACTAATACTGGCAGCAGAGTGAGTGGTACAAGGAAAAGGGGCAAATGCACTAAGTCAAGTAAATAAGTGGCCAGGAGCAAAGCGGCGCTTATTTCTTATTAGACAGCTGACGGAAAATCACCTCTGTTTGCTAGTCTGTTAAGTTCCCTCTTCTGATAGAACACTGGTGTTCTAAAGTAACATGTATACCACAGGAATGTGTATACCACATCACTTCCGGTGATGTGTACTCAGCTGTTGGAGGGGTATGGCACTCACTGCGCATGCACAAGAGCCCGACCTCCTACAAACAGCTGTTTAAGGCCATTTGTTTCACAACAACGGGTCGAGGAATTCTATGGACCGCAATATGTAATTAATGCGTAAGCGCACACGGCCCTACTCAGTGATCCATCGTGCGCCTCCGAATTTGTAAAATTATGGTTTTAATTTTTTAATAAAGGCTATGTATTTTTCCTCACAGACATTTGGGTGAATGTGGAGGTCTCTATTTTTCAGCGTGGATTTAGAGGCGTTTATTTTCCTCACAGAACTGGTGGGCGCGAATTTAGAGGAGTTTATTTTTCTTCAGAAATGGGGGAAATAAACTTAGAAATAGACTGACACTGATGTTCTGTCATAAAAAAGCTACGATCACCGGTATGGTGTCTACACGTCCCTTTTACTAGCACCACTTATAATACGCTGAAAAGCGGACTACAAGTCCCAGCATGCTCTTGGGTGTTGGCGGAATCGGGCCATATATTTCCTCGATCCTTGCATAGTGTACATCAGCTGTTTGGAGGAGGTTGGGCCTCTTGCGCATGCGCATTGAGCGCCACACCCCTCCATCAACTGAGTCACTTGACCAAAAGTGACGTGGTATACACATTCCTATGCGGTATACTATTTTCTTTAGAACACCAGCTTCTAGACATGCTGAAATCAGTAGCAGCATCCCTATGTAGGCATGTCTGACGCATTTCGCAGGGCTCCTCCCTGCCTCCTCAGAACACCACCTTTTAGTTAAGATAGTATTTTTTTCTATAATCGCCATACCCAAATATAAAAAAATACAAATATCACTACTATAAGGTGGTGCAAAGCCATATGGATTTCTAAATTTTATTATTATTAAAAATATTAAAATTAAGGTGTTTATACAGGTGAAACTCGAAAAATTAGAATATTGTGTAAAAGTTCATTTATTTCACTAATGCAACTTAAAAAGTGAAACTAATATATGAGATAGACTCATTACATGCAAAGCAAGATAGTTCAAGTCGTGATTTGTCATAATTGTGATGATTATGGCTTACAGCTCATGAAAACCCCAAATCCACAATCTCAGAAAATTAGTATATTACATGCAATCAATAAAACAAGGATTGTACATATAACAATATCGGACCTCTGAAAAGTATAAGCATGCATACTGTATGTACTCAGTACTTGGTTTGGGCCCCTTTTGCAGCAATTATTGCCTGCGGCATGGCATGGAAGCTATCAGCCTGTGGCACTGCTGAGGTGTTATGGAAGACCAGGATGCTTCAATAGCGACCTTCAGCTCTTCTGTATTGTTCGGTCTCATGTCTCTCATCTTTCTCTTGGCAATGCCCTATAGATTCTCTATGGGGTTCAGGTCAGGCAAGTTTGCTGGCCAATCAAGCACAGTAATTCCACGGTCATTGAAACAGGTTTTGGTGCTTTTGGCAGTGTGGGCAGGTGCCAAGTCCTGCTGGAAAATGAAGTCAGCATCCCCATAGAGCTCGCCTGCGGAAGGAAGCATGAAGTGCTCCAAAATCTCCTGGTAGACGGCTGCGTTGACCCTGGACTTAATGAAGCACAGTGGACCAACACCAGCAGATGACATGGCTCCACAAATCAACACAGACTGTGGAAACTTCACACTGGGCTTCAAGCATCTTGCAGTGTGTTCCTCTCCATTGTTCCTCCATACTCTGGGTCCTTGGCAGGACACACTGAGCGCGCACAGCTGCATCTACACGCTGCGCACCGCTCTGCTTGCAGTATGTCACAGCCTTCAGTCCACTCCTTGTGAAAGTCCCCAACACTTTTGAATGGCCTTTTCCTGACAATGCTCTCCAGGCTGCGGTCATCCCTGCTGCTTGTGCACCTTTTTCTTCCACACTTTTCCCTTCCACATAACTTTCTATTAATGTGCTTTGATACAGCACTTTGGGAACATCCAACTTCTTTTGCAATTACCTTTTGAGGCTTTCCCTCCTTATGGAGGGTGTCAATGATGGTTTTCTGCACAACTGTCAGGTCAGCAGTCTTTCCCATGATTGTGATTCCTACTGAACCAGACTGAGATACTATTTAAAGGCTCAGGAACCCTTTGTAGGTGTTATGGCTTAATTAGCTGATTAGAGTGGGACACTTTGAGCCTAGAATATTGCACCTTTTACAACATTCTAATTTTCTGAGATTGTGGATTTGGGGTTTTCATGAGCTGTAAGCCATAATCATCACAATTATGACAAATCACGGCTTGAACTATCTTGCTTTGCATGTAATGAGTCTATCTCATATATTAGTTTCACCTTTTTAGTTGCATTAGTGAAATAAATGAACTTTTGCCCAATATTCTAATTTTTTGAGTTTCACCTGTATGTATACATATTGTATTTATTGCTATGCACTGCACTACAGCTGAGGTAGTAATTTTTCTTTTAATCCTCACAGCCCAAAGAAATAATTATGAATACCACCTCTACTGGAAGGTGGTGCAAAGCAATGACAAACAAATGAAAATGTATATTGTCTATTAATGTATGTACATACACTTATATAGAGATAGAGAAAGAGGTAAATTTGATAATGGAAACAAATTGGAAACTTTTCTTTTAAATGATGCACTCTATCTGAATCATCACAGTAAAAGGGACACTTTGAAAGGATACAGTGTTTGAATTAACATACAAATTACAAAATAAAGTATATGTATATAAAAGAAATAAATCATAATTTACCTGTTTCCACTGTAAAGAAGCACTTCCCTGTAAGGGTACTGCCTGCAGGATGCTAAGTCAGCTGCCATGTTTAAACCTAGGATTTCTTTGTGCAACCGTCACATGATCTCCTCAGTGAAATCTTCTATTCGGCATGTGTAAAACAGGAATTTTATGTTGCACTGTAAAAGACTGTGCACATTGTTGCCTAGCAATAATTGCCAATAAAACATAAAAAATATTACCAATATTTTTAAAAAAAATTTTATTCTCTCACTCCTCACCCTCCCCTATATCACATGTCAAATGATAACCATCCCGTTGCTCTCTCTCACCCCCTCCCACTTACAGTCTCAAGTTTACTATACCTTAATACCTGACTATCTGATATGAAAAGTAACTTGTATGATATTGTCTTATTTATAATATAATGTTCATTCTCTTTCTCTCTTTTTTTGTATTTGTCCATTTGAGCACTACTTATTACCACGTCTGTTTCAGACCTAAGCGGGACTCTTTCACCCTCTAAATCAGCACAATGACAACTAATGTACGATGCGTATATCACTACAAACTGTTATATTTTTATGCCTTTTATGCATGTATTGTTTTTATAACTTACAATAAAGCTTTCAAAACTTTAAAAAAAATATTATCAATAGCACCTTTTATAATAATAAATATCAATTAAATATCTAAATTCAAATGCTAAAAATCATAAATATAATGGTTGTGATTGCTTTCAAGTGCCTTTCAGTAGAGGTGGTATTTGCTTGATGCCCCTTGTTTCCGGCAATCCTTCATGCTTGCCGGAAACCGAAGTTATGAAGCAGAGGTCTAAAGACCGCTGGTCCATAACTTGTCCGCCGGCTCTGAGGCTGCGGACAGAAATAAAAAAAAATCAAATACGATCGGGTTGATTGACACCCCCTACTAGCGGCCGATTGTTGGTTGGTTCATAACAATGACTACTATATATATATATATAAATATACACACACACAAAACATTTCTTTTTTATTGCTGTGCATTATAAGAAAATGTAAAAGTCCATATTGTTGTCAGTGCTTTTTTTTAATATATTTGTAGCTATGGGGACACACCTTAAAGGGACACTCAAGTCAAACTTAAATTTTCATGATTCAGATAGAGCAGCAATTTTAAACAACTTTCCAATTTACTTCCATTAACAAAATGTGCACAGTCTTTTTATATTTATACTTTTTGAGTTACCAGATCCTACTGAGCATGTGCAAGAATTCACAGAAAATATGTATATGCATTTGTGATTGGCTGATTGCCACATGTTTGTCACATGTTACAGTAGTGGACAAAGACATATTTGTCAGAAAAAAAATCTACTCATTTGAAGTTCAGACTAAGGGGCCTAATTCTCATAGTGCAAGCGGACATGATCCGATATTGCGGATCATGTCCGCTGCACATCGATAAATGCCAACAGCATACGCTGTCTGCATTTATCATTGCACCAGCAGTTCTTGCGAACTGCTGGTGCAATGCCGCCCCCTGTACATTTGCGGCCAATCGGCCGCTAGCAGAGGGTGTCAATCAACCTGATCGTATTTGATCGGTTTGATTTCTGGCGATTTCTGTCCGCCACCTCAGAGCAGGTGGACAGGTTATGGAGCAGCGGTGAAACACGGGCATCAAGATCCATAAGGATCATGTCCGACAGACATCGATGAATGCCGACGGCATACGCTGTCGGCATTTATCATTGCACAAGCAGTTCTTGTGAACTGCTTGTGCAATGCCACCACCTGTAGATTTGTGGCCAATCAGCCACTAGCAGGGGGTGTCAATCAGCCCGATTGTATGAGATCAGGCGGATTGATGTCCATTCGGCCCATGATAAATTGGCCCCTTAGTGCTATATTGCATTGTATTTTTATAATGCATTTGTTGATTATGCAAATCTACTGTATTTACCAGTCCTTCAACTGAAGGGTGGTGCATAACAACTGAAATTTAAAAAAACTCAAGGAGCGCCTAATGAGTGGTAAGGCAAAGGAAAATATTGTCATTTAAAACATATCTATTTAATGCTGACAAATACATATACATGTATACATGGATCCATGCTATAAACAAGAAAATACAAAATTCAAAATACAAGAACTTAAAGATATTAAAAAGTATTAAAAAGTACAAATCTGGATAAAAATGCAATTAAAAATTAAAAACAGTAGGCTTATGTAAAATGTGCGAAGTACTATATACACATCAGGTAAAAGAAACAGTTGTTAAGGTAATAACAGTTGATAAGTCATTGTGTGGTTAACCTGTTATAACCAATTGTATCCTAAAAAACACCTTGAGGGTGAAAGATATGTTTGATGTCTATGGTTATTCAAACTGGAAAGTGAGGGCGCAATAGGCCTAATCCTGAATAGTGGTGGGTGTTCCAAAAAGGAGAAAAAAAAGGGGATGGATAACAAATGGAAAAAAGAGACAAATAGTGGTAGTCAAAAAAGTGAAAAAAGGAAACAATGTAAATTGTATATATATATATATATATATATATATATATATATATATATATATATATATATATGTATATATATATATATAGGTGAAAAGTGAAAAAATATATATAAGCTGAAAAATATGAAAAATAAACTGAATTTGTGATACTCCAAATATGCGCTTTAATTAAGGTGATAATCCTGAATTGGGTAGTAGTGTCCTAGGTGAATCCTCAGTGATGTAAAATCTTAAAAAAGGAGAAAACGTTGGGGAAAGTCCGGAGTTATCCAAAAAATCCCTTAATGAGTATATGTTGTGTGCCTGTGAATGAAAAATAACAACATAGTGCAATAATGCTATAGACAAATGTGGATAATCGAAATGAAGCTTACCATAAATTGTCAACAAGTTTCGGCCCTCTTTTGGGCCTTTATCAAGACTATAGTATGGTATGGAGGCTTCATTTATATTTATGAGTAACCAATCATCTCGCCATTATTTTGGCGCCAACATTTTTTTGTTTTCGATCTGTGCCAAAACCGGAAGTCATGTGCCGGAAACGGAAATTTTAAATCTCAATGCATCCGTTTTTAACATTAATGTTTTATAATATTTCAATTTCTAAATCTATTAAATATTCAATCCCCTGATTGGTTTACCCATCTTCCTTGTACCTCTTCATAGCCACGGTTTTTAAACGTGTGTTGTTTGCCGTTAGTAAAAATCGGCAAACCGGAAGTGACGTATAGCTCTAAGAGTAATTTCCTGTGCCAACTACCGGAAGTTGTGTATACGTCACTTCCGGTATCGTTGCATCAGTCAAATAAACAATAGGCATTTCTGGTATCGTTATGACAGTGAAATGATATTTATTACGATCTGCAATATATTGGTATCTGTATAAGAGGTGTTTGTGGTGAGTGGGAAAAATATATTAGTAATAAAATCAAAAATATTGACGTACATCAGACTATACTATTAGTGTCTTACTTATGTGCCTTGTCAAAATGTATTATTTAAGATTCAGTAGCTGGAATAGATCCTCCTTATTGTTGAATCCCCTTGTCAAAATGTATTAGGTGGGATAGATCCTCCTTATTGTTTAATCCCCTTGGGTGTAAGCAGTCGAGGTCAAAAATCCATTTGGATTCCGCAGTTAACAGTTTCTTGTCATAATCTTCTCCCCTCCAGTTTGGTGTCACCAACTGGATACCTATGTAGCTAAAATCTTTTTGGTTTCCCTGATAGTGCTTGGTGAAATGTCTATATAGTGGGGTTTCCATGTTCTTGTGTTTAATTTGAAGCAGATGTTTGCGGATCCTGTCTAAATCTAGACATCTGTCCTACACATTGTAGGCCACAGCTGCATTGTACTAGATACACTACCCCTTTGCTACTACACCTTATTAGATCTTTAATTTCATATTTAATTTTTGAGTTATGGGAAATTAAGTTTTTGGTTTTGATCCCCCTTTCTCAATCCTTACAATTTGGACATGGGAAGAAGCCCTTCTATAAACATCTTGGACCCTTTAAGGTCTTTTTCCGGGGGATGCTTGGAGATAGTATATTTTTCAAATTATCTGTCTTACGGTATATAAATCTAGGTCTTGATGTTAATTTTTCACCTATGATTTCATAATTTTTAAGCAGTGACCAGCGTTTCTCGATAATCTTTTCTATAATATATCTGTTCTCACTATATTCCGTTATGAATGGGACAATAAGTGTGTCTCACTCACAGTCATTTTTACTGGTCTTACACTTGTACTTCAGAAGGTCTTTTCGATCTCTACATTACAAGACAGAAGACAATAAATATATTTATTTACATTTGCTGCAAATGTTTTATGAACAAATATGTTATTAAACAAACTAATTTTAGAACTGAAGATCTGTTTAAGCAAAGTCCTACACTAATGCATAGATTAATTATGGTACATTTTCAGGAATGTTTTTTATTTTTTTACGTATTTTTACGCATTTTGCTCCTCTTGAACAGCTAGTTTTAAATTCTGAACTGGATTTTCTTCAGCTGAAAGAAAACACAAATACAAATGATCAAATATGTTATTTCCAATTAAATAAATAAGAAAATAATCACAATTTAACAATTATAAAGATACAAAAAAATCTGGAGTTTGTATTATTATTTTACGGCATAGTTTACATTTGATCATGCATGGTACATCATAGGCAATTTTTCAAATGACTACAGGCCCCGTTCTCTAAAGGCTGTCTGCCTGGGCAAGATTTTCTTAAAGGGACACTAAACCCCAAAAAAATCTTTCATGACTCAGGTAGAGAATGCAATTTTAGATAACTTCTATTGTCTAATTTGTTTCCTTCTTTAAAAATCCTTTGTTAAAGAAATAGCAATGCACATGGGTGAGCCAATCACACGAGACATCTATGCGTATCTACCAATCAGCAGCTATTGAGCATATCTAGATATGCTACTCAGCAAAGAATATCAAGAGAATGAATCAAATTAGATCATATAAGTAAATTAGAAAGTTGTTTAAAATTGCATGTTGTTTCTAAATCATGAAAGAAAAAATGTGAGTTTCATGTCCCTTTAAGTCTTTCACTGGTTTCTCTAAAGGCAAAGAGCTTTGTTACTTCCTATGGGATGGAGCTAGAAATTCGCTGGGATTTCCAGGGTCAGTCCACTTTATAGAGAATTGCATGAGGTTTGCTTAATTTGAGAGATTTGAGAATCTAATCTATGGCCCTTTAATGGCAGAATTTATTTGTCTTTAAAGAAATATTAAACCAAATTTTTTTTATTTCATGATTCAGAAAGAGCATTCAATTTTAAGCAACTTTCTAATTTTCTCCTATTATCAAATTTTCTTTGTTCTCTTGCTATCTTTATTTGAATGAAAGCTTAGGAGCTGTCCGATTTTAAGTTCAGCACCTGGGTAGCACTTTTATTATTGGTGGCTACATTGGCTACGCATATCAGCAAGCACTACCCAGGTGTTAAACCAAAAGTGGGCCAGCTCCTAAGCTTAAATTCCTGCTTTTCAAATAAAGATAGCAAGAGAACAAAGAAAAATTGATAATAGGAGTAAATTAGAAAGTTGCTTAAAATTGCCTGCTCTATCTCAATCATTAAAGAAAATAATGGGTTTAATATCCCTTTAATGGGCATTAAATAAACTTAAATTCTCCAGAAAATTTTAAATTAAACATAGTTTTACAGAAGTCAATATACATTTATTGTTAATTTTGCAAAGTGTCTCCTAAGTGACTGGAGTGTATAATGTAGTTATCCTGATCATAGCTGCATATATTTGAAAAGCAGTTCCAAGAACACTCTGCAGCAAACCGATAAAGGGCCAGATTATAAGTGGCACGCTATCGTTGGCGTGCTATCATTTGCGGTCAAGCGTTATCGGGTTTTTGTGTTCGTTTGCACACAAGTTAAAGGGGCAGTCTAATCTAAAATAAACTTTCATGATTCAGATAGAGAATGTAATTTTACACAATTTTCCAATTTACTTTTATCACCAATTTTGCTTTGCTCTTTTGGTATTCTTAGTTGAAAGCTAAACCTAAGAGGTTCATATGCTAATTTCTAAGCCCTTGAAGGCTGCCTCTTCTCTCAGGGCATTTTGACAGTTTTTAACCACTAGAGGGTGTTAGTTCATGTGTGTCATATAGATAACACGGTGCTTATGCACGTGGAGTTCCAGGGAGCCAGCTCTGATTGGCTAAAATGGATGTCTGTCAAAAGAACTGAAATAAGGGGGCAGTTTGCAGAGGCTTAGTTACAAGGTAATTACAGAGGTAAAACTTGTATTATTATAACTGTGTTGGTTAGGCAAAACTGAGGAATGGTTAATAAAGGGATTATCTATCCTTATAAACAAAAAGAATTCTGGTGTAGACTGTCCCTTTAAATTGTGCTCATATTACAAGATGAAGTAAATGCGAACGCATGAGTGTAATTGCAATTTACGATAGAATGATTACCGTGACCTCAGAACTCTGGTTAACTGTTTTGCAAAACTAAAAAGTGTCACAAAACACTTTAAAAATTCATTACACAATACAGTTACACTCATAACACCAACTGATACAAATTATTAAAACAAATATTGCACCAATAAGTTATAAGGGTTCAAAGAGATGAGATTTCAGGTGTTATAAAAAAACAGGCAGGCAAAGGGCTTTAACATTGAGATACATACATATACATGTCTAAAAATGTATATGTATGTATATATATATATATATATATATATATATATATATATATATATATATATATATATATATATATATAAGAATCATGAAGATACAGCTCCTTCTTTTGCAAACATGATGTGACTAGCTTTCTTTAAATATGATTATTATTGGAAAATGCATTAATATCTACTCTTGTGATTGTGAAATGCCCGTTTTATGTTAATTTATAGAAACCCCTGGATATTTTGTTCTCTTATAGTAAGAAAAAATAACAAAAGAAGATACATGCAAAGGATGCAATATACAAAATGACCATTAGATGGCGCAGTATATGATATATCTGTGGGTGAGGTATTGAATTTAATTAAGGGTTGAAGGGTATATAATAATAATAATAATAATAATAATAATTTGCGATTTATATAGCGCTTTTCTCCCTGTGAGACTCAAAGCACTTTACAAATATACCAACATAAGACATAAAAGTTAGGAGTTCTGAAGGTCAGATAAGCGGACTGAATGCCTGATGGAAGAGGTGGGTCTTTAGCTTTTTTTTAAAAGTCTGTAAGGACGGTGCCTCTCTGATTGTGCACGGTAAAGAGTTCCAGAAAGTAGGGGCAGCGTGGCCGAATGCTCTGGAGCCTGAGTTTGTCCTTATTCTTGGCACTGAGAGGAGGGATGTGTTGGCTGACCTAAGTGAACGGGATGGGGTGTAGGGTGTCAGGAGCTCTTTCAGGTACTGTGGGCCTTGGTTGTTTAAGGCTTTGAAGGTCAGCAGGCCAATTTTAAAATATGTTCGCCATTTAATTGGATGCCAATGCAGGGAGTGGAGAACAGGTGTTATGTGGCAGGAGCGAGTTTGATTGGTCAATAGTCTGGCTGCTGCGTTTTGTACTGTCTGAAGGCGATGGAGTTCTTTTTTTGGGAGGCCCAAGTAAAGTGCATTGCAATAATCTAGCCTAGAGGATACAAATGCATAGATTAACGTTGGTATATCATCCGGTGGAATTAAGTGTTGTATCCTGGCTATGTTTTTGAGATGAAAGTAGGCAGATTTTATTACGGAGGAAATCTGCTGTTTAAAAGATAGTCCAGCGTCAATCAGCACTCCGAGGTTTCATACCTTTGCTGAACTAACGAGTTTAGAGCCTCCAAGCTCCAGGCCAGTTGGGTGATCGTGGGATATTTTTGATGCTCGGGGTCCCCTCACCAAGAGTAACTCCGTTTTGTCCGGGTTCACTTTGAGACAGCTAGCATTCATCCATTCTATGAGGTCTGTTAAGCAATTGTTTATGCGGCATGCTGGGTCTGTAGTATCTGGAGCAAAGGAGAAGTAGAGTTGTGTGTCATCAGCGTAACAATGATACCTTAGGCCATGTCGGTTAATGATGTCCCTCAGTGGTAGTAAGTAAATTGCGAATAGCATGGGAGACAGGATAGATCCTTGTGGAACTCCGCAGGCCAGTTCTGTTGGTGCTGATGAGCTTGATCCTGATATTACTCTCTGTGATCTACCAGCGAGGAAAGATTTAAACCAAAAATATTCAACACCTCTGATAGAGACAAAAACTGCTTTTTTTTGGTCTATATGAATGAATCTATCATTAGTCGGTTAAACTGAACAAAGATGGTTTAAATAATCTATATGTAGTTTCACTACATATTTATGCCAGGTAGCTCTAGGTATATAAGATTTTCTCAAAATAATTTTTTACGGCATATAGAGTAACAAGTAATTCTGCCCTCTGATTTTGAAAATAACATTGTTATTATTGTGCAGTTGTAAGATCTTTGTAATCAAATTTTATTTGAAAACATAGTTTAAGTATGAATATGTATGTATTTCTTTTTATGATTTTCTCAGGTTTATTGGTTTTGTATAGTTTAAAAGATTTTTTTCACATTGGTTTGGTTTTTTGGTAATGTTATTTCTGTTGCTTTTTTGTGATTAACTATGCAACAGGTGTGAAGGGCTTACACCCTATTTTTAAGGAGCTCTTGCACACCTGAATGTTAGCTCTGATGAAGTGCCCAAGAGGGCAGGAAACGCAGTGATAGTCAGATCTGTGCACTGTGCCTTTGTTCTTTTACTCACGAAATACAATAAAGGTGAAATTTTTAACTTATATCTACAGCCTTACTGTTTTTTCCGTCATTGGGTTTTTGTCTCTATCAGAGGTGTTGAATATTTTTCACTTATTCATTGCTTTAATTGAGGGCTATGCAGGGGAGCCCTTCCCAACACCTGAGAGATTAGCCGGGACTCTGCTTTGGATTTTTGACAGCGTCTGAAATTGCTGCAACTGATTCTACATCAAGAGAGTGAACACAACAATTCCGTTTTCCTGGATCTCATCTACTATTGAACATCAATCTCTGGACAGAGTGAGTTTGATTTATATTTCTACACTTGCTGGTATTATCTGGCTTATTTCTATCTGTATATAATGAAGAGTCTTGCGAATGTAAGGGGTTAACGGATTTCCTATTAAGTTGCAACATATTATCACAGGAACACCATAATTGTTTCTAAACTGGATACATT
The DNA here is from genome assembly GCF_027579735.1 of Bombina bombina. Lineage (NCBI taxonomy): Eukaryota > Metazoa > Chordata > Amphibia > Anura > Bombinatoridae > Bombina > Bombina bombina. Next base: position 44,456,920 of record NC_069506.1, read on the forward strand.
GATACAAGATTTAGTCAGTACTTACAAACACATTGTACTGTCTTACAACTTTGGTTTTGCTATTTATCCTCATATTTAAACACACAGTCAAAGCTGTTTGTGCAAGTCAAAGATTTAAACCAATTAAGGACTGTGCCTCCTAGACCACAGATGTACTGCAAGCGCTCTATTAAAATCCTATGGTTAATGGTGTCAAATGCAGCTGAGAGATCCAGGAGGATTAGAATGGAGTAATCACTTTTGTCGCTTGCCATGAGGAGATCATTTAGCACTCGGACTAGCGCTGTTTCAGTGCTGTGGCGGCATCTGAAGCCTGACTGGAAAGGATCGAATATGTTTAGGCGTGATAGATGGGCTTCCAGTTGAGTTGCCACTACTTTTTCAATTACTTTCCCCAGAAATGGGAGGTTGGATACTGGTCTGTAATTAGTCATGCAGTCTGGGTCTAATAAAGGTTTCTTTAGGAGTGGTTTTACCACAGCTTCTTTTAGAGGATCTGGGAAGTCTCCTGTTTTTAGTGAACACTGCACTATTTTTGTGAGGACTGGGGCGAGTGTTTCAATGCATCCAGATATGAGCTGAGTTGGAGCAGGGTCTAAGTCACACGTAGTAGGGTGCAACTTTTGTATGGTGTTTTTAACTCCTTTTATATCCACATGTGTAAAAGTGGCCCCTAAACTGGGGCAATCTGGCATTCCATTGTAGTGGTTCTGGTGTGTAACTGTTTGGCCTGCTGTGATAGCGGTTCGGATTGAGGAAATCTTGTCTCTGAAGAAGTTCGCAAATGCTTCACATTTATCCTGAAAAAAGTTGGTAGGGCTAAGCATGCATGCTGGTTTGCAGAGCCTTTCTACTGTGCGAAACAGTTGCCTGGGTCTATTGTGGAAGAGGATTATGGGAAATGTTTGTAACCTTAACAAAGACCCAAATGGTGCCTGAAACGTTGAAATAAAGACATATTCACCAAGATTACAAGTTGTGCGCTAAACCCGGTGCGTAAATAATGCAAAAAATGAGCAGTATCGCACTCTCCATAGTGCTGCCATTACAAGTTTCACAAAATCATTCTTGTGTTGTGCATTATGGTGCGTTAAGCTCCAAACTACACAAAAGCGAAGGCCTGACTTGACGTGCTCATGCACGTTCTCCTCCACAGACATCAATAGAAAGTGTTAGAAAAAAACTAACACCTGCGATCGCTATAACGCATTCCCCAATGATGTCTATGGGGAAAAGAAAGTTATGGAAAAAACACCCTAACATAAAACCCGTCTCTAGCCCCCCACACCGTAACACACTAAATTAAACTATTAACCCCTAAACCTAACACCCCCTAAATTTAAATTAAACTTACAATATAACTACCTTCAAATAAATAAAAACTTACCTGTGAAATAAAAAAAAACTAAGATTACTGATGACATGATGATAAAGTCTCTGATGACAAAGGAAAAATGGCTTGATGTACGTATATAAACCAAATGACAAGAGTGCAGTATACTCACTCCATAAGATCCATGATGTCCACTAATCTGAAGAAAGCCTGTCAATTGTATTTCAACAAGCTGAGGACAATGAAAAACTTCAATGAAGTGAAAGCGAGATATCCTTTATATAAAACAAATATTAACTTACTCCATCAAATTTCAAATTTCAGCGACGTCTCAGCAAAAAAAGCAAAAAGCACTTTGATTTTGATAAAAGTGAACAATATTTTAATAGCTCAATGCGTTTCAACGTTTACAATGTCTTTTTCAAGAGCAGGTAAAAACAAGTAAAAGCAACTAAAGGTTTGTATGCTGTGACAAGCTTGCAGGTTTAAATAAAGGAGACATATGTTCCAACTTCCTGTTCTAACAGGAAATTGAACTCACAATAAAACAATCAAGAAAATAAACTTCATAAAGGATATATTTGTTTTTAACCAGATATATGATCTATTAATGGTCTAAAATCATAAATTATGCCGCTATGTTAATTTTTCAATTTCATTGCGATATCGGCTGGTTAAATACAAATACCTAAAATAACCAATCACAAAAATTACAAATCCAATGAAACAGCCAATAAGAAGTTTCCAAAAATAACATAGCGGCATAATTTATCATTTTAGACCATCAATAGATCATATATCTGGTTAAAAACAAATATATCCGTTATGAAGTTTATTTTCTTGATTGTTTTATTGTGATTCCAATTTCCCGTTAGAACAGGAAGTTGGAACATATGTCTCCTGTATTTAAACCGGCAAGTTTGTCACAGCATTCAAACCTTTAGATGCTTTTACTTGTTTTTACCTGCTCTTGAAAAAGACGTTGTAAACGTGGAAACGGGTTGAGCTATTAAAATATTGCTCACTTTTATTGAAATCGAAGTGCTTTTTGCCTTTTTTGCTGTGACTGCTTGAATTTTAAATTTGATGGAGTAAGTTACTACTTAATTTATATAAAGGATATCTCGCTTTCACTTAATTGGAGTTTTTCCTTGTCCTCAGCTTGTTGAAATACAATTGAGAGGCTTTCTTCAGATTGGCGGACATCATGGATCTTATGGAGTAAGTATACTGCACTCTTATCAATTTTTTTATATACGTTCATAAAGCCATTTTTTCTTTGTCATCAGAGACTTAAGACATTTACATATCCTGAGCGAAGATCTAGGACCTGCGCCATCTATCACCTAAATCAGACATTATCCGCAGTCCCAAGGGAGAGACTGTAAGAAGGCAGCGGCCCATTACTAAGGAGAGTATTAGTTCTTAGTCAATTTGTAACAGAGTATTGTTTTTTACCAACTTACAATATCTGTACATTTTTTCTCATACATTTTTCTAATCTCCTATATGGCTCAGAACACTCTTAAAGATTGGAGGGCAGCTAGACAAACTAAATATGACAACTCGTTCAAAGATAATAATAGAGAAATCCCTAATTGGGAAACTATTACGAATAAGCTACAAAAATTATATTTAAAGGAAACTAAGAAATGGTGGGAAATAACCTTTCTAAGTAGGTATTTGAATGAAGGTATTGTACCTAGAGGTCTAAGAGTATATAAAATTCCAGCATGTGGAACTAATGATTAAACCTTTATGGATAAATGGAATGCAGCCCTCCATAAATGCTCCACAGAGCTTGTTAGTTTACTATATGAGTCACAAAAAATAAATCTTAAGACTATTGAAAAGGAAATTGCTTCATTAGAATTAGATCCTTTTTTAAACAATAAAACTTTGAAGAAATTTAAAACAAAGCCAAAGAGCTAGATGAACAAATTGGAGATTCCAAATATAATAAATATCTCAAAGACAAGGAGGATTTTAGTAATGGCACACAATATGTACATATTAAGGAGAACAATACACAACATAATGATAAACCTGACCATAACCAATCTAACCAATTCAGGGGAAGAAATATTGCACCTAACAAATCCTGGGAGAGAAATAGATCACATTCAAGTAAACATTATCACCTTAGATCGCATGGAGAACCCCAGCACTATAATAGACACTCTAAACATAACCCAAGACATTATGGACATAGACCTAGCAATGGATATGCACATAATAACCATGAGAGATCATATACATATAATAGTAACAGACACGGATATTACAACACAGGGAATTATCATGATAAGATAAATTCGAGAGAGACAGAGGTTGAAGGCAGAGATTATAATAGTAGCTCCAATCATTATAATACACATCACAATAAAATTCACTCTAATAGACCTTATCATGAAACCTCACACCCTTTTCAACCCAATGTAAATCAAAACAGACACAAAACAGGCGCTTATCATACACCAATAAATCAGAATTGGACACATCCAAACAGATATTCCCCACTTCAGACAGACAGGTTCAACAGACATTTTCCAAACCAATCAGACAGGTCCAATCAGAGAAAAAGGGAAAGAACACCAGATCCTTTAGGAGAGGGCGAGGAGGTAGAAGAAAGACACACAAGGAGGAGACAAATAGAATAGAGATTCACAACATATCATCTCAAATAATCAGCGAGCAAGAAAAAACGGTTTTGGCAAAAGGTCTAAAATTTGTACCCACTCAAGGTGTAAATACTTTTCAGTTATTTATAGATGCCCAAAAATTCATCAGAAATATAACTGTAAAACAATTCTTTGCTAAAAAAAAGACCAGCAGAAAATAATCCAGATCAAATTTTAAAAATCCATCTAGGTTTAATCCTAGCCACTGCAAGGGTTCAAGTGTAGATGTTTTTGGAAAATTGATTTTAAAAGATATAGAAAATATAAAAGAAAAACCTTGTTTTTTCATTATGACAAAATCAGAATCTGATATCTTTAAGACTCTCAATAAGAGAGAAGACATCATCATTAAAGAAGCCAACAAGGGTGGCGGCATGATCATCATGGATAGAGATTTTTATTTACAGGAGGCTAATAGGATTTTTTCAGATGAGAAGACTTATCAAGTACTGAAAAAACATCCAAAGAATACATTTTGTCAGGAATTACATGAGATGCTGACACAAGCACTAGATAGGGGATTATTTCAGAACAGGAATATCTTTTTTGATATAAATTGGATTCTAAAACGCCCATTTTTTATTTTTTGCCAAAACTGCATAAGAATCCTGATAAACCACCAGGGCACCCCATCATAAGCGGAATAGATTCCTTAACTTCGAATCTATCTGCTTTTATTGATTTCTTCTTACAGCCATATGCTCAAAATTCAAAACCATATCTAAAAGATACTTCTCATGTGCTCAATACAATTAGTAAAATGAAATGGGAATCTAATTTTTGTTGGGTCACTATGGATGTCACATCATTATATTCGATTATTGATCATAAAAGGGTCTAACAGCAGTTAGATCGAAACTCGAACAAGATCCAGATATATCTATTTCATTACTTGAATTTATTATTCAGGCAATCGAGTTTATTTTAACACACAACTTTTTTTGGTTCAATGATAAGAGATATTTACAAATATGTGGAACCACCATGGGCACCAGGTTCCCCCCAAGTTATGCCAATATTTATATGGATTACCTTGAACATCTATACGTATGGTCCAATGACCTTTTTGGGGCGGACCTGGTGACATGGCAGAGATACATAGACAACCTCCTATGTATCTGGAAAGGAGGTCTTGATGCCTTCCAACTTTTCATTTCACATTTAAATAATAATGACATAAATATTATACTTACACCAGAAATACATGAAACTCTGGTTATTTTTTTGATCTATCTATCTTTGTAATTGACAAAGTTAAACATGCAAAAACATTTTTTTAAATGTGATGTCAATACTTATATCAGACACGACAGCCAACATCATCCTTCATGGCATACCAAAGGGGCAATTCCAACGTATAAGGCTCAATTGTGATAGAAAAAAAGATTATGAAGAACAATCAAGCATATTAAAAACAAGCGCCTAGATTTAGAGTTCTGCGTTAGCCGTCAAAACCAGCGTTAGGGGGCCCTAACTCTGGTTTTGTCCTACTTCTGGTATTTAGAGTCGTGTAGGTAAGGGTCTAACGCTCACTTTCCAGCCGCAACTTTTCCATACCGCAGATTCCCCTACGCCATTTGCGTATCCTATCTTTTCAATGGGATCTTTCTAACGCCGGTATTTAGAGTCTTGGCTGAAGTGAGCGTTAGAAATCTAACGACAAAACTCCAGCCGCAGAAAAAAGCCAGGAGTTAAGAGCTTTCTGGGCTAACGCTGGTTCATAAAGCTCTTAACTACTGTGCTCTAAAGTACACTAACACCCATAAACTACCTATGCACCCCTAAACCGAGGTCCCACATCGCCGCCACTCTATTACATTTTTTTAACCCCTAATCTTCCGACCGCAAACCGCTGCCACCTACGTTATCCTATGTACCCCTAATCTGCTGCCCCTAACACCGCCGACCCCTATATTATATTTATTAACCCCTAATCTGCCCCCCACAACGTCGCCGCCAGCTACCTACAATAATTAACCCCTCATGTGCCGACCGGACCTCACCGCTACTATAATAAATGTATTAACCCCTAATCCGCCTCACTCCTGCCTCAATAACCATATAATAAATAGTATTAACCCCTAATCTGCCCTCCCTAACATCACCGACACCTAACTTCAAGTATTAACCCCTAATCTGCCGACCGGACCTCGCCGCTACTCTATTAAATTTATTAACCCCTAAAGCTAAGTCTAACCCTAACACTAACACCCCCCTAAATTAAATATAATTTTTATCTAACGAAATAAATTAACTCTTATTAAATAAATTAATCCTATTTAAAGCTAAATACTTACCTGTAAAATAAACCCTAATATAGCTACAATATAACTAATAATTATATTGTAGCTATTTTAGGATTAATATTTATTTTACAGGCAACTTTGTAATTATTTTAACCAGGTACAATAGCTATTAAATAGTTAATAACTATTTAATAGCTACCTAGTTAAAATAATTACAAAATTACCTGTAAAATAAATCCTAACCTAAGTTAGGTATGTTATGCTATGTTAGGTAAGTTATGCTATGTTAGGTGTAGTACTAGACTTTAATCCCACATGTGATGGCTCATGGACTCTCACCACCTTTTTTTTCTAGTTAGAAAACTACAGGTTTTTGTGGAACGTGATTATTAATCTTTTCATACTTTTTTTTTGGGGGGGGGGATTGCACAATAATTTGGCTGAAGAGGAATCCCTACACTACAGAAATGAAAAAACAAAATATGAAAAAATAAGTAAATAAATAAATTGCAAACTGGCAGACTGTCTGTCACAACCTAAGGTGGTGGTGATCAGTGGGGGTTGATGGAGGAAAGAGAGCTGTTTGGCAGAGTTCAGGTAGTCTGGTGCACAAATGCAATTAGTGGCCTTCTAATTGCCAAAAAAACAATAGCAAAGCCATGCATGTCTGCTATTTCTGAACAAAGAGGATCTCAGAGAAGCTTTTACAACCATTTGTCTTATGACTGCAGTAGTTGTGTGTAAATAATTTCAGTGCAAAAAAGTTAATTTTTTCTTATATAATCGTATAATAATAGTGGCATCAAATATACCAAGATGGGCCTAGATCAATACATTGGGTTGTCTACACACACACACACACACATATATATATATATATATATATATATATATAAAAGTCTTTTGTTCTGCGCCAAATCTCTGTGGACATATAATATATTACAGGGGAAGAAGCTCCCCTATATTTAAACACTTACTTAGAAAACCTCAATCGATATGAGGTAAGTAATCACCCTTGGAATGATAATCCACGTGAATCTCTGCAGCTCCTATTAATAGGATCCGTTCCAATAGGGACCTGAAGCTGTATTCACCTATTGCTGTGTTCTGAGGCAGTGATTAAGATCCTCTCCGAAAACGTTAATGGCTCATGCAGTATAAAGGGAGACAAAAAGACAGAGGTACCAAAATAGTGAAGTAAGTTTTATTAAGTTCCCCACAATACAGGTACCCCCTAGGTCTCCCACTCACACTTAAAAACCTCAATCTTATGAGGTAAGTAAAAGCATAAATGCCACGATAGACAAAGATAAGATCATATAAAGGCCTCAATGTAACCCAAATGTATCCGTACAGCGTCCCTGACGCGTTTCAAAGTCTCCTTCTTCCTCAGAGGGATAGAAGTACTTCTATCCCTCTGAGGAAGAAGGAGACTTTGAAACGCGTCAGGGACGCTGTACGGATACATTTGGGTTACATTGAGGCCTTTATATGATCTTATCTTTGTCTATCGTGGCATTTATGCTTTTACTTACCTCATAAGATTGAGGTTTTTAAGTGTGAGTGGGAGACCTTGGGGGTACCTGTATTGTGGGGAACTTAATAAAACTTACTTCACTATTTTGGTACCTCTGTCTTTTTGTCTCCCTTTATACTGCATGAGCCATTAACGTTTTCGGAGAGGATCTTAATCACTGCCTCAGAACACAGCAATAGGTGAATACAGCTTCAGGTCCCTATTGGAACGGATCCTATTAATAGGAGCTGCAGAGATTCACATGGATTATCATTCCAAGGGTGATTACTTACCTCATATCGATTGAGGTTTTCTAAGTAAGTGTTTAAATATAGGGGAGCTTCTTCCCCTGTAATATATTATATGTCCACAGAGATTTAGCGCAGAACAAAAGACTTTTTTTCTATATTCATTTAGTGAAGATATAGTGGGAATCTTCACGGAATTATTTAGTTCAGCTGCCTTTTTCTCTGAATATAACTATTCATGGACTTTCTATTTTGACTTTTTTAATTGTGCAAGTATTTATTGTATATTATTTATTATTCATTCTTATGTGTTTATGCATACTTGTTATTTATAATATTACAACATTTTATCTAACAACATTAGGATAGCGCAGTCTTCTTATCTTGTTTTTTTTATATATATATATATATATATATATATATATATATATATATATATACTGTATATATATATATATATATATATATATATATATATATAAAATATATATATATATATATATATATATACAGTATCTCACAAAAGTGAATACACCCCTCACATTTTTGTAAAAATGTTATTATATCTTTTCATGGGACAACAATAAAGAAATGACACTTTGCTACAATGTAAAGTAGTGAGTGTACAGCCTGTATAACAGTGTAAATTTGCTGTCCCCTCAAAATAACTCAACACACAGCCATTAATGTCTAAACCGTTGGCAACAAAAGTGAGTACACCCCTAAGTGGAAATGTCCAAATTGGGCCCAAAGTGTAAATATTTTGTGTGGCCACCATTGTTTTCCAGCACTGCCTTAACCCTCTTGGGCATGGAGTTCACCAGAGCTTCACAGGTTGCCACTGGATTCCTCTTCCACTCCTCCATGACAACTTCACGAAGCTGGTGGATGTTAGAGACCTTGCGCTCCCCCACCTTCCATTTTAGGTTGCCCCACATATGCTTTAAAGGGTTTAGGTCTGGAGACATGCTTGGTCAGTCCATCACCTTTATCCTCAGCTTCTTTGGGGTCATTAGCATGTTGGAATACTACCCTCCGGCCCAGTCTCCGGAGGGGATCATGCTCTGCTTCAGTATGTCACAGTACATGTTGGCATTCATGGTTCCCTCAATGAACTGTAGCTCCCCAGTGCTAGCAGCACTCATGCAGGCCCAGAACATGATACTCCCACCACCATGCTTAACTGTAGGAAAGACACACTTGTCTTTGTACTCCTCACCGGGTTGCCGCCACACATGCTTGACACCGTCTGAACCAAATAAGTTTATCTTTGTCTCATCGGACCACAGGACATGGTTCCAGTAATCCATGTCCTAAGTCTCCTTGTCTTCAGCAAACTGTTTGTGGGCTTTCTTGTGCATCATCTTTAGAAGAGGCTTCCTTCTGGGACGACAGCCTTTCAGACCAATTTGATGCAGTGTGTGGCGTATGGTTTGAGCACTGACAGGCTGACCCCCCACCCCTTCAACCTCTGCAGCAATGGTGGCAGCACTCATACATCAATTTCCCAAAGACAACCTCTGGATATGACGCTGAGCCAAGCATGGCGAGGCCTATTCTGAGTGGAACCTGTCCTGTGAAACTGCTGTATGGTCTTGCCCACCGTGCTTCAGCTCAGTTTCAGGGTCTTGGCAATCTTCTTATAGCCTAGGCCATCTTTATGTAGATCAACAATTCGTTTTTTTCAGATCCTCAGAGAGTTCAATGAGGTGCCATGTTGTACTTCAAGCGACCAGTATGAGAGAGAATGAGAGCGATAACACCAAATTTAACAAACCTGCTCCCCATTCACACCTGAGATCTTGTAACACTAAGAAGTCACATGACACTTGGGAGGGAAAATGGCTAATTTGGCCCTATTTGGACATTTCCACTTAAGGGTGTACTCACTTTTGTTGCCAACGGTTTATACATTAATGGCTGTGTGTTGAGTTATTTTGAGGCAATTTTACACTGTTATACAGGCTGTACACTCACTACTTTACATTGTGGCAAAGTGTAATTTCTTCAGTGTTGTCACATGAAAAGATATAATAAAATATTTACAAAAATGTGAGGGGTGGACTCACTTTTGTGAGATACTATATATATATATATATATATATATATATATATATATATATATATATATATATATATATATATATATATATAAAAAACTTAAATTATGCTTACCTGATCATTTTCTTTTCTTCTGACTGGGAGAGTCCACAGCTGCATTCATTACTTTTGGGAATTTAGAACCTGGCCACCAGGAGGAGGCAAAGACACCCCAGCCAAAGGCTTAAATACCTCCCCCACTTCCCTCATCCCCCAGTCATTCTGCTGAGGGAACAAGGAACAGTAGGAGAAATATCAGGGTGAAAAAGGTGCCAGAAGAACAAAAACAAAATTTACGGCCGCCCCATAGAAAAAACACGGGCGGGGAGCTGTGGACTCTCCCCATCAGAAGAAAAGAAAATTAGCAGGTAAGCATAATTTAAGTTTTTCTTCTTAAATGGGGAGAGTCCACAGCTGCATTCATTACTTTTGAGAAAACAATACCCAAGCTATAGAGGGCACTGAATGCAAAACGGGTAGGTACAGAAGGCGGCCCATTCTGCGGGAACCACAGCTTGAAATCACCCAAACTTCCGACAAAAAAAATGCTTCACCAGCAGCAGAAGGAACAAAAATAGAAAAGGACCAATGAACTGCCCATCAGTTAGAACCAGCAAGGCCCTTGCTAGAGACCACTCAGAATCACTAGACTCAACCGAGCACAAAGGCCTCTGAGGAGACAAAGTCGCGCAGGCTCTAAGCCCGCAATTAAACTCATCCCCGACCCGAGGTATGGGGGACATCCACATTCTCCCTGTAAGAAAGAAAGAGAAAAAGGACTCAGATAAGGGAGTCCGAAAAGACCACCAGTAACAAAAAAACTAGGGCAAAAAAGAAACCCCAAGTATAACTCCAAGAGCGCAAACCAAGATTACGACAGGGCAAAGCCTTGTAGAGAAATAAACCCTACCAACCAAGCAGAATGAAGGGAGGCAAAATCCCAGCCCCCTATCTGCCTGGATTCCAAGGGACCAATGTAATACCCCAACCCTGAAAACCTAGAGGGACAAAGGTAAAACCCCTCCCTGACACAGAGTGCTAACCCGCACTCAGGACAGAGTGACCGAGAGACAAAACCGTCCCCGGGAGCAGCTAAAAAACAGCATCATATCTGAATATGCTCCAGGTGAAAGCCACAGGCTTCCCGTAGCAAAGGTGGCCTAAGCGAAATGCAAGCCATCAACACTAGCTAAGCAAAAGGCAGAAAACTGCACTAGGACCTTCCCAGAGGAAAAAACTCAGAAGTGCAGATCAACTCCCTTCCAAGAAAAACAGGGAAGGAAGGATAGCCCAGCAGAGAAAAGACTACCTGCTGACGGAAGCAATCACCGCAAAGCCTGCCACCTAAGGAAGGCCCACAAGATCCATTTATGATATGCCGTCAAAGCTCAACAGAGCAGTCAGATCCCTGACTCTCACTCTGAGGTAACGGACCCAGCACCAAAGTGACTGGCAATGTCCGAAAGGACAAGGGAATTAAAAATTCCCCGAATCACCAAGACCTTCAGGAAGGAAAAAAGGAGCGGATCCAGATCCCCCAATGAATGAACTTGGGTTCCAGAACCCAGTCTCAGCTCCCTTCCCGATGAAAAGGACACTCCCAAAAAGGAGACCCTCTACTGAACTACAGTAATGGCATGTCACAAGAAAATCCAACCCTTCACATGACATCCTGCACACAAGGCAGAGAGAATAACCCCAATGAACAGAGGAATAAAAAGACCTCCGGGGCACCAGGTGGATACTGTGGAATGCCAGATCCTCCCCTAAAGGAGGGGAAATGAAAATATAACAGCTCACCTGAACACAGGCATGGAGCAGAAAGCTGTAGACGGACGTCTAAAGGCAAATACTGATTGATAGGAGCCATCTGGCTACTACAGCTGGTCCAGTAGAAATTTTCAATTCTCCGTTAAGAGAGAGAAAAATCCGCCAGTAGGAACAAGAAGATGTCCCGGAACTGGAAAACTAGGCAATCCAGATCAAATCCTAAGGAATCTGGACACAGAAAACCCAAAATGTCAAGTCAAAGACAAGGATCAGGTCAAGAAAACTGGACACCCGGAACCCGGAGCTGGCTTCAAACTAATAACCCCTGAGGATCCACCGGGTTACCCCATCCGGAGAAGACCTTGCACCAAAGGAGATGCAATCACAGCCATATCCAAGGTCCTTGGACACTGAACTCTCACATAAGTATCCCAGAGACAGAGTGCTTAACTCTTAAAGGCTCGAGGGATAACACCCACTAAGTCTAAAGGATAAGGTAAACTTACAAGAGAACAGAGCTCAAACCCTAGAAAATCTAGTTTGAGAAGATAAAATAGTCTCCAAAGTTCCTCTCGGGATGAACCTCCCAGAAGCCCCTACAGTTCTAGGAATTTACAAATGAACGAGCATCCTAACTCCTGGTGGGCGACAGATCAAACCGAAATGCCTAAACAGGGGCAACCGCAGGAAAAAAGGGACAACATAATCTCCAGAGCGCCAAAAGATGGGAGCAGATGAGATACCGTAAGGAGAAAAGGGCCAAGTAGCCCGAGCTTCCTGAAACAGATGACCAGAAACCAGCCCCAAGGAAAGGGAAGAAAAAAGGCACAATCAACCTCGACCCTAAGGAAGAAGAACCGTCGCCAAGGAACGGATTCAAAGAGGACAATCTAAAAAAAGCATCAATAGAGGAGAAGAAGAAACGCCACCTAAACCTGGCACCACGGATTTCCATGGAGTTTTCTGAACTTCCAACCCTATTGGGGAGGAGCAAAAACTCTAGCTCTTGAGCCAAAGGACCTTAAACTACCTCCAGAGTATGCTTTAGCAGGATCCGATTTCGGTAACCCCATCAGCAAACAGGGACAGGACATTTAGCACAATCTCCTCTGATGCCCCACCCAGAGGAAAAAAAATGAGGACCAGCCTGATTTCTAGGAACGAAAGGCCTCCTATAACTTGTAAAATCAAGAAAAAACAAGAAACAAAACTCTTCACAAGAGTAAGCAACTCAGCACCCCAACCGGGCCAGCCAGTTATAACTGCACCACGTGGCTGATATAGACCTCAAGGAACAGAAAAACTAGTACCTGACCAGGACCAGCCTGATACATAGGGTACCCCAGAACTGTCCAAGGCCACCGAAAAGTTGAAGCCCTACACTACTGTTACACCAGATATGAGTTGCACTGGTGTCACACTGTGCCCTGGCAGGCCCTGAAACGCACACGCGTGAAGGAAACTGACTGCTATTATTTCACAGTCAAATTTCTAGTTTTTTTTTTTTAAATGTACACTACTGTTACACCAGATATGAGTTGCACTGGTGTGACACTGTGCCCTGGCAGGCCCTGAAACGCACACACGTGAAGGAAACTGACTGCTATTATTTCACAGTCAAATTTCTAGTTTTTTTTTTAATGTACACTACTGTTACACCAGATATGAGTTGCACTGGTGTGACACTGTGCCCTGGCAGGCCCTGAAACGCACACGCATGAAGGAAACTGACTGCTATTATTTCACAGTCAAATTTCTAGTTTTTTTATGTACACTACTGTTACACCAGATATGAGTTGCACTGGTGTGACACTGTGCCCTGGCAGGCCCTGAAACGCACACGCGTGAAGGAAACTGACTGCTATTATTTCACAGTCAAATTTCTAGTTTTTTTTTTTAATGTACACTACTGTTACACCAGATATGAGTTGCACTGGTGTGACACTGTGCCCTGGCAGGCCCTGAAATGCACACGTGTGAAGGAAACTGACTGCTATTATTTCACAGTCAAATTTCTAGTTTTTTTTTTAATGTACACTACTGTTACACCAGATATGAGTTGCACTGGTGTGACACTGTGCCCTGGCAGGCCCTGAAACGCACACACGTGAAGGAAACTGACTGCTATTATTTCACAGTCAAAAAAGTGTTGTTTTTTTTAAATGTACACTACTGTTACACCAGATATGAGTGGTGGCACTGGGCAAGTGGGCACAGTATACGCTGTGAGCCTGACACACACGCTGGCAGGCAGGCAACTGCAATTAGATTACACAGAAAAAAACAAAACAAAAGCAAACTGATGTTCTAGCCCTAAGAAGGGCTTTTTGGGGTGCTGTCCTTACAGCAGAGATCAGATGAGTCCTTCAGGACTGTAGTGGATACTGAATACACTAGCCTAGCTATCGATTTCCCTATTAAATCAGCAGCAGCTACACTGTCCCTCCTCTCACTAAGAATGCAGCTTCCAAATGAATCTAAAATGGATGCTGTCCAGGAGGTGGGTGGGTCTGGGAGGGAGGGTCTGCTGCTGATTGGCTAGAATGTATCTGCTGACTGTGAGGTACAGGGTCAAAGTTTACTCAATGATGACGAATAGGGGGCGGACCGAACATCGCATATGTTCGCCCACCGCGGCGAACGCGAACAAGCTATGTTCGCCGGCGAACTATTTGGGACATCTCTAATGATGGATAACGACACACTCTACATCACATTCAGGTGTGTAACATTAAATAATTAATACAGAGTCCCAAAACCTATGTAATCAAGTGAAATTAACAGCATCATATGCAAAACAAGTGAAATATACTGTATATAGCAGTCTGGATATATCTATAGCAACAGACCTACAGAATGACACCTCAATCATAAGTTTACACATTTTTTATATATTATAATCATTATCAAGTCAAAGTAAAGAACATGAAAGATGCCCAATCTTCATTAAAAAAAAAAGACAAGAAAAACCATAGAAGCATAGCGTGTGTGGTGTTAGGAGCGTTATAACCCTAAGTGAATACTGACAGTGTACTAAGCAGAAAATTAGTCTAGATGACTAGCCAAATGTAAGGCAATATTTAACTAGTGAAGCATATACAGGACAAATGACTAGTGATATGCCCCTAATGAAACAGTGTAAGGAAGCATGGTTAAGGTAAAAACATTACCAGAGTAACAGTGTACACATTCGTATTCAACACTGTTTGCAGCAAGCGTATATTCAACATGGCAATCAAACAGGCACATACATGGGCCATAGGGGACGGGGCCACCAAAACGTATAGTCAAATGACACAATTAGGGGGGTGCGAACCAACCCAGCTGCTGATTGGTTCATAGACAACCAAAAGGTATATGCCAGCAGACAGCTATAATGTGCGTCGCGGTCATGCTATGAGAAATAAAGACCGCAATCAAAATCTAGTACACATAGGCTATATATATATATATATACTGTATATATATATATATATATATATATATATATATATATATATATATATATATATATATATATAAATCCACAAAAGAATATCCGGGCACTGCTAGGTAAAACGAATGTATAAAGTTTATTTAATCCAATCCACAGTAAAACAATAGAGTGCCAAAAGTCAGCAATAGTAATGATCAGCAATTAGCATTTCCAAAGATCCAAACACCACTAGCTGACACCGGCACCAACACATCACTCAGTAAAACAAGAACTGCTGGAGTCCTGCACAGCAGACATGTTTCGTGCTTTCACAGCACTTGTTCACTGCTAACAGGACCCAGCCTCACTTCCTCCTTAAATAGTACTTCCTTAAAGGGACAGTCAAAACCAGAATTTTTGTTGTTTTAAAAGATAGATAATCCCTTTGTTACCCATTCCCCAGTTTTACATAACCAACACAGTTATAATAATACACTTTTTACCTCTGTGATTAACTTGTATCTAAACATCTTCTGACAGCCCTCTGATCACATGACTTTTTATTTATTATCTTTTGACTTGCATTTTAGCCAATTAGTGCACTGTCTGCCACATTCCAGGGGCGTGCTCACAATGTTATCTATAGGGTTTACCTGAACTAGCTCTCCCCTGCTGTGAAAAGCAAATACAAAGCATGTGATTAGAGGCGGCCTTCAAGGGCTTAGAAATTATCATATGAGCCTTCCTAGGTCTAGCTTTCAACTAAGAATACCAAAAGAACAAAGCAAAATTGGTGATAAAAGTAAATGGGAAAGTTGTTTAAAATTGCATGCCCTATTTGAAACATGAAAGTTTTTTTTGGACTTGACTGTCCCTTTAAAGGTATATACAGATATACACTAGTCTCATTTTACTTCAGTTTATATAGTTGTCACATAATGTGAAATATCTCTTTACTTAGCTTTATACATCTTAACCTTAATTCATGTAGTTTATAAGATTTCAAATATATTTCCATACACAACTATGTATTTTTAAAAGCACTGCACTCATTAGATAACTACTTAATTTGATATTTCATACCTATTTACAATTCATGTTATTTTTTTTTTTTATTTTTAAACTTTTATTGAGATTCAAAGTGGCTTACAATAATAAAATGTTACAGAAAAATCAAAGACAAGCATTACAATTATTTCGCAAATTACATCCACATATGTCACGAAATTAATAAGTATCCACTTGTATATTAAACCATCATACACACGCGTGGACTCTGGTCTAGAGCAACATTTGGTTCAGTGGGAATCTCAAACAATGAAACAAGTAAATATAATGCGTAACGCAAGAAACTTGGATTGACAATTTTATATGTATGTCAAAAACTTCGGAATGTACCAAGTTACCCAGCATGCCCCTCTGCTGGTCAAGAGCTGTTAAGGGTAAGAGGGAGGGGGGGGAAAGGGCAAGGGAATCATAGCTGGACTAGGAGGAGGGGGAGGGGAAAAGTTGTAGAGGAGGGGAAAAAAAGAAGAAGAAAAAAAAAAAAACGGATGGAAGAGACCCCCATGCAGGGAAGGAGCACTTAAACTAAGAAAACGGAGAGAAAGCAATTATATATTGCGTGTATTGTTTCTGGGTACCATCTACCCAGTCCGTTGGGTTATTTTACTTTTGCGCATATAATGTTATTGAATTTGAATCCAGTCCTCCCAGATCGCCCAGTAGTCCTCCATCCGTTCCAGGGCGTTATAAGCAAATATTTCCATTTTAGCCAAATATCTTACTACTACCTCACAGACGTCTGTAATAGTGGGTGGGTTAACTTGTTTCCATGCCCTAGCTATACAAAGCTTTGTGGCCGCCAGTATATAGATTACTAATTGTTTACTGCACTTAGGTAGTTGTTTTTCGAATATACGGAAAAGAGCCTGGCCAGGAGTCAGCTGCACATTCACATTCATGGAATGCAGAAGAGTCTCAACATCTCGCCAAAGATCCTAAATCTTAGGGCAGGACCACCACACATGGGGGTCAGATCCCTCACCTCCACAAAGCCTCCAGCACCTCGAAGAGGTGGCAGGGAACATTTTAGATAATCTAGTAGGCACTCTATACCAACGAAGGATGAGTTTCATGTAACCTTCGAAGATTGTTGTGCAATGAATAGTTTTCTTCGTTAAAGTGATAGCAATGCTCAATTCTGCATCTGATAATTTTAAGGACAATTCTCTGCACCATTTTTTTATTTGTCCGGGGAGACCTACCGAATGATCCTGTAATATAGCCCGGTAGTGGAACGTGAGAGGCTTGTGTGTACTACAATTCATATGTTATTTTACTACATTATATGTTTAAGTTAAATTTCTCACAACAACAAATTACATGTCAAGTGTTTTATGTTCATTATATAGACCCTACATTATATACATAAGTCTATGGCCTCTAGTTATCAAGCCGTCTACATTACCTGCCTTCGCCGGCCCAATACGCCCGCCTAAGCTCGTCTACCATCGCCGCCGCGGACCTGAAAAATGTTGCCAAAGTTATCAATAAATCTGTCAAAAAGCCGTGCACCAAGTACGGGGCGATGAGCAGCGGACTGTGATAGTTATCACTCATCCGATCTCGCTGCTCTTTGGCTTTTTGACAGCTTTATTGACAAACTGTCACTAAGCACCCACACTAACTACACTGTTCTACCCCTATACCGTTGCCCCCGGAGCCCCCGCAACTAAATAAAGTTATTAACCCCTAAACCGCCGCTCCTAGACCTCGCCACAACTCTTATAAATGTATTAACCCCTAAACCGCCGCTCCCGGACCCCACCGCCACCTACATTATACCTAGTAACCCCTATCCTGCCCCCCCTATGCGTCACCACCTATAATAAAGTTATTAACCCCTATCCTGCGGATCCCAGACCTCGCCGCAACTAAATAAATAGTTTAACCCCTAAACCGCCGCTCTTGGACCCCGCCACAACCTATATTAAACTTATTAACCCCTAATCTGCCCCCCCTACACCGTCGCCACCTATAATAAATTTATTAACCCCTATCCTGCCCCCCCACATCGCCACCACTGTAATAAAATTATTAACCCCTAAACCTAAGTCTAACACTAACCCTAACACCCCCCTAACTTAAATATTAATTAAATAAATATAAATAATATTTCTCTTATTAACTAAATTATTCCTATTTAAAAATAAATACTTACCTTTAAAATAAACCCTAATCTAGCTATAATATAAATAATAATTATATTGTAGCTATTTTAGGATTTATTTTTATTTTACAGGCAACTTTCAATTTATTTTAACTAGGTACAATAGCTATTAAATAGTTATTAACTATTTAATAGCTACCTAGTTAAAATAAAGAGAAATTTACCTGTAAAATAAAAAGTAACCTAAGTTACAATTACACCTATCACTACACTATACTTTAAAAAATTATTCCTATTTAAAACTAAATACTTACCTATAAAATAAACCCTAAGATAGCTACAATGTAATGAATAAGTACATTGTAGCTATTTTAGGATTTATATTTATTTTACAGGTAACTTTGTATTTATTTTAGCTAGTTAGAATAGTTATTAAATAGTTAAGACTTCTTCAGCGCCCCTTGGATGATGACTTCTGCCGCTCCGGATCTCCTCTTCGGTTCCATCGGTGGTCGGCTGGCTGAAGACGGCTCAAGGTAGGATGATCTTCAGGGGGGTAGCGTTAGGTTTATTTAAGGGGGGTTTGGGTTAGATTAGGGGTATCTGGGTGGTGGGTTTTAATGTTGGGGGGGGTTATATTTTTATTTTACAGGCAAAAGAGCTGTTTTATTTGGGGCATGCCCCGCAAAAGGCCCTTTTAAGGGCTGGTAAGGTAATAGAGCTGGTAACTATTTAATGTAGAATAGGGTAGGGAATTTTTTTATTTTGGGGGGCTTTGTTATTTTATTAGGGGGCTTAGATTAGGTGTAAGTAGTTTAAAATTGTTGTAATATTTTTTAAATGTTTGTAACTTATTTTTTTTATTTTTTGTATTTTTGTTAGTTTATTAAATTGAATTTAATTGTAGTTAATTGTAGCTAATTTATTTAACTAATTTAATGATAGTGTAGTGTTAGGATTTATTTTACAGGTAATTTTGTATTTCTTTTAGCTAGGTAGTTATTAAATAGTTAATAACTATTTAATAACTATTCTAACTAGCTAAAATAAATACAAAGTTACCTGTAAAATAAATATAAATCCTAAAATAGCTACAATGTACTTATTAATTACATTGTAGCTATCTTAGGGTTTATTTTCCAGGTAAGTATTTAGTTTTAAATAGGAATAATTTATTAAAGTATAGTGTAGTGATAGGTGTAATTGTAACTTAGGTTAGTTTTTATTTTACAGGTAAATTTCTCTTTATTTTAACTAGGTAGCTATTAAATAGTTAATAACTATTTAATAGCTATTATACCTAGTTAAAATAAATTGAAATTTGCCTGTAAAATAAAAATAAATCCTAAGATAGCTACAATATAATTATTATTTATATTGTAGCTATATTAGGGTTTATTCTAAAGGTAAGTATTTAGTTTTAAATAGGATTAATTTAGTTAATAAGAGAAATATTATTTAGATTTATTTAATTAATATTTAAGTTAGGGGGGTGTTAGGGTTAGTGTTAAACTTAGGTTTAGGGGGTTAATAATTTTATTACAGTGGTGTAGGGGGGGCAGGATAGGGGTTAATAAATTTATTATAGTTGGCAACGGTGTAGGGGGGCAGATTAGGGGTTAATAAGTTTAATATAGGTGGCGGCAGGGTCCGGGAGCGGCGGTTTAGGGGTTAAACTATTTATTTAGTTGCGGCGGGGTCCGGGATCGGCAGGATAGGGGTTAATAACTTTACTATAGGTGGCGACGGTGTAGGGGGGGCAGGATAGGGGTTTATAGGTATTATGTAGGTGGCGGCGGGGTCCGGGAGCGGCGGTTTAGGGGTTAATACATATATTATAGTTGCGGCGGGGACCGGGAGTGGCGGTTTAGGGGGTAATACATTTATTTAGTTGCGGCTGTGTAGGGGGGGACAGATTAGGGGTTAATATGTATAATGTAGCTTGCGGTGGGCTCCGGGAGCGGCGGTTTAGGGGGTAATAACTTTATTTAGTTGCGGCGGTGTAGGGGGGGCAGATTAGTGGTGTTTAGACTCGGGGTACATGTTAGGGTGTTAGGTGCAGACAGCTCCCATAGGAATCAATGGGATGTTGGGCAGCAGCGAACATGAGCTTTCGCTATGGTCAGACTCCCATTGATTCCTATGGGATCCGCCGCCTCCAGGGCTGGAATAGTGCCTAGCGTACCTGCTAGTTTTTTGATAACTAGCAAAAGTAGTCAGATTGTGCCGAACTTGTGTGCGGAACATCTGTAGTGACGTAAGAATTGATCTGTGTCAGACTGAGTCCGGCGGATCGAAGCTTACATCACTAAATTCTACTTTTGCTGGTGTCTAGGGCTTGATAACTAAGCCAAATCAGCCTCGCCACAAATACGCTGCATAATTCCAGCGTATTTGAGGTTGACGGCTTGATAACTAGGGGCCTATGTTTCTCCTGAAATTCAAATCTAAGGGTATAGTGGTATTTAAGGAAATATCCAAAAAACCTCTCTGAGGTTTAATTTCTCCTCTCTATCACCTCCCCTTCTCCACAAAGGAACATGATCAATTGCTTGTACTTTTAATAGGTTTACATTAGCATTATGGTGATCCCTAAAATGTCTTGCTATAGGGGTGTCCGAATCTGGGTCCTCTATAGATCGCACATGTGCCAAAAATCTATCTTTTAGGGATCTTTTGGTTTTACCTACATACTGTTTAGAGCACCCCCTACAGGTCAATAAGTAAACAACATGTGTGATATTGCAGTTTATGAAAAAGTTAATATTATGTGTTTTCCCAGTACTAGTTGAAACAAAATTTTCCCCTTCCAGTACAAATTCACAGGTTTTGCAGATGTTCTTCCTACATCTGAAAAAACCCTTTCTCTGTTTAAGCCAACAAGTGTTCGATATTCTTTTAGAGCAATCTGAGGGTGATACATAATTCCCTATAGTTTTCCCCTTCCTAGATATAAATTCAAACCCCTCACTTATAATTTCTTTCAGTGTGGGATCAGTATTGAGAATGGGTAAGTTTTGTTTTATAATAGTACAGATATTTCTGTAATCTAAACTATAGGTTGTTATGAATTTAGGTTTTAGTTTATCACTGCTTTTGTTTGAATTTCTATGTTTCATGTTGTATTTCAACAACTCTTCCCTAGTGAGTGTGTCCACCTCTTTCCTAGCTTCATTCAGAATATTTGGTTCATATCCCCTTTCTATCAGACGAGCCGTAATGATGTCAGCCTGTTTTTCATAATCTGTTATCTTGGTACAGTTCCTTCTAGCCCTAATGTATTGGCCTTTGGGGATACCACGTATAGTATGTCTTGGATTATTTGAATTAAACTCCAATATTGTGTGTATATATATATATATATATATATATATATATATATATATATATATATATATATATATATATATATATATATATATATATACAGGAAAAACGAATCCTCCCTCCTAATCCAGCCACCTGGGTGCAAATATAGCCAAATGTATACTTCCAATAAATAATTCACTCTCAGGATTTTGTGAAAAAAAAGTCAACTTTATTAGATGACGTTTCAGGGAACTCAAGTCCCTTTCTTCAGAACAAAAATAATGTGACTTTGTTTTTTGATCTGAAGATAGGGATTTGAGTTCCCTGAAATGTCATCTAATAAAGTTGACCTTTTTTTTCCACAAAATCCTGAGAGTGCATTATTTATTGGAAGTATCTCTCTCTCTCTCTCTCTCTCTCTCTCCCTGTATGTATACATATATATATATCAATCTACCACCCCCAAACTAGACTATGCAAGGTGGCACAATTGCAACTCAATAGGTAGACAACAAATTTGATGTTGCATGTCAAGTAGTGCCGAATCTGCTACCTCTTGTTGGTATGCAGGTGTCTGAATGTAGGCCCCTGTACCATGGCGTGACATGTAACACAACTTGGACATCTGAAAGATCCCATCTTCTTCATTTTAGCCATGTTTCTTGCTTATAGCAGTGGGTAGGATCTGTAAGCATAAGTACATCCTTTAAGTTACTTGCCCGTTTGTATCCCATTCTTGGTGGGTCAAGTAATGCAAAGGGTAGGGTGGGGTCAGACTGTACTATCCACAATTTGT
This sequence comes from Bombina bombina, assembly GCF_027579735.1. Taxonomy (NCBI): domain Eukaryota; kingdom Metazoa; phylum Chordata; class Amphibia; order Anura; family Bombinatoridae; genus Bombina; species Bombina bombina. Next base: position 44,479,506 of record NC_069506.1, read on the forward strand.
CACATAGGCTCTTGGCAGTGACTTGAATGTTCGGTCCATAGGTTGACGTGAAGGTTAGTCACTGTTTAATGTCCTCTTTATTATGAGACAGTAGTTTTTCACGATCAGCCGATAATAAATCCTTGTGCACATCAGAGATCAGTTTGTGTGAATAGCCCCTATTGAGAAACTTCTGAGCCATCTCTTGTAGTTGAATCTCCGTTCTTTCCTTCTTGGTGTTGTTCCTGATAACCCTTGTCATTTGTGCTTTGGGAATTGACCTTATAAGCGATCTGGGATGGTAACTGCATGCCAGCAGTATGGAGTTTCTGTCCGTGGGCTACTGGAACAGTGTAGTAGCAAGACTATTGTTGTCTTTAAAGATCCTAAGGTCCAGAAAGTCTATTTCCTCTAGGCTTTTATTGGTCTTGAACTTAATAGGGGTGGACAAGCTGTTCAATTCAGATACCCATGTATCAAGTTCCTACTCTGATGCTCTCCAAATTAAGAAGATATCATTGATGTATCTCTTGTAACCCTGTATGCTGTTGTTATCATATACCTTCATGGTGTTGTTCTCGAAATCTTCCATGAAGAGGTTAGCATATGATGGGGCCATATTGGACCCCATCGCCATACCCATACATTGAAGGTAGAATGTAGTCTCAAATCTAAAATAATTCAGTTTTAGGCAAAGTTCAATTATCTTGCAGATAAATTCAGGGTCCAGTCCAACATATGGGTGATGTAAGAGGGCCATCTTGATGGCTTGAACCCCATTGCTATGGGGTATAACAGTATAGAGACTGGTTACATCCATGGTAACCAGCCAGTCAGTAGGTGATATGTCCATGTGTTTCAGGTTGTCCATCATGTCTGTTGATTCCCTGATGTATGACTTCATCTGTTTGACCAATCATTGTAGGTATTGGTCCACCCATATGGAAAGGGTTTGTAGAATAGAGCCTCTTGCCGAGACTATGGGTCTTCTGGCAGTTTGTCCTATCTTTTGTGCACCTTAGGTATGGTATACAACACTGGTGTGATGGGGTATGCCACCATCATCCAATCCAATGTGTTCTGTTGTATCCAGCCCTCCTCCAAACCTTCAAGTAAAACAATTTCGATTTCAGCTTAAAATTTCTTGGTTGGGTCCCCATCTAGGGGCATATAGGTGATGCCATCTTGTAGTTGGGACATTACATCATCCTTATAATCTTGATAGTCCAAGATGACTGTGGCTCCACCCTTGTATTTATGTGTAGTGTGATAGGAGCGCCTAAAGGTGGATTCCTGCTGCTAAAAAAGTTCTTCCCTCAAAGAGAACTAAATGGTGGATAAGAAGAAAAAATGGGGTTTATTTAGCAGCGCTAAAAAAAGCTAGGAAATGATGATACCAATCTAATTTATGTTTAATACAATCTATTTTATTTAAAAATTCTTATAACACATAAAAACAACAGCAAATGCTTTTCCTAATTAATAAAGGGACGTCTCCCTTATACAACACTTATAAAAACAGACTAGAACCATATAATCCTAGAATTTCAGGTATAAAGGAATTAATTCTATAGATAACATATGGCAAGCAACAAATTTCTAAGATAAATGGTGAATTAAATATTTAAAAGGCACAAATGTATCAATCCTAATAGCTTTACAGTTCTTCAGTAACAAATTCAGTTATAAAGTTACACAGTTACTTTCCTTGGACATATAATTGGCTCAGGTGTGCTGGATAGTTAAAAAGGCAAAAAACAGCCAATATTCTGATTTAGGTGCCAAAGCAATCGTGGTTAATGGAAATGGTTAATTTAACAGATGAATACCTTGATGTCTTTAAAGTTCAGTTTGCGTGTTTTAAAAAACGTAGTGCAAATTAGTGTAGAGGTACCTTAATCTGTCCTGGTTGCAACCGCTGATTATCTTCACTGTGAGGGATTCACAGACTGTTTGTTCCTGGTGCTTCTGATAAGTCACCTGACCTTCTCTTTGATTCAGAGGTCAGGGGTGATGATCCGTTCTGGTGATGTAGTTATCCTTTTTTTTGTTTTCCTTTCTTCTTATAGCCCAAATATTGTTTTCATCTGGGTTCCCTCAGACTTCTTAAGGTTTGAAGAAATCTTTGGTCAGTGTTTAGCAGTAACACCGTGAAATTTCTTGGTTGGGTCCCCATCTAGGGGCATATAGGTGATGCCATCTTGTAGTTGGGACATTACATCATCCTTATAATCTTGATAGTCCAAGATGACTGTGGCTCCACCCTTGTATGCCAGTCTTATTACTATTGTGGGATCCTTGGTTAGACACTCATTAGCCTTTATCTCATCCATGTTCAGATTATGTCTCCCCTGTGTTCCAAAAACAATTTGTGTGTCTTGTGTCACCATTCTAATGTAGGTTTTGATGCTGGGGTTAGTGAGAGGTGGATCAAAAGTGCTTTTATTTCTGTATTCAGATTATTGATCCCCTGATGGTGTTGCTTGGAAGTAATCCTTAAATTTTAAAAGTCTTTAGAACTTGTGGAGGTCCAACCATGAGTAAAATTGGTCTATTCGTGTGGCGGGTACAAAGTTTAGTCCTCTATTAAGGACCTTCTTTTCATGTGGGGACAGATCAAATGTTAGCAAAAATGTTTTGGGCAATTTTTTTTCAGAAAATTTCCGGTAACAAAGGGGGAAAAGGGAAATTAAACATCTTCTGTTTCTGTGTAAAAATTGGGTAATTTGTCACACATTCCCTAGATAGGCAAAAAATGCAGAATCTGTATCCTAGGTTTTCATCAAAGTGCTGCAAAATGCCTGAATCATCTATTTGATTTGCGGCATTTCTAGATTACACAATTTGATATTTTGGCCTCTCTAGGACATGAGGAACAAAAATCATTTTTAAACAAAAGCAAGAGAATTGTTGGTCTTGAGAGGACATGGCAGGTAAGCATTCATTTAAACATAAGCTGCATTTTGCTGGGGTGCTTCAATGCTTGCTGCTCCGTGAAGGGATTATGCAGACAGAGTTCCAGGATCAATAGTGCTAAAATTACATACTATAACAAATTTTGCACTACCATGTCCCTTTAAATCTACTCCGTTATTATTTTTATAAATTTGTGAAACTCCACCAACTTCCATAGAGCTGAGTACATCAGTAGGGGTACATAGCAACATTGATTTATAGTAAGAATAAATATAAATATGTATAACAGACTAAATAAAACAGGAGAATACATTAGTTGGACATTAGTTGGTAATTATGAACATACCTTCTTTTTTTTTTAACGTGAAGTATGTTATTAAGGCACAGAACAATACACAACCAATTGAGAGAATTTTAAAAATAATCTTTTTTTTTCTTTTCTTTTCACATATTGCATCTGATGTTGCTGTTCCAGCTTTAAATTCTGTAAAACCTTGATCAGAGCACCTTAAATAGATAAACACATGTTATTATTTTACATGTAAACTTATGGGCAAACGTTATTTAACTAGGGATTTGCGTTGGGAGATTTCGGACACCTCAGGATGCGGAAGAAGGTGGCCCTTTGCGCTGTACAGCTATTGTCAGAGCCAAATTTATTCTTGTGAAACAGCAACGCACTCAAATTTGTGCAATTCCAGATTTTAGTGTGTTGCTGTTTCACAAGAATAAATTTGGCTCCGAAAATAGCAGAACGACACAAAGGGTCACCTTTTCCACATTCAGAGGTATCCGAAACCTCTCAAAGCACATCCCCATATTTAGCTATCACTGCATAATTATAAAAAAAATATTTATGAGTTATTAGTTTAAATTATTCTTCATACAAATCCACTAGATGGTAATTCGGAAACAAACATCACTGCTGTAGTGTTTGTAAATCCAGGTGGTTTAGAAATATATCTGACACAGAGTCCATTTATACAGCAACTAACTACACACTTTATTTCCTGGTTCCTCACTCCAACAACACTGTCCCCGCCCCTGCTTCTTTGCAACAATTATATACATTTACAAGTCAGAGCACAAACTAGGAAGAAAGCATTATATATTATAATATCACAACAGACACCATATCTCTCCCTTACTTTAGATTAGAAACATAACAATTAAACTAAACATAAATATAACTATATATATACTATGCTTAATATCTAGAAATAAGACCAACTATATTTCACACAAAAGAGTTGCATGATGATATAATACATTACATGAAAACACATTATTTTTCATAGTTTTTAAGGTATTCAGGAGGTCTTCTGTTTTCTCTGAGAGGGTATTTTCGATTAGTATCTAAGGACTGATCATATGCTATGTTTTCTTCCCCCTCACTGCTCTCTGAGTTATCCATATTATCATCATGTTCTTGAAATAATTTGGGTATATCAGAATCATCATCTTCTGCATCAGATACTTCAGTGTCCTGTTCTTTGTGTAGTTTCTGTTGGCGCTCTACAAATAACCGATGATAATAATAATAATAAAAGAAGAATTCTGAGTAATTGTATGTCCATTTCTTACTGCAGTGATCATTGATCCTTGAATTCTTGTAACTGTATATGGGATGACATCATATAAAGTATCTATTCTGACTCAGATAGTTGTAATAATGATCTATCCCTTGCTGAGACCTCTATGCCTGGCCTGTATAAGAAGATACAATCACTGCAGACAATCCTTGTCAGATAGCTGAACTCACCAATACCTTGTTCATCCACAAAGTTGCTTTATTCTGAATATCAGGTTACAGCAGATAATGAATACAGCAGATGAATGAATGGTTAAAGTATTTTGCGGTCAAAAGATGATACTGATCGTAGCTTGCAATGAATTAACATGAGTGCTTGTTACATGAGGCCTGTTAGCTGTGGCCATGACACAGGAAAACTTAATAAAACTACAAGGGTGGAGCAATACACAAAAAGGAAATGCATAGTAAGGTCAGAGGTAAGATACTGTAAAGAACAGGAGCATTACCAAAAAGTGTCAGTAGATGGCAGTACAGAACAAACACAGGGAAGCCTAGAAAACAATGGTATAAAAATATATGACTTCTTAACTATAACAACATGAACATAACAGAGGCTATGTAATATTCTATGCCTCATTGAGGCAGCACACTCCCCGTCTGGCATAATAAATGTCACTATTTAAATCATAACGGAAGTTATGCACAACAATGTAATTTGCAGAGATGTCTTGAAGACCTGAAAGATATAAGGAGAACATACATATAATGCAACAACAACAATAATATAAACTTCAAGTTGTGTCAATTAAAGTTCAAGATACTTCCTTCTTAATGTCACAGGAAGAATCCAACAGCATACATAAGTAAGTTCAGTCTCCAAAGGGCAAGAGCAAGATAAGTTCCGTGATCGGTCTGATGAAAGTTTTTATAGTCCCTTGTCTTGCAACTTTCACCTCCACCTTACGCACCTTTCCATCATCACTAGGAATGCTCTTTACAATCAGTCCCATGGGCCATTAGATTCTTTCAGCTTGCTGGTCCTTGAGGAGAACAAGATCTCCAACCTTGATGTTAGGGTTCAAATGTTGCCATTTCCTGCGTCCTTGCAGAGTAGAGAGATACTCCATCTTCCAACGATTCCAGAAGCAGTTGGCAAGGTGTTGTACTCGCTTCCACTGATTGTAGCACAGATTTCCTGTTTTAATATCTCCAGGGGGAACAGGAACAGACCCAAGCTTCTGGGTAAGAAGAGTAGCTGGAGAAAGGAGAGTTGGGGCCTCTGGATCTACAGAAACTGGAACAAGTGGTCTTGAATTGATTATGGCAGATGCTTCTGCCAGGAAGGTAGTTAGAATCTCATGGGTGAGTCTTGTGGATTTCAAGTCCATAAGCATGGAGTCCAGTATTTTACGTGTGATGCCTATCATTCTCTCCCAGGAGCCACCCACATGGGAAGAATGAGGAGGATTGAAAATCCATGTACAGCCCTTTTCAGTTAAAAGGTCTTGAATTGGCCTAGAGTTGAGATGTAGCTCTCGACAGGCTCCAACAAAATTAGTTCCACAGTCAGATCTTAATGTTTTGACTGGTCCTCTGATGGCAAGGAATTGCCTTACAGCATTTATGAAACTTGAGGCATCCATATATTCTATTACTTCAATGTGTACTGCACGCACACTCATGCAAGTGAACAGCACTACCCATCGTTTGCTATTTGCTTGGCCACCGGAGTCGAACACTACCCTGATTTGTTTTGGCTTATGTGGATGATACACTCCGAAGAAAGGCAGGTACCAGCATTCTTGGAGTTTTTGAAGTGTTGGAGCTGTCTCGGAATGATCATTGTCAAAGAATGGGTTCAGGTTAGCTATAGGACTGTTTTTTGGAATGCCCCTCTTGTCACGGATACATTTACTTTCTGATCCAAAGACATCCTGTTGTACACTGCGTATTATGAACAGTTCACTTTCAGCAATATCCTTTGCAGAAAGAAACATTTGGCACACGTGCCAATCTTGACAGTGAGCATCTGTGGGCTTTGTGTGAAAGCAGTGTGCAATGTGGACTAACCTTGCAATGGTACGTACAAGCCTTGTCCACTTGGAGAAACGTTCAAAGCGTTGACAGCCCAAGACGAGTCTTTGTTCAGTTCTGGTGACAAGGGTTTTTACTTCAGGACGAATCTCTGGATCGTTGTCAGGTTCTAGAAGACTGAAGACATCAGCTGTGGTTTCTTCTGGATGATCCAGCAGGAATTCAGGGCCTATTAACCAAGAAGAATTTGCAAAGACACTTGCAGACACTGGCCTGGTGGCATGATCTGCAGGATTAATTTCAGATGGAACATAATGCCATTGTTTGGGCTTAGATGATTTCCTGTCTTCAACTGACAAGGCTATTTTGTTGTCATCACTTGTAGTACAAAACACTGTGGTACCCGGATTGTCATCACAAAAGATAGGAGTAACATCAGGTATTTGGATGATGTCAGAAGGCTTCTCCCTTACTTCATGATGGCGAGAGCACTGTTTGAAGTGGGATGCACGTCCATTTTCTAATATGTAAGTTTTGAAGGAGTGGATCTCAGATTACGTATGCATACTATTCAAGCATACATCGCCCACTATCACCCAGCCTAGATCAAGTCTTTGTGCATAAGGGGCATAGTCAGGTCCATTGCACTGCTCGCGTACTTTATGTACTCTGAGAATGTCTCTTCCTAGCAGGACCATGATTTCAGCATTCATGTCCATTGCCGGAATCTCATCAACAAGGTGCCTTAAGTAAGGATGGTGATAGGCAGCCTCTGGAGTAGGAATCTCTTCCCTTTCGCCTGGTATCTGGTCACACTCGACTAATGTTGGTAGGGGTATGCCTTCATTTCCTTTGATATGAGAGACCATGAATCCATTGGCCCTTCTGCCAAAGTCCTCTACACGACCAGAACAGGTTCTGAGAGTATACGGTGTTGCATTACCCTCTATGCCGAAGATCTCAAAGAATTTAGGCTTAACCAGGGATCTGTTGCTCTGTTCATCTATTATAGCATACATCCTAGCAACTTTCTCAGGTTGATCCTGTGGGTAAATCTTGACTAGACATACCTTGGCACAGCATTTTTAGTCTAAGCCTTCTCCACAGACTTCTGTGCATGCAGAGTAAACACTCGCTGTGACTGGAGCACGACTTTGTTGCTCCCCGCCATGAATTGAGACAGGGGTGGAGTCAGTTAGCTGCTGTGGGTTGTCTGGAAGTAGAGTAGGATGCATAGCTGTAACGTGTCTGTCGCTACTGCATTCTGTGCACTTTATAACATCTTTACAGTCTTTAGCAAAGTGACCATAAGAAGCGCAACACCTATAGCATACTCCAAGTTTCTGGAGAATCTCCCTGCGCTCTTGTAAAGTCTTTGCCCTAAGCCCACGACATTTCTTAAGAGGGTGAGGCTTCCTGTGAATAGGGCACTGACGATTAGGGTCTTTATCTCTCTCGCCCGAGTCACTCTGGTTTGCAGGAGAGGATACGGGTGATGAGATGTCTGTCCTTTTAACAGATATTGTTCTATTAAAGTCTCTTTGTTTAGCTGCCATGTTATCATACCTTGATGATGTTGGTAAGGATGATGAAGCAGGCAAGTTGGGTTCGCAGAAGCTGAAGCTGGGATCATTTCTCATCCAGGCTTGATCGCTGATGTACCTGCAAAAGTATGAGAATGGAGGAAAGGATACGTTATAGTCTCTTTTGTATCTTGAGCCCTGTTGTGCCCATTTCTCTTGCAGGTTATATGGCAGTTTAGACACCACAGGATTGACACCATGAGCAGTGTCCAGAAAGCTTAGTCCAGGTAGACGTGGGTCTGTCTTTGCCAACTCTAGCTCCATGAGGAGGTCACTTAATTCTTGTAGCTTGCGATAGTCTTTGTTTCCTATTTTTGGGAAGTTTTGCAGTCTCTTGAACAGAGCACTTTCTATGGCTTCAGAGCTACAATAGGCTTGCTCAAGTCTTGCCCATGCAGCAACAAGGCCTGCATCTGGGTGGTCAACATGTACTGTTCTCAGTCTTTTAACACGATCTGCAGATTCTGGCCCCAGCCACTTTATGAGCAAATCAAGTTCCTCCTTGGTTGTAAGGTCGAGATCAGCGGTAGCAGCCTTGAAGGTTGATCTCCAGGCCCTGTAGCTCTCTGGACAGTCGTCAAACCTTGAGAGGCTTGTGTTAATGAGCTCACGGCGTACCATGTATCTGGCGAAGTCAGTAAAGTCTGATCTCTCACTCTTTGGTGCCAAAGTAACTTGAGGAACCCCTTGGGTGTGAAAGTTCTTTGGTGAAGAAGGGTGAAGTTTACCAGGATAAAATGAAGTTGCAAGAGCATTTAATTGTGGTGTAGTCTCTAAGGCTTCTGCTAGCTGTGGCTTGAGCTGCGGCTTGTCACTGGAAGTCACCTTATTGTCATTGGGAGGTGATGTGGTTTGCTGCTTAGATGCACTTGTGTTGTGGATTTGAAGAGGATAAGGCATTTGGTGCTGAGAGGTCTCTGTGTTGAGATTGAGAACGATGGTGTTAGTAGTAGGCACAGGAGATGACTCTGTATCGTTGCAAATATTATGCTTTAGCACGTATTTACTAGTGCGTTCAACTGGGTCTTCCAGATCTGCTGGGATATGGCAATCTGAATTAGTACTTTCTCCCATTGCTTGTTCAAGGACTTTCAGCCTTTCTAGGGCTGCTGCTTCTTCCTTTTCCATTTGCAGAACCTTTATTTGGGAATCCACCTTTGCTTGCTGGGCAGCTATTTGTGCTTCCTGGGCAGCCCTTTGTGCTTTGCTTTGGGCTTCCATTTCTGCTTCCCTTCTGATAAAGGAGCTTTGCACTTTTTTTGATTCTGCATCAGCACGGGCCTCTATTAGCTTGTTGCTTAATGTTGAACTTCTGGAGCGAGAAGATCTAGAAGAACGTGCAGTGAGCTTAGTTGATGTGGATCTATGAGATCTGGTCTCCTGCAGTTGAGCAATGCGGAACTCTGCCTTTTCTTTAGCCATTTGCACTAAGAGATCTCTATGTTGGTCCAGTGCATCAGTCCTAGTCAGTTCTGCTGAAGAGTCCTCTATATTAAAGTCCTGTAAGAAGGCTATGTATTTTGCAGACAGCCGCTAGTAGCGTTCATATGCAGCAGATAGGTGATCTATAGAGTCTCTCAATTTGGCTGGTTGATCATTAAAGTGTGACAAAACTGACATGCATTGTGAAATTCTGTCCCATAGGTCTGACAGATTGCTGGAGAACTCATCTCTAGTGAATTCATAGTTTTCTCTGAGTTTATGTGTCGGTTTTATTGTACGTTTGGGTCTTACACTCTGTTCAGCAATATCTGCAGGATCTGCTCCCTGTATGTCTGTAGGTTCAGAGGCATGATGTATCTGCGTAGGTTCGGCTATAAAAGAGTGCTCAGAGCCTTGTCTAGACATTTTTTAAAGTTTTGCAAAAAATGGTACTGTCTCTTTAAGAAGACAAACAGCAGCTTAGACAGGTGGGGTAACAGTTAAATGCAGAGAAACAGTTTTCAACATTCAGATGAAGTGCAGTAAACTTGTGCGACATGTGCTTTCACAAGATGGCGGATGACCCTGAGCTTGATTGCAGATTAAACACACACATATACATAGCAGGCTGTAGGAATTCTATACATCTTTTGACTATTCTGACTCAGATAGTTGTAATAATGATCTATCCCTTGCTGAGACCTCTATGCCTGGCCTGTATAAGAAGATACAATCACTGCAGACAATCCTTGTCAGATAGCTGAACTCACCAATACCTTGTTCATCCACAAAGTTGCTTTATTCTGAATATCAGGTTACAGCAGATGAATGAATGGTTAAAGTATTTTGCGGTCAAAAGATGATACTGATCGTAGCTTGCAATGAATTAACATGAGTGCTTGTTACATGAGGCCTGTTAGCTGTGGCCATGACACAGGAAAACATAATAAAACTACAAGGGCGGAGCAATACACAAAAAGGAAATGCATAGTAAGGTCAGAGGTAAGATACTGTAAAGAACAGGAGCATTACCAAAAAGTATCAGTAGATGGCAGTACAGAACAAACACAGGGAAGCCTAGAAAACAATGGCATAAAAATATATGATTTCTTAACTATAACAACATGAACATAACAGAGGCTATGTAATATTCTATGCCTCATTGAGGCAGCACAGTATCCAACTTGTGTCGTCTATCTTGCCTACACAGGACTCTGTCTCCAACAACAAAAAGAGCAGATTTAGTATGATAATATTTATCCGCATAAGCTTTCATCTTGGCTTTGGCATGACTGTCTTTTTGTATTAAGTCCTTGTTGAGTGTCTCTGTTAGCGAATCATTTATATCCGAAATTTTGATCCGAAGTTTGCGATTGAATAACAGCTCTGCAGGTGATCTGCCAGTAGTACAATGGGGAGATGATCGATAGTCTCTCAGAAAAGAGTATAAATTTTGTTTCCATGGTCTACCTTGCGCTGTAGTTGCCCTTAGAAATTTCCCCATAGAACACATGAATCTTTCAGCTTCTGCATTAGCTTGTGGCCACAAAGGAGTAATGCGCCTATGTTTAAATCCAAGATATGAAGCAAATTTATTAAACTGAGTACTGTTAAATGGGGGACCGTTATCTGTTTTAACAATTTTAGGAATTCCCAATAAAGAGAAAACTTTGTCTAAAACCGGAATAACAGTGACTGAAGATGTTGAGCTGATAACTCCTACTACCGGGTATCTTGAATATTCATCTATAACCACCATCAAATAATCTCTAGTAGGTAATGGACCATAAAAATGTATACTCACATTACACCATGGTGCTTCAGGCAATGCAGACATTTTTAAAGGTTCTTTGTGAGCTCCTGGAGTTGTGGCTTGACACACCATACAATTTCTCACCAACTTTTCTGCTTGTTGATCTATTGATGGAAACCACACTTTTTCTCGCAATAAACTTTTCATTTTAACTATTCCTTGGTGACCTTCATGTGCTAAGGATAATACTTGCTGTTGTAAACATGTCGGAACGACTAGTCGATAACCTCGCAAGATAATACTGTTGTCATTATTCACTGAGAGTTCTTTGCTAAATCTTGCAAATGACTTCAACTCTTTTCCATTTATTTTGTCAGAATCAGCTGTGTACCATTTTCCATTCCGAACGAATACAGCGAGTTTTTGCAGTATAGGATCAGCTAATGTTGCTTGTTGTATTTCTTCTAAACTCAATGCTTTAGGTATAGCATGATTAGTAACAAAATTGATATGTTCCTCTGCATCCATGGAACTTGGTGAACTTGTGAATTAATCTGTTGATATAGGATGTCGAGACATATAGTCTGCTGGGTTCTCTTTTCCAGATTTGTAAACCACAGTAAAATTATATGGTTGTAGTCTTAAACCCCATCTTTCTATTCTAGCGGGCAGTTTGGATTTTGGATTATTCTAGATCAACTGTAAATGCTTATGATCTGTGATCAGTGTAAATGGACGACCATATAAATATAAATGAAAGTATTCACAACTCCAAACTATTGCCAGAGCTTCACGTTCTGTTTGAGAATAACGTTTTTCCACATCATTTAAAGAACGGCTACCATAAGCAATTATATAATGCTTGCCTTTGTCTCTCTGCGCCAGAATAGCACCTAAACCAACAGGGCTAGCATCTACTAAAAGAATAGTTTGCCGTTGAGGGTTAAAATAGGACATTGTCTTGTCACTGGTCAAACTCTGTTTCAGTTGTTGAAAAGCTTGTTGTTCAGTTTCAGTCCAACGCCATGGCACACTTTTCTTTGTTAACTCTCTTAAAGGTGTGGCAATAGTAGAGAAATTAGGGATAAATCGAGAACAGTAGTTTACCATCCCTAAGAAACTTCTGACTTCACTGGCGTCTATTGGAGGATTTGCATTCTGAATTGCTTCCACTTTCTTTGGGTCTGCTGATATGCCTTCAGCTGGAAAGACAAATCCATAAAATTCTAGTTTAGTTTTGTTAAATTCACACTTACTACAATTTAAGGTAAGTCCTTTCTCATGAAGTCGCTCAAAAACTGCTGTGAGATTTTTATCATGGTCCTCTTGAGTAGCTCCAAACACAATGATATCATCGCTGAAGTTTTTAACTCCTGGAATTCCAGATAATGTTTGCTGTATTGCATTTTGAAATACTTCAGCAGCAGAAGAAACATCAAAACTTAGGCGCTTGTATCTCCACAATCCTGTGTGTGTTGAGAATGTAGTTATATATCTGCTTGTTGGATCCAATTCCAGTTGATGATAGCCTGATTTTAAATCAAGTTTGGAGAAAACTTTTGCCTGGTTGAGATCATGAACTATATCATCTAATGTTGGAGTAACGTGGCGCTCCCTGATAATGGCAGTGTTGGCTTGCCTCATGTCTATGCAAATTCTTACACTATTTGGGTCTTTGGGTTTTGGCATTGATACTATTGGGGAGACCCATGGAGTTGGCCCCTGCACTCTTTCGATGATTCCTTGTGTTTCAAGGTTCCTGAGTTCAGCATCAACCTTGTGCCTTAGATGAAATGGAATTCTTCTATGTGGTTGTATTACAGGTTTTATATGTGGATTAATGTGCAGCTGTACTTGAAAATCTTTCAATTTACCAATGCCATTAAACAAATGGCAATACTGCTGTACTAACCGATCTGCTACAGATCCTGTGTCCTTTCTAGGTGAAATTGCATTCATAAGCTTTATAAGTCCCAAACTGGATGAAGTTTCAAAACTCAGAAGAGAAGAATTTTGACCCTTTACAACATAAAACATAGTTGCTGTTTTGTTGTGTTTAAATGCACATGTGGCTGTAAATTTACCAATGACATTAAGGGGTTTAGTTGATCCATATGCATATATATTTATTTTACTCTGTAATAACTGTGTTTGTGGTTTTAACATGTGAAATGTTTGTTCACCCACTAAATTGACAGCAGATCCTGAATCAATCAATGCAGTGATTTTAATGTCATTAATGAGTACATCAGCTTGTGGCTGAGTTAAGTTACACATGTTGTTTACTACAAATACATATTTGTCAACATTGTTTGAATATTGTCCTTTTTGATCAGGAGATCTGACTAGATTTACTTTCCACTGTTCTGATGTATGTGGCTCAGTATGTGATTGAGGTATTTGATACAGTTTTGTTCTACATTGCTTTGCAAAGTGATTAAATTTTCCACATGCCCTGCATTGCTTATTCCTTGCAGGACAAGTCCCATTATGTGGATAGAAACCCCCACAGTTCCTGCTTAACACACAGGAGGTCTGGTTCTTTCTTGTGGGCTGTACTGTTGAACTGTCTTTTTGAACTCCATTTGTAATAAACTGATCTTCAGTAGATCTATTTTCTATCCTTGCAGCTTGCCTGTCAGCAATTTCTAATGTTCTGCCATAATCAAGCAAATCTAGATAGTTCAGATTGTCTCAGTGCATATTTCCTAAATTTTGAAGAAGTGCAGCTTTGTATTATCTGTGCTTTAATCTCATTTTCAACATTAGAAAACTCACAATTCTTTGCTAGTAAACGTAACCTGGTTTGAAATGCATCTAAAGGTTCATCACCCTGTTGTGTTGCCTGTCTGAATATGTATATTTCATACTGAGTGTTCTTTTTAGGGAGAAAATATGTTGTCAGTTTATCTTTAACATCATGGTATGTGTCAGTGGTTGCAGACAAGGTATCATAAATGTCATACACTTTTTCTCCAGCTAAATGAAGCAGTAAAGCCTTTTTTTCTGTTTGCATCAGTAACATCCAAAGCAATAAGAAAATTTTCAAATCTCTTAATCCATTTTAGCCATCTTGGGCCTACTGAGCTAAGTTCTGCATCAGAGTCAAACTCAGGGAAGTTGTAATCATTACATGCAGCCATTCTTGTGTGTGTATTGCAGCAGGTTACTCACTGTTTGCTGAGACAAAGTAATAGGGTTCAAACATAATCCTCGTCGCCAAAATGTAGTGTTTGTAAATCCAGGTGGTTTAGAAATATATCTGACACAGAGTCCATTTATACAGCAACCAACTACACACTTTATTTCCTGATTCCTCACTCCAACAACACTGTCCCCGCCCCTGCTTCTTTGCAACAATTATATACATTTACAAGTCAGAGCACAAACTAGGAAGAAAGCATTATATATTATAATATCACAACAGACACCATAACTGCTATATTCAGCTTTTACATCTATGCAACTACTTGTCAAGACATTTGTCTAAGATGGGGCTAAGGGGTCAATTTATTAAAGTCTGGCGGACATGATACGCTGTAGCGTATCATGTCCGCCAGACATTGCTGAATGTGGACAGCATACGCTCTCCGTATTCAGCATTGCACAAGCAGCCAATCGGCCACTAGCAGGGGGTGTCAATCAGCCCGATCGTATAGGACCACTCTAGACCACTGCTTCTTAACTCCTGTTTCCAGCGAGGCTGAAGGCTTTCGCAGAAACAGGGTGAATTGACCCCTAAAAGTTATTTCATGATTCATAATAGAGCATATAATTTTAAGCAAATTTCTAATTTACTCCTATTATCCATTTTTCTTTGTTCTCTTTGTATCTTTATTTGAAAAGGCAAGAATGTAAACTTAGGAGCTGGCCTATTTTTGGTTCAGCACCCTGGCTAGCGTTTGTTGATTGATGGCTACATTTAGCGCTACCCAGGTGCTGAACCAAAAATGGGCCGGCTACTAAGCTTACATTCCTGCATTTCAAATAAAGATACCAAGAGAATGAAGAAAAAATTGATAATAGGAATAAATTAGAAAGTTTCTTAAAATTGCATGCTCTATTTAAATCATGAAAGATAAAATTTGGGTTCAGTATCCCTTTAATTTTGTTGCACCTTTTAATAAATATTGATACAATTTCTGTATTTGCGCGTACAAATATTAAATGTAATACATACTTGGTCCAGGGTGTGCAATTAATTGACATAGAAAAATTACTGAAAGACCCATCTGGGCACGGTTCACACACTACGTCCGTAGTTGCTGTCCCTGTGAAGAAGGGAAAAAAAAGACCATTTAAAATGTTTTACAAAAATAACTGTAATACTATATTAATTATGAAATTACTTGTCTCTATGCTCCCAACAGTCCCAGTTTGGGAGCCACTTTTACTTCTCTGTAAATCAAGCTTGTCCAACCTGCGGCCCAGGATGGCTTTGAATGTAGCACAACACAAATTCGTAAACTTTATTAAAACATTATTTGATTTTTTTTTTTTGGTAACAACTGCAACCTGACATTCAACTTAAAGAAAAATTTGATCATGTCTTTTTACTGGACCTTTATAAGACCTATCTTCCCAGAGACAAATATCCCTCGCTTCACAATCACGCCTTTTTCATGTCATTGCTTTTTGGCCTACATTTGTGAGCAACTATTTTCAAGGATGAAGCACACAAAGGGGTCAATTTATTAATGTGCGAGCGGACATGATACGATGTAGCGTATCATGTCCTCTGCACATCAATAAATGCCGACAGCATACGCTGTCTGCATTTATCATTGCACCAGCAGTTCTTGTGAATTGCTGGTGCAATGCCGCCCCCTGTAGATTCGCGGCCAATCGGCCGGTAGCAAGGGGTGTCAATCAACCTGATCATATTCAATCAGGTTGATTTCTGTCCGCCACCTCAGAGCAGGCGGACAGGTTATGGAGCAGCTGTCTTTAGACCGCTGCTTCATAACTTCTGTTTCCGGCGAGCCCGAAGGTTTGCCGGAAACAAGGGGCATCAAGCTCCGTACTTGATAAATTGATCCCATTGAGTAAAATTAGAACCAAAATATCTGATGAGCACCTTGAGAACTCACTGAGAATTGCAACTACTTCCATCAAACCTGATATTGATGTATTAGTTTCTCAAAAACAATGTCAAATATCCCACTAGTTTTATGTTGCCATTTTACTTTTAGTATAAAAAATATAAAAAAATAATAATGAAGTTTTATTACTTAGATAACATTTTCTATATCAGTGACCACCTGCTTGACGATTTTAAAAGACCCTCCGAATAGGGCGGCGCATAATTAAGATTATTATGCGAGGACTTTTTTTGTTTATCTGTGTGGTGGCGGATAGCACGAAAATTATGCACAGACCTTTTCTTTAGCTCATCAGCTATTGTTAGTGTTAGTGTATTTTATGTGTGGCCCAAGACAATTCTTCTTCTTCCAATGTGGCCCAGGGAAGCCAAAAGATTGGACACCCCTGCTGCAAATGTTGTAGTTTCACATAGTGAAAAGGGGGACTGCCCAGACTAAAATACCCAACCACGCTTCCTGGAATGCACAGTTACAACCCCAGACTGTCTTGTACCCAACCTGTAGCCCATTTTTACTCTGCTCATGACCCATCATGCCCCTGGGTAAATCTATTACACCACATGACACAGTGACTCCAACCTTAGCCTCCCAGTCCATGACACTGGATTAAAGGTGAAAAGGCCTTCATAACCCCAAAAATGATCTCTCAATATTGTCTGGACCAATGAATTAAATAAAAAAAAAAAACAATAATAAAAAAAAGTTAAATAATGCACAAAGAAATCTTCTGCCAATAAATTAAGCTAAAATATTTGTAAAACTAGATGATGAAAGCAGAGGTCACAGTAACAAAAAATATATTTAATTAACATCTAGGCCCTCATTCCAATCCATCAAAAACCGTTGTGTGAAAAAGTGTTTTTTTTGGCTTTTTTTCTGCTCCATTCCAATCCATTTGAAGAGAAATTTGAGGTCAATACCAATATATCCGATCATGTTTATCAGTGTTTTTTCAGCTCCCAATCCATGCTTTTAAAGTTCTGAGTAATCACAAGTAATAACAACATTTCCGTATTGGGAAAAGTTAAAACCGGATCTGAGCACATAACAGGAAAATTGCACATACAATGCAATGTATAAATACATATACTGTCCCACCCACTATACAGCATAGCAGTACTACTATGATATTTTGTACTGTTAATAAGATCTATAGGGAATCACAACTGCAACATTAACCTCTTAAGGACATATGACGGAATTTTTCAGTCATAAAACAATTGAGCAAACTGAAAGCTGTGTCCTTAAAGGGTTAACAAATGGCATTTTATTAGTGTTTGTATTTCATACTTGCATTTTGGGGATTGTAAAATACACTATTCTTGTATTTATTAAGTGGGTTTCTCCCAGCAATCACGTTGTAGTGATCATGACTTAAAGCGACAGTCAAGTCCAAAAAAAAACTTTCATGTAATGTAATGTAATTTTAAACAACCTTCCAATTTACTTTTATCACCAATTTTGCTTTGTTCTCTTGGTATCCTTAGTTGAAAGCTAATTCTAAGAGGTTCATATGCTAATTTCTTAGACCTTGAAGACTGCCTCTAATCTGAATGCATTTTGACCACTAGAGGGCATTAGTTCATGTGTTTCATATAGAGAACATTGAGCTCATGCACGTGAAGTTACCCTGGAGTGAGCACGTCTGTCAAAAGAACTGAAATAAGAGGGCAGTCTGAAGAGGCTTAGATACAAGATGATCACAGAGGTAAAAAGTGTATTAATATAACTGTGCTGGTTATGCAAAACTGGGGAATGGGTAATAAAAGGATTATCGGTCTTTTCAAACAACAAAAATTCTGGTGTTGACCGTCCCTTTAAAAATTTTGACATTCAGTTATTTGTTTAAAACTGCAGTTGCCTTAGAGTTATAGAAATGCGGCAACGAGAATCCCCCGTTCTGTACAGTAAGAGCGAGGTTTGGAAATCGAGGTATGTACAGTAGGTTTCTGAAATTACTGCCTATACAGTGAATCCTTCAATGTTGGTCATTAAAACCTTGTCTCTTATCAATTTTAAGATTTATAGTGTGAGAACTGTTAAAATCCTGTTCTAGAAGATGAGATAAGTTGTGGCCACTGTCTGAATTTTGGATGACAATCTGGCTAAAACAGAAAACAAGGTTTTCTTAATGAAAAAAAAATATATATTTTTAACATATTAAAGGGACCTAAAAACCAACATTTTTATTTCATGACTCAGATAGAGAATACAATTTTAAACAACTTTCTAATTTACTTCTATTATCATATTTTCTTCATATTTTTACTATCCTTTGTTGAAAAGCAGAGATGTCAGCTCAGGAGTGAGCACGTGCCTGCAGCAGTTTTGCAACAGTGTGATACATTAGCAAGAACATAGCTAGATGGCAGCACTATTTCCTGTCATGTATGTGCACGCTACCTATCTAGATATCTCTTTAACAAACAATAACATGAGAACGAAGCAAATGTGATAAAAGAAGTATTCTCTATCTGAATATAATAAAAGAAAACATTTCGGTTTCATATCCCTTTTGTAACCAGTTCAACTGGCCAGACCAAAGGACACAGCAGTCCGGTAACAACCCACAAGGGGATCCACAAGGGAAAACGCTTGAGTGAAAGCCTCATCCACCAGAAGGACCAGAGTGAGGAGAGGTCCGAGCCCCCAAACAAACAACCTGGAAAATGAACCCCCCCCCCTGTCTGATATAAAAACCAGACCCCCAGGAGATAACACAATATCCAGAGTAATTTGGATAACGAGAAAAACTTGCAAGTCCCGACCCAAGGATGAGACCACCCATTCCAAGGAGCTCAGGAAGCAAAGGCCGTAACAAGGACACTAGAGCCCCTAGGCATTAAAACAGCTGCAAGATGACCAAGAACAAGGGGATACCTCGAGGACAAAGTCCCTCAAGTAAAGGCTAGTCTCCACATCACCTCTATGTGATCAGAGGAGAAGATGAATGAAGGATGCGGAACATCCCCCAGTACCAGGGAAAAACCCTAAGCAGACCCCAAGGAGACCACACTGCCCAATGTCCCTACAAAGGAACCAACTCCTGAAGTGAACCAGGTACCCCTAAGGAGACCCGAGAAACGGAAGAAGTCCAAAAGGTCTCAAGAAGAGAACCACAGCAGGAACAAGTCCAAGAACAATTTTCAGAGCATTAGAAAGGCCAAACCGCCCAAACCGGCGGCAAGGAGGCACTAAACCCCCAATCCTCCCACGAGAGGAGAGAAACTCTAGGCCCCGAGGAGATTGGAAGCAAGACAGAGTGATGCAGCAGAACTCCACTGACCAAGTCAACCAGATTGAAGGCTGAATAAGGATTGACACAATCATTCTTGCCACATGGACCCAGAAGTCCTTTTTAAAATGCTTAGCAGAAACTAGCAAAGAAAACAAGAAAACACAAATAATAATGTGAGCACTCGGTGCCCCACCAGACCAGCCAGGCAGAACAGGCACCACGTGTCTGAGGATTCCATGAGACAGAAGATCTGAATATCAGCAGGACCAGCTGCTGCTAGGATCATAACTGTCTAGTTGCCTAAATCCTCCCTCAGAGGGGAAGGTAGAAATAGACAAACATAGGACTAACGTGTCCCTTAACAAACTTCCGCAGAAGCAACCAGAGAGAATCGTTCCCAGAAAAAGGTGCCGAAGGAAACTATAATCGAAAATAAAAGACATCCTAACCGGATAAAAAGAAAATATATGGTAACCGTAGGTTAACGCCCAGGAAGAAACAGGCATACCCACCGGACCAACCAAACGGAACGCTGATCTTCCAACAAAACTGGGAAAGATCTCAATAAGCAGACAATCAGGAGATTACGTCATCCCCTCGTGTCTAATGAGGTGAGCCATTCGAAGTCGAAGACTGCGTATTCCCGTATCCATTAAGGATAGGATCCTCCAATAACTCAAAAACATGTCTGAGTAAAATGCGAAGGTGCGCTATTCTGCAGCGAAAGGCACAACACTCAGGGACAGCTAGACCCGCAGGGAACTGTACAGGCCCTCCCAAGGCCCGGAGACCTGGGACAATAGGGCACAAGTACAATCGCAAATAAACATCTGGACTTTGCAGGCGAATAATTGCCAAAAATATGTGAAAGTGAAAACGTGCTGCAACCTTCGGGGAAGCAAGCCACCCTGCAAGGAGGGATAAACATAATCTGGGTTACCTGCATGTGCAGTAGTAGGAAGCGGTAGGGAACTCGCCTCTCGGAGGACAGAACTCCCAGAGGCGGATGGCTCAGCAGTCCCTTGATTCCCCGAGCCCGAGGAACCAGGCTCTCTAAAACGGCATATCGAACATAACTGATTGACCTGTGTCAATGGGGCTAATACGCATTCTTCACAGGACGAGGAATCTGAATCTGAATTTTGAACAGTCTCAACATCAGAATCCTCCATAATTGGATAGAGATACCAAAAAATGGACTATATAATACAAAATCTAAACAGCACCTGACACCCACAATGGCTGGGGCACTCACAACCTCCTATGAACCAAATACCAGTAAACCAGAACTTCTCCGTCGCCACACGGTCAGGAATGTGGAAATGGAAACCAGAACGTAAGCATGCCCGGTCACAAGGTGAACCATACAGTCCAAAAAAAGCATGCCCAACCATAAGGTTGCGTTACTTCCAAAGGCCCTTATATTCCAAGCCATGAGCCCAGTTAACACTACACATCAGCAGGTTGAATCACATAACAAACATGACTAACCCCCCCTGTTCAATAATCCCCCTCAGGAGACATTAACCCTCGATTCCAAGATACTAATTAGGTGTCTCACTGAGACCCTGTATTTTAGTAAGTCCTGCAAGATAGCATCTCACAGGAAACAAAGAGTTACAGTGCATTCTGAAGAAGTAAAATGAAACAATCATTGACAGATAGTAGCCTCGCTTTTGCCATGGACTTGAGAGAAGATATCTGGCAGCGAAGCTCGTCAACGCCGATTGCTTGTGGAGCTGCTACTCTGAGTCAGGATGGTTTCGCAGAAAGACTCTCCCTGCATCTCCGGACTCTAACTTTCATCCAGGCTCTCACTGAGAGGCTGACAGGACTACTTAAAACTCCCATCCCATTCCGAAGAGTACTACCCTCCATAAGAGACGATCGAAAACTTCTGACTCTTCTCTGCCAACCTCCCGGGACGAAAGACAAAGAATGACTGGGGGATGAGGGAAGTGGGAGGAGTATTTAAGCCTTTGGTTAGGGTGTCTTTGCCTCCTCCTGGTGGCCAGGTTCTTATTTCTCAAAAGTAATGAATGCAGCTGTGGACTCTTTCCATTTAGGAAGAAAAATATATTTTATTTTATAAACATAAGAAGATATCCTGGATTATAATTGCAACTATACTTCATGGGACTAGAGTATAAAGGTTATAATAGGAAGGCCTGTAAGTCTACTTCATGATTATATATCCAAAAGCGTTCTTGTTTCTTTAGATTTAACATTCTATCCCCTCTCCTCTCATCCAAATTTATTTGTTCTATCGCTTTATATTTTAAACCAGTCATTTTTTTTCACGAACACTCCAGGATAAACACCACGTATTGGGATTGAAAATGTAAGCATGAAATGATTTTAAAAGTTTTTTCCATTAGTGGTTGATTTGACAAATTTATTTACAGGGTGGAAGTAGGTACAAGCATTACAGGTTTTCCAATTAGGATTAGGGTTAGATTCCGATCAGCCAATAGAATGCAAGCTCAATCTGATTGGCTGATTGGATCAGCCAATCCGATTGAACTTCAATCTGATTGGCTGATTTAATCAGCCAATCAGATTTTTCCTACCTTAATTCTGATTGGCTGATAGAATCCTATCAGCCAATCGGAATTCGAGGGACGCCATCTTGGATGACGTCACTTAAAGGAACCGTCATTCATCGTTCAGTCGTCGGTGGAAGAAGATGGCTCCGCGTCGGCTCGTCTGAAGATGGCTCCGCTCCGCTCCAGATGGATGAAGATTGAAGACGCCGCCTGGATGTTTACTTCAATCGGATGGAAGACTTCTTCAACGCCCCTTGGATGATGACTTCAATCGGATGGAAGACTTCTTCAGCGCCCCTTGGATGATGACTTCTGCCGCTCCGGATGTCTTCTTCTGTTCCATCGGTCGTCGGCTGGCTGAAGACGGCTAAAGGTAGGATGATCTTCAGGGGGGTAGTGTTAGGTTTATTTAAGGGGGTTTGGGTTAGATTAGGGGTATGTGGGTGGTGGGTTTTAATGTTGGGGGGGTTGTATATTTTTTTTACAGGCAAAAGAGCTGAATTCTTTGGGGCATGCCCCGCAAAAGGTCCTTTTAAGGGCTGGTAAGGTAATAGAGCTGTTAACTTTTTAATGTAGAATAGGGCAGGGCATTTTTTATTTTGGGGGGCTTTGTTATTTTATTAGGGGGCTTAGATTAGGTGTAAGTAGCTTAAAATTGTTGTAATATTTTTTCAATGTTTGTAACTTTTTTTTTTATTTTTTGTAACTTAGGTTTTTTTATTTTTTGTACTTTAGTTAGTTTATTTAATTGTATTTAATTGTAGTTATTTGTAGGTAATTTATTTAATTAATTTAATGATAGTGTAGTGTTAGGTTTAATTGTAACTTAGGTTAGGATTTATTTTACAGGTAATTTTGTATTTCTTTTAGCTAGGTAGTTATTAAATAGTTAATAACTATTTAATAACTATTCTAACAAGCTAAAATAAATACAAAGTTACCTGTAAAATAAATATAAATCCTAAAATAGCTACAATGTAATTATTAATTACATTGTAGCTATCTTACGGCTAGATTTAGAGTTTTGTCGGTAACGACCCGCGTAGCTAACGCTGGCTTTTTTCTGGCCGCACCTTTTAAATAACTCTGGTATTGAGAGTTCACAGAATGGCTGCGTTAGGCTCCAAAAAGGGAGCATACAGGCATATTTAACGCCACTGCAACTCTCGATACCAGAGTTGCTTACGGACGCGGCCAGCCTCAAAAACGTGCTCATGCACGATTCCCCCATAGAAAACAATGGGGCTGTTTGAGCTGAAAAAAAACCTAACACCTGCAAAAAAGCCGCGTTCAGCTCCTAAAGCAGCCCCATTGTTGTCTATGGGGAAACACTTCCTATGTCTGCACCTAACACCCTAACATGTACCCCGAGTCTAAACACCCCTAACCTTACACTTATTAACCCCTAATCTGCCGCCCCCGCTATCGCTGTCCCCTGCATATTATTTTTAACCCCTAATCTGCTGCTCCGTAAACCGCCGCTACTTACATTATCCCTATGTACCCCTAATCTGCTGCCCCTAACACCGCCGACCCCTATATTATATTTATTAACCCCTAATCTGCCCCCCACAACGTCGCCTCCACCTGCCTACACTTATTAACCCCTAATCTGCCGAGCGGACCGCACCGCTATTATAATAAAGTTATTAACCCCTAATCCGCCTCACTAACCCTATAATAAATAGTATTAACCCCTAATCTGCCCTCCCTAACATCGCCGACACCTAACTTCAAACATTAACCCCTAATCTGCCGACTGGAGCTCACCGCTATTCTAATAAATGTATTAACCCCTAAAGCTAAGTCTAACCCTAACACTAACACCCCCCTAAGTTAAATATAATTTAAATCTAACGAAATTAATTAACTCTTATTAAATAAATTATTCCTATTTAAAGCTAAATACTTACCTGTAAAATAGATCCTAATATAGCTACAATATAAATTATATTTATATTATAGCTATTTTAGGATTTATATTTATTTTACAGGTAACTTTGTATTTATTTTAACCAGGTACAATAGCTAAAATAGTTAAAATAATTACAAAATTACATGTAAAATAAATCCTAACCTAAGTTACAATTAAACCTAACACTACACTATCAATAAATTAATTAAATAAAATACCTACAATTACCTACAATTAAACCTAACATTACACTATCAATAAATTAATTAAATACAATATCTACAAATAAATACAATGAAATAAACTAACTAAAGTACAAAAAATAAAAAAGAACTAAGTTACAAAAAATAAAAAAATATTTACAAACATCAGAAAAATATTACAACAATTTTAAACTAATTACACCTACTCTAAGCCCCCTAATAAAATAACAAAGACCCCCAAAATAAAAAATGCCCTACCCTATTCTAAATTACTAAAGTTCAAAGCTCTTTTACCTTACCAGCCCTGAACAGGGCCCTTTGCGGGGCATGCCCCAAAGAATTCAGCTCTTTTGCCTGTAAAAAAAACACATACAATACCCCCCCAACATTACAACCCACCACCCACATACCCCTAATCTAACCCAAACCCCCCTTAAATAAACCTAACACTAAGCCCCTGAAGATCTTCCTACCTTATCTTCACCATACCAGGTTCTCCGATCGATCCAGAAGAGCTCCTCCGATGTCCTGATCCAAGCCCAAGCGGGGGGCTGAAGATGTCCATGATCCGGCTGAAGTCATCATCCAAGCGGGAGCTGAAGAGGTCCATGATCCGGCTGAAGTCATCATCCAAGCGGGAGCTGAAGAGGTCCATGATCCGGCTGAAGTCTTCTATCAACGGCATCTTCAATCTTCTTTCTTCCGGATCCATCTTGCAGACCTCCGACGCGAAACATCCTGCTGGCCCGACGGACTACCGACGAATGAAGGCTCCTTTAAGGGACGTCATTTAAGATGGCGTCCCTCGAATTCTGATTGGCTGATAGGATTCTATCAGCCAATCGGAATTAAGGTAGGAAAATTCTGATTGGCTGATGGAATCAGCCAATCAGAATCAAGTTCAATCCGATTGGCTGATCCGATCAGCCAATCAGATTGAGCTCGCATTCTATTGGCTGATCGGAACAGCCAATAGAATGCAAGCTCAATCTGATTGGCTGATCGGATCAGCCAATCGGATTGAACTTGATTCTGATTGGCTGATTCCATCAGCCAATCAGAATTTTCCTACCTTAAAGGGACAGTTTACTCAAAAATGTTCTCCCCTTTAATTTGTTCCCAATGATCCACTTTACCTGCTGGAGTGTATTAAATTGTTTACAAGTAGCTCCTTTACCCTTATATTGGCATTTGAAATTGTTAATTTAGCATGTGGTATCCCCACCTATTCTGAAAGTTTGTGGCCGCGCGTACCAGCTATAGATAAGCTTTGTAAACACAGCCAGCAGAAGAAATTACACTCCCAGTGTGATAAAGCAGAGATAAGGTAATAAAATGTTGATTTTCCATTGTTGTCTCAAAGTATTGGTGATTGTTTTAAGGACAGATATAAGATAAAGAAGCAGGTATATGTGCACAATGTGATACAGTAATGAGATCTGATTATACCTACAAGCTCAACCTATTTTATTAGGCTGTGGCTTCAAAACACAAAATCAGAGCTTTAATATACAGAAATAAACCTTAAAAAGCTAATTTTCATAATTTTTTTACTCTGCAGTTGGTAAAAAAGCAATTGTAAACACATTAAGGGAAAAACTATTTTACAGTATACTGTCCCTTTAATTCCGATTGGCTGATAGAATCCTATCAGCCAATCGGAATTCGAGGGACGCCATCTTGGATGACGTCCCTTAAAGGAGCCTTCATTCGTCGGTAGTCCGTCGGGCCAGCAGGATGTTCCGCGTCGGAGGTCTGCAAGATGGATCCGGAAGAAAGAAGATTGAAGATGCCGTTGATAGAAGACTTCAGCCGCATCATGGACCTCTTCAGTTCCCGCTTGGATGATGACTTCAGCCGGATCATGAACCTCTTCAGCTCCCGCTTGGATGATGACTTCAGCCGGATCATGGACCTCTTCAGCTCCCGCTTGGATGATGACTTCAGCCGGATCATGGACATCTTCAGCCCCCCGCTTGGGCTTGGATCAGGACATCGGAGGAGCTCTTCTGGATCGATCGGTGAACCTGGTATGGTGAAGATAAGGTAGGAAGATCTTCAGGGGCTTAGTGTTAGGTTTATTTAAGGGGGGTTTGGGTTAGATTAGGGGTATGTGGGTGGTGGGTTGTAATGTTGGGGGGGGGTATTGTATGTGGTTTTTTTACAGGCAAAAGAGCTGAATTCTTTGGGGCATGCCCCGCAAAGGGCCCTGTTCAGGGCTGGTAAGGTAAAAGAGCTTTGAACTTTAGTAATTTAGAATAGGGTAGGGCATTTTTTTATTTTGGGGGTCTTTGTTATTTTATTAGGGGGCTTAGAGTAGGTGTAATTAGTTTAAAATTGTTGTAATATTTTTCTGATGTTTGTAAATATTTTTTTATTTTTTGTAACTTAGTTCTTTTTTATTTTTTGTACTTTAGTTAGTTTATTTCATTGTAGTTATTTGTAGATATTGTATTTAATTAATTTATTGATAGTGTAGTGAAAGGTTTAATTGTAGGTAATTGTAGGTATTTTATTTAATTAATTTATTGATAGTGTAGTGTTAGGTTTAATTGTAACTTAGGTTAGGATTTATTTTACAGGTAATTTTGTAATTATTTTAACTATTTTAGCTATTGTACCTGGTTAAAATAAATACAAAGTTACCTGTAAAATAAATATAAATCCTAAAATAGCTATAATATAAATATAATTTATATTGCAGCTATGTTAGGATTTATTTTACAGGTAAGTATTTAGCTTTAAATAGGAATAATTTATTTAATAAGAGTTAATTAATTTCGTTAGATTTAAATTATATTTAATTTAGGGGGGTGTTAGTGTTAGGGTTAGACTTAGCTTTAGGGGTTAATACATTTATTAGAATAGCGGTGAGCTCCAATCGGCAGATTAGGGGTTAATGTTTGAAGTTAGGTGTCGGCGATGTTAGGGAGGGCGGATTAGGGGTTAATACTATTTATTATAGGGTTAGTGAGGCGGATTAGGGGTTAATAACTTTATTATAATAGCGGTGCGGTCCGCTCGGCAGATTAGGGGTTAATAAGTGTAGGCAGGTGGAGGCGACGTTGTGGGGGGCAGGTTAGGGGTTAATAAATATAATACAGGGGTCGGCGGTGTTAGGGGCAGCAGATTAGGGGTACATAAGGATAACGTAAGTAGCGGCGCTTTGCGGTCGGCAGATTAGGGGTTAATTATTGTAGGTAGCTGGCGGCGACGTTGTGGGGGGCAGGTTAGGGGTTAATAAATATAATAAAGGGGTTGGCGGTGTTAGGGGCAGCAGATTAGGGGTACATAAGGATAACGTAGGTGGCGGTCGGCAGATTAGGGGTTAAAAAATTTAATCGAGTGGCGGCGATGTGGGGGGACCTCGGTTTAGGGGTACATAGGTAGTTTATGGGTGTTAGTGTACTTTAGAGCACAGTAGTTAAGAGCTTTATAAACCGGCGTTAGCCCAGAAAGCTCTTAACTACTGACTTTTTTCTGCGGCTGGAGTTTTGTCGTTAGATTTCTAATGCTCACTTCAGACACGACTCTAAATACCGGAGTTAGAAAGAAATCATTGAAAAGATAGGATACGCAATTGACGTAAGGGGATCTGCGGTATGGAAAAGTCGCGGCTGAAAAGTGAGCGTTAGACCCTTTCCTGACTGACTCCAAATACCGGCGGTAGCCTAAAACCAGCGTTAGGAGCCTCTAACGCTGGTTTTCACGGCTACCGCCAAACTCTAAATCTAGGCCCTAGGGTTTATTTTACAGATAAGTATTTAGTTTTAAATAGGAATAATTTATTTAATGATAGTGTAGTGTTAGGTGTAATTGTAACTTAGGTTAGTTTTTATTTTACAGGTAAATTTCTCTTTATTTTAACTAGGTAGCTATTAAATAGTTATTAACTATTTAATAGCTATTGTACCTAGTTAAAATAAATTGAAATTTGCCTGTAAAATAAAAATAAATCATAAAATAGATACAATATAATTATTATTTATATTGTAGCTATCTTAGGGTTTATTTTACAGGTAAGTATTAATTTTTAAATAGGATTAATTTAGTTAATAAGAGTTATAATATTTAGATGTATTTAATTAATATTTAAGTTGGGGGGTGTTAGGGTTAGGGTTAGACTTAGGTTTAGGGGTTAATAATTTTATTATAGTTGCGGCGGTGTAGGGGGGGGGCAGGATAGGGGTTAATAAATTTATTATAGTGGCGGCGGTGTAGGGGGGGGCAGGATAGGGGTTAATAAATTTATTATAGTGGCGGCGGTGTAGGGGGGGCAGGATAGGGGTTAATAGGTATTATGTAGGTGGCGGCGGGGTCTGGGAGCAGCGGTTTAGGGGTTAACATATTTATTATAGTGGCGGTGGGGTCCAGGAGCGGCAGTTTAGGGGTTAATCAGTTTATTAGAGTGGCGGTGGGCTCCGGGAGCAGCGGTTTAGGGGTTAATCAGTTTATTAGAGTGGCGGTGGGCTCCAGGAGTGGCGGTTTAGGGGGTAATACATTTATTTAGTTGTGGCGATGTAGGGGGGGACAGATTAGGGGTGTTTAGACTCGGGGTACATGTTAGGGTGTTAGGTGTACACACTTCCCATAGGAATCAATGGGATGTCGGGCAGCAGTGAACATGAACTTTAGCTATGGTCAGACTCCCATTGATTCCTATGGGATCCGCCGCCTCCAGGGCAGCGGATTGAAAACCAGGTACGCTGGGCCGGAAAAGTGCCGAGCGTACCTGCTAGTTTTTTGCTAACTAGCAAAAGTAGTCAGATTGTGCCAAACTTGTGTGCGGAACATCTGGAGTGACGTAAGAATCGATCGGTGTCAGACTGAGTCCGACGGATCAAAGCTTACGTCACTAAATTCTACTTTTGCCAGGCAGCAGGGCTTGATAACTAAGGCGAATCAGCCTCGCCACAAATACGTTGCGGAATTCAGATGTATTTGAGGTTGACGGCTTGATAACTAGGGGGCATAGTGTCTGAATAGAGCTTGACAAAGGCTTTGTGAAGCCGAAACACGTTGCTCTATTATCTACTGTTTTTGGTCCCATTCTGGCCACCTTTGTGGTTCAGCAGTTACTACTAAGACGCTGACAATCTGCTATCCGGAAGCAAACAAAAAGTTTGCGCTCTATCCTTTGGAAGTCCCTGGAGTGTTAAAGCTGGAGGAGGTTTAAAGTTGTATTCTACCTTTGAAGGTCCCAGGATCGCTGGATTCAGAACTTAAAAGCTGGTATTCTTGAAGGTTATAGCCCAAGTAAGGCATCCGGAGGACGTATAAAGTGGGTTTTTATCTTTGGAGGTTCAAGAATCACAGCAAAGCAGCAGGTGTAATTAATAAAGTGCACCTTTTGCTTATGAACGCTTAATATCTCCCTAAAAAGGATTCCCTTTCAGTTGTTTCTTTTGCAGCATATTAACAACAGCAAGCACTTCAATTTATCTGCAAAACATCTGCTCTTTGCTTTTTTCATATTGCTTATGTTTTTTATGTTCTTTTATGTATTTTTAATTAATGTTATTGTTTGCTATTGTATATTTATCTGTTTTGTATATTATTGATTTTAAAGATTAAAAAAGATATAAGGTCTGAATTATCCAGCTCCATAACCTGTTCCCCTGGTCTGAGGAGGCGGACAGACGTCAGAAATCAAGCCGATCCAATACGTTTGGGTTGATTGACACCCCCTGCTTGCGGCCAATTGGCCGCGAATCTGCAGGGGACGGTATTGCACCAGCAGTTCACAAGAACTGCTGGTGCAATGATAAATGCTGAGAGCGTATACTGTCGGCATGTATCGTTGTGCAACGGACATGATCCGCTATATCGGATCATGTCCGCTCACATCATGATAAATAGGCCCCATAATGAGTTATATACTCACATTAAATATTACCTAATATCTATCTAGCCGGTTACTACACATATATTTAGCTGCTGTTTGCAGCGCAAGTACATTTTCTCTGCACTTGTTTTAGACACATGGAGGTAGTCTGAGCTCCCAAGTAAGGTCTTAGCAAAGTGGAAAGCGTGAGTAGTTGCAGATATGATTTCTGGTGTTACTCTGCTGAATTGCCTAAAAGAGCCAGAGTGTGTCCCTGTAAACTCGCAGTGGTTGAGTTTAAGGCCTCTAGTTATCAATGTCTGTCGGACCTGATCCGACACTGCGGATCGGGTCCGACAGACATCGCTGAATACGGCGAGCAATACGCTCGCCGTATTCAGCATTGCACCAGCAGCTCACAAGAGCTGCTGGTGCAACGCCACCCCCTGCAGACTCGCTGCCAATCGGCCGCCAGCAGGGGGGTGTCAATCAACCCGATCGTACTCGATCGGGTTGAATTGCGGCGATGTCTGTCCGCCTGCTCAGAGCAGCGGTCTTTTTGCAGGCTCGCCAGAAAAACGGGGCATCAAGCTCCATTCGGAGCTTGATACATATGCCCCTAAGGCTGCTTGGTAGAGCTCAGTGAAGAGTCTGGTTTAAGGTATCATTCACGGGTACTGGTGTTTTTTTTTTCCTGGGACAGGAGGTCCTGGGTATCACAAGAGAAGAGACTAATAAAGACGGAGGAGGAATAAAAGCAAAATAAAATTAGGTTTTTAATGCTGCTTTAACCTGCTCTGCTATTTCTGCTTGTTTTGTGGGTGACTAACAAAAGTCATAGCAGCTGAATTGAAATATACCTGAACTGCTAACATTATATCTTCTGATAGTTTTCTTAATTGATTCTTTAAGTCAGAGTAATTTAAGATTTTTTGGCTATAAAAACAGGCAGAATAAGATAACAAGCACGCAAGTATTCTACCTGAAGATTGTAAATAGGTCTGGTCAATTAGGCCAGTAACAAAATAATTAAAAGATTAAGAAGTACATCTTGGTACAGATGACTTACAATGTTTTGTTGAGCTAATATTTTAATTGTGTCTTTAAATATTTACATCTGGTTTGAAATATAAATAGTTGAAAACAGGTCTATTTAACTGGACCACTAAAAAAGTAATTGTGGCCTTAAGAATTGGTATCTGATCATTACTTAAAGGGCCAGTAAACCTATAAAATAATGTTATATAATTCAGCGCCATTACACTATAAGTGCAGTTCGCTCCTGCTGTCCAGCTCGCTCCTGACAGAGCAGGAGCGGGCTGCACTTAGGGCTCTATTTATCATTCATTTTAGAATTACGACTTTCAATTCTCCTATGAACTCGCCGCATCTCGCCCTTGCAAAGGCGCACATGTGCGCCAATATTTATCATTAAACCAGTAGTATTTTATCGCTGATTTCCATTGTCGAGATGCGGCGGATTATTGATAAATCTCACCACAATTTTTTAAAATGCGCCTTATTTATCATTAAAACAGCTTTCAATGTCGATTATTTCGAGCCAATAATGTTAATATCATTTTTTATGTTTATCCTTTGTTTTTTAATAACTAATATAATACTTTTCTAAATTTTTTAATCCATTTGATTATTATTATTTTTTTTTTATAAATTTTAAATCCATTTTAATATAATCTGCCTTGCATTACATCAATTTTACTTCCTCAATATTTATTTGAATTGGCAAATATTCAATATTGTGTTTGTAAAATATTGATTTTTTAAATATATATATATATATATAAATATATAAATATATATATATATATGAATGTATATTTTTTTAGTTCATAGCTGACATGATCCAAGCCCCCTTGGCATGACCCACATGACTATTTCTAAAGTGTTTCTATGGACAGTAAACTATTGCCATTCTACCTTTATTAATATTAATACAATTTCACATTTCTTTTCTGGTGAAATGTCTTTTTTGTAAATAATCTTATTTTAAACTAAACATACTTCATATGCAAATTTCATGGCTGCCTCTTATCACAGGCTTTTGAAATATCTTTTCAAAAGAGTTTGAAATTACACGTTGGCCATATAGATAACACTCTGTTCAGGCACTGGGGTTACTACACAATGCTAATGCAAGAGAATAGATAATAATCAGTGATAGTCATTTCATCAGTGAGCTGGAAGAAGTCCTAGGTAACCACAGATAAAAAAAAAAAGTGTATTAATATAAATGAGTTGTTAATGCTAAACATTAAACTCACAAATAAAGTGAATATCAATCTTTTGCAAACAATAAAAAAAAAGATTGTAGACTGTCCCTTATTCAATCTCATACATTGTTATATTGATTTCAGTGTTATGTTTATAATAATTTATAAGGACACCAATACACGGTTAAACATAAATATTTATTTTTTATCACAAAAATAAAAATAAAATTTGGTCACATTATGATAAATCAAATTGTATTGTTACATTTTTTCTATTTTAAGGCGCATGTCATGCAAACTTGAATAGTTTTCTTTCAGTCCTTTTTCAGCTTTCTTTAATATCTCCAATAACTGTTTCTTGTTAATCAATATGTTTTGATCTTCAGGTACTGTATAAAATAAAGAATAAGGTTATTCTTATGTATTTTTAAATCCATATATAAACACATGTCTGATATACTCACCCCAGTCATAATTAATGGTATCAGAGGAATCATTTGAACTATTTTCATCATGCACCTGTCTGTCCACCTCTTCTTCTTGCATCACTGTATAAAATGAAATTTTAGATTTTACTCCACTTGTATATATTAAAAATAATTCATTATCCTTTTTTTATTTCTTTCTCTCTCTATCTATCTATCTATCGCTCTATCTATCTATCTATCTATCTATCTATCTATCTATCTCTCTCTCTCTCTATTATATATATATATATATATTCGGTAGTACAATATTCTGTTATCACTAGAATTTTTCTAAAATATTATTACTTACTATCTTCGAAATCGTCTTCCTGCACAAGCACTTGTTCTATTTCAGAATCTTGTACCACTTCTTCTCTCTCCTCATTATTTGCCTCTCCATCTTGACGGTAATTCTCAACCTGAATTTCTGCATCATCTATGTATAACAAAACAATGGTTTACATTTCAAATAAAATTATTTTTTTATTATAAATGCAATAAAAAGTAATAAAATTAATTTAACCTTCCAAATTCGGATTCTGAAGTTCTTCTTCCTCATTTGACTCATTTTCAATAATAGGCCTTGCCCTACGTTGTTGCCTTCTTATTACTTAAACACAAAAAATGTTCATTTTATTGCCAACATTGTATGGATCTATAAATATATAAATTATTACAATTTATAAATACCTGGAATATCATTTCCCTCCCTGTCCATAAACACCCTTGGCAAGGGGTCAGATTCTCCACCAGAACTTGAGGAATTGTCATCAATTGGACAGAGATATCTCGGTGCTCTACGGTTTTTAACTATTTAAAAATGTAAACAAATTAGTTGCACTTTTATGTAAAATCATATGTAATCTACAATTTAATAGAAAAGAAAAATTATTAATTTGTACATATCTTTTTGAAAAAGACCATATTTCAAATGTTAGAAATAGATTAGATAATCTTTCTAAAATTTTATTTTATTTTATCTAATCGCCTTAATACTAGGATGTGCACAACATACTTTCACACATTCTTTTCTTTTACAAACATCAAAACAAAGTTGGCTTATAATTCTGTATAAATAGATAAAAGAAAGAATCAGACATATTATAAAAACCGTGTCATTCTTCAAGGGAGACAGTGTCTACTGTTGAATCCAAAGATTTACATCACTATCTCTTTTTAAACTTGTAAAGTAGAGAACCCAAACAATGTAAGTTAATTAACTTTAGAAACAACACTCAAGATAACTGTGAAAGTAAAATTCTATTAAAATGTGTTAGCCAATCACAATAGACAAATGTACAGCCATAAATCACCAGACTCTGAGCATATCTAGAATTTCTTTTCTCTAAGTGATTTCTAGAGATACAATAAAATTATATAACACAATTAAATTTGATAGTTTTATAAAATAAATCTGTTTTATGAAATTGATAAAAATACAAATGTTATATATACATTTCTGACGAACATACATTGTAAAAATTAAATCTGGATTATGTCAAAGTCTTACATTTGCGCAGGTAACACCGGATAAGTGTCCTCAATTTAGATTGTCTCCTGTACAAATCATTGTAGCGTTTTAGGCATTGCTTTCTCGTCCTCCTCTATCCAGATATACGCCTCACTCTTCTTACCATTTCACAGAGAATATTATTTCTCCTATCCTGGTCCAAGGTGTAAATTCCCCTTCTTTTTTTTGGAAAATATTTTTCCATTGTATAGGAAATTATCAATAGTTCACCTATAGAGAATTTCCTAGATCTTGCCATCTTGCTGTGCTGATTTCTATTTCTAGGGTGTAGCCAAGTAACGGAACTAATTTCTATTTAAAAATGCGCAATTACAAGTAATAAAATAATCCAATATTTTAAATCAATATTGATATAGATTGGTATTTCTATAAGTTTCAATCTATGTTTCAATATGTATTATAAACTTTTATTAACTTTTAGTTACATCCTAAGCTTTATAATCTTTATTGTATCAATTGTCTCTAATAGTTTCTAAGCAAACCTTAACTTTTTACTGTATTTCAACAAATGTATTTTTTTATGCTAGTATCCATCAAATATAACAATTGTTACTTTAACAGACTAAACTAACATGTAATAAGAATTTATATAAATATTATTCAAATTACAATATTTACACATAACCAAACACATGACCGTTATTCATTTTATTTTTATTTATAAATACTAATGCGACATAGGGATCTTTCCAGAAAAATAAAGTTCACGCCCTTTTCTCGCAACCTTTATGCACAAATTCTTTAAATTAGCTTGTAACTTTAATTTAAGTTTAGTTACATTGTGGATACCATTTTGCGCACTTTAACTACTCATTTTTAAGATGGCATCATTGCAAGCAGGAAAGACAAAAAGTGGGAGAAGTGTGATGTTCACCCATCGTCAAAATTGTATTTTGGTGGAACAAGTGGTGGAACATTATGAGGAGATAATCGGCTACCAGGCAAGAACTGTTAACCCACAGAGAAAGCGGGCAATATGGACCCAAATCAGCGCATCTGTGTCTTCAGAAGGTAGCTTTCCGAAGGATGTAAGGGCATGTCGTAAGAGGGTTAACGACATTAGAAAGAACATAAAAAAAAGGTATGCCAAGCAAAACAATCGGCTAAAGCAACAGGTGGAGGACCAGGATACAGGGCGGAATTGACTGATTTCGAACAAATTCTCTATGCCAGGATGGGGGATGCAGTTGTGGTCGGCCTGGATGTTCCTGGAGACACAATGGACTTTAGAGGTAAAATGTTTTTTTTATTATTATTATTTTTTTTTTGTTGGGTGGTGTTCTTACATTTGTAGGTATATTGTGAATTGAATTTTTTTTATTTATATTTAAGAACAACATGAGGATGTCTGTGGGGAAGAGGAGGTAAATGCACAGGAGGACCAACCTTTTGTCCATGAAACCACGTCTCAGGAACCTCAAGCTTCAACTTCCCAAACAAATAGAGATCGAGAAGAAAGCGCATGTAAGCAATATAAAAAATAAATTATATGTGTACATCATATCGTTACTTTGTCAGAGGCTTTTCAAAAAAGTGCTGTTGAGATAGAAAGATGGATAACACAGGAGGGAAGAGAGATAGAAAGGAGGGGATAGAGATAGAAGGTGAGAGAGATAGAGATCTCAAAAGAGAGGTGTGGGTGATGGAGAGAAAAAGAAAATGGTAAATAGAGAGAAAAAAGAGACTTTGCAGTGTTTGGAGATCGAGATCGCAAAACATAGGGTTAGAGGGGTGGGTGATGTATAGAGCTATGGGTGTGACTACTGTAATACCATAAATTGCCCTTTTGAACGGGCATAATTAAAAAGCAATATTAAGCACAAATAAATAACCAAACAAAATATATATTCTTAACATAATTATATAAATATAATGAACCTTGTAACGGAATTTAATTTGTAATCAAGCAGACAATGTTTGTATGGGTATTGAAATTCTTCGATGTTTAAAATATTTTTGAATGAACGCATGTGTACATTGAAATCTCAAAAATTGAAAATATAGTTTGTTAACCCTTTTATTTCTCAACAGGTGTTAGAGCATTGCTTCAAACTATGCAAGATAGTTCAATTGCATTATATGATGGTATGTATGTAAATGGTAAATTTTAAAGGTTAGATATGGTTGTTTTTATTTTATTTAATTTGTTTTTTAATTTTATTTTTGTTTTTGAAGAAGAACAGGTCGAATTGACACTGCAACCACTAGTCGAGGACACCATCAATCAAGACGATGATGATGATGATGAGACACAAATACATGGTCACACACAGGAGGGACCAACACCACCTGATTTAAATACACCTGCTGCAAGTCCAATGGTCAACGAATCTGACATTGATGAAACAGCAGAAGAAGTCAGACAACCTCCAATCACAGAGCGAACAAATGACATACAGGCACTGACAGATATGGCATCCTCATTTAGACAGGAACAAAGTGCTTTTTTTAAGGAACTCATTGAATTACAGAAACAAAGGAACAATATTCTGAAACGTGATTCAGAAATAAAAAGTGAATATTATAAAAAAAAAATAGAAATTATGAATAGGAGATCTCAGAATTGATACACAGAATCCAAAAAATTAAGTGTATATATTTTCTGGTTTTTAAATTTTGTTGTGATTTACATTTATTTTCGCTTTGTTTGTTTTAAAGTTTGTATTATTCATATTTATATATAGTTTGTTTTGGTTATATTTTCATTAAAGATATTTATCCCTTAATAAAAGAAACATTTTTGATAAATAAGCAAAAGTTTTATTTTTTCAAATGGGTGGAGTTAACTTCAATATCAAAGAATTGTGTACATTTCTTATAAAATAATTAAAACTCGGGGTGATGACATGTATTCTGAAAAAAAAAAAAAAAAGAAATATTAGTAATTCAAATACATAAAATTTAATAGAATAATACACAATTCTAAATAGTTTGCAATAATACTTACATGAAAAATATCTTTCAATAATTTCCAATCTATTTTGTACACCTGCCCTTGTAGTGTGTCTGCCTATAATTTCTTGAGGGATATAAGTGTCATCTGTGGGATCATTGGGACACTCCTCCTCTAAATTGCCTTGGGAAATTGCAATGTTGTGCAACATGCATGCAACTAGAATTATATCATTACATTTTTCAGGCGAATATTGAAGTGCTCCTCCAGACCTATCCAAAACTCTGAAACGCATTTTTAAAACCCCAAAAGTTCTTTCGATAGCACTTCTTGTGCTACGGTGGGATTCATTAAATTTAATTTCTCCTCTGGTATGTGGCATTGGGACAGGTGTCAACAGCCAAGTTCGGCACGGATAACCACTATCACCTATTTTTTCAAAAGAAAAATTGATTAGAGATTATAAATAATTTAAACATTACAATTAATCATAATTCATATATATATTAATGACATGTATAAAGTGCAAATCAGAAAAAAACTTCCAAAAAATACAGAGAACTGATTGCATTATAATTAGATTATATGGAAATAAATTCATATTTACCTAATAGCCAACCGTGTGGCATGTTGCCCTGTTCAAAAGCAGAAAATAGTGCAGATTGTTTTAGGATGTGGAAATCATGACATGATCCAGGAAACCAAGATCGAACAGCCCAAATTCTAAGGTTTGCATCACACACAGCCTGTATGTTTAGGGAATGAAAGCTTTTCCTGTTCCTATATTGCTCCTCCCTTAGGGATGGTGGTCTAAGAGCAATATGGGTGCAATCTATAGCACCAAGAACATTGGGCATACCGGCTACTTGGTAAAAGTTGGACTTCACTGTATGCCATTCATGCACATTCCTAGTAACATAAATAAATGTAGAAAGATGTTTTAGAATTGCTTTTAAAACAATTGTTAAATGGCGGCAAAATGAAGGCTGACTCATGCCCACAACATCACTGGATACAGCCTGAAAAGATCCGGTTGCCAAAAAATGTAAAACTGCGAGTAATTTCAAAAGTCCAGGTATTGCCCTTGTTCTTCTGGTTCGGGGATCAATGTCATTTTTAATCAGAGAATATAGATTCAAAATGCTTTCTCGGTTTATCCTGAATTTGCGCTTAATTTCACGATCGGATAATGCCTCAAGTCCACAACGGGGCAAAAACAATCGAGGAACTCTTTGCCGTCTCCGGAACATATTTCCATCATTTTCACGATTTTCATGGGACTGAGCAAGAGAAATAGCGGCCAAAATAAAAAAAACTCCATCTTCTATGAATAAAATATGGGAGTAAATTGTAAGTTCTCCTACTTGGTTATGGAGTATTTTCACGGTCGGATTTATAGGAGAATTATAGGTTCTCCTTTGGCGCAAAATAATGATAAATATGATTTTCGGCGATTTGTTGGGAGTATTTCTAAAAATACGACTGAAATCCATTGTTTTTTGGCTGTATTTGGCGCACTTGTGCGCCTTGGCGAGAGCGAAAAACTGGTCGTATTTTTAGGTCATATTACAGCTTATTTTGGGCGTAAAATGTGTTGATAAATAGGAGAATAAATCCGACAGAGTAATTATAGGCGCAAAAGTAGGAGAATTATGATGATAAATAGAGCCCTTAGTGTAATGGCGCGGTCGGGCCAGGCTGTGACTAGACAGCTGGCCAGATGCGCTCTGTAATAAAAACAGACCCGCTCAGTAGAGCACAGAGAGCGGGTCTGAAAAGCAGGATTTTTTAATATAAATTCACAGGCACTATTAGGTTTAATAAAGCTAGCGCTAATATAATGTTATATAATCCTGCACTATGTGCAGAATTATATAACATTATTTTATAGGTTTACTGGCCCTTTAAAGGGCTGAAAATAGGCCTGTTTAATCGGGCCATTAAGAAAATATTACTTACTAGTCCTAAAGCCCGTGTGCATGGGCCATTTTTTGCAGTACAGCATTCCCACCCCTTGCTTTCTCTCTCCCCCTCTCTTTTGCTCTCTCTCTCTATCTCCTCTCTTTTGCTCTCTCTCTCCCCCTCTCTGTTGCACTCTCTCTCCCCTCTTTTGCTCTCTCTCCCCCCTCTTGTTTGCACTCTCCCCCTCTATTTTGCTCTCTCTCCCCCTCTCTTTTGCTCTCTCTCTCTCCCCCTCTCTTTTGCTCTCTCTCTCTCCCCCCTCTCTTTTGCGCTCTCTCCCTCTCCCCCCTCTTTTTTGCTCTCTCTTTCGCCCCCTCTCTTTTGCTCTCTCTCCCCCTCTTTTTTGCACTCTCTCCCCCTCTCTTTTGCGCTCTCTATCCCTCTCTTTTGCTCTCTCTCCCCCTCTATGTTGATCTCTCTCTCCCCTCTCTTTTGTCACTCTCTCTCCCCTCTCTTTTGCTCTCTCTCTCTCCCCCTATCTTTTGCGCTCTCTCCCCTCTCTTTTGCTCTCTGTCCCCCTCTCTTTTGCTCTCTCTCCCCCTCTATGTTGATCTCTCTCTCCCCTCTCTTTTGCCACTCTCTCTCCCCTCTCTTTTGCTCTCTCTCTCTCCCCCTCTCTTTTGCGCTCTCTCTCTCCCCCTCTCTTTTGCTCTCTCTCTCTCCCCCTCTCTTTTGCTCTCTCTCCCCCTCTTTTTTGCTCACTCTCTCTCCCCCTCTCTTTTGCGCTCTCTATCCCTCTCTTTTGCTCTCTCTCTCCCCCCTCTCTTTTGCGTTCTCTCTTCCCTCTCCTTTGCGCTCTCTCCCCCTCTTTTGTTCTATCTCCCCCCCTTTTGCTCTCTCTCTCTCCCCCTCTCTTTTGCTCTCTCTCCCCCTCTCTTTTGCTCTCTCTCCCCCTCTATTTTGCTCTCTCTCCCCCTCTTTTTTTTCTCTCTCTCCCCCTCTCTTTTGCTCTCTCTCTCCCCCCATCTCTTTTGCTCTCTCTCTCCCCCTCTCTTTTGCTCTCTCTCTCCCCCTCTCTTTTGCTCTGTCTCTCCCCCCTCTCTTTTGCTCTCTCTTTCCCCCTCTTTTTGCTCTCTTTCTCTTCCTCTCTTTTGCGCTCTCTCTCCCCCTCTCTTTTGCGCTCTCTCTCCTCCTCTCTTTTGCACTCTCTCTCCTCCTTTCTTTTGCACTCTCTCCCCCCTCTCTTTTGCGCTCTCTTACCCCTCTCTTTTGCGCTCTCTCTCCCACTTCCTTTTGCGCTCTCTCTCTCCCCCTCTCTTTTGCTCTCTCTCCCCTCTCTTTTGCTCTGTCTCCCCCCTCTTTTGCTCTCCCCCCCCTTTTGCTCTCTCTCCCCCCTCTTTTGCTCTCTCTCCCCCCTCTTTTACTCTCTTTCTCCCCCCTCTTTTGCTCTATCTCTCCCCCCCTCTTTTGCTCTCTCTATCCCCCTCTTTTGCTCTCTCTCTCTCCCCCCTCTTTTGCTCTCTCTCTCCCCTCTTTTGCTCTCTCTCCCCCTTTTTTGCTCTCTCTCTCCCCCATCTCTTTTGCTCTCTCTCCCCCCTCTTTTGCACTCTCTCTGTCCCCCTCTATTTTGCTCTCTCCCCCTCTCTTTTGCGCTCTCTCTCTCCCCCTCTCTTTTGAGCTCTCTCTCTCCCCCTCTCCCTCTCTCTCCCCCCCTCTTTTGCTCTCTCTCCCCCCCTCTTTTTCTCTATCTCCCCCCCTCTTTTGCTCTCTCTCCCCACTCTTTTGCACTCTCTCTCCCCCCCCTCTATTTTGCTCTCTCCCCCTCTCTTTTGCGCTCTCTCTCTCCCCCTCTCTTTTACTCTCTCTCTCCCCCTCTCTTTGGCTCTCTCTCTCCCCCTCTCTTTTGCGCTCTCTCCCCCTCTCTTTTGCGCTCTCTCTCTCTCCCCCTCTCCCTCTCTCCCCCCCTCTTTTGCTCTCTCTCCCCCCCTCTTTTTCTGTATCTCCCCCTATTTGGCTCTCTCTCCCCGCTCTTTTGCACTCTCTCTCTCCCCTTCTATTTTGCTCTCTCCCCCTCTCTTTTGCGCTCTCTCTCTCCCCCTCTCTTTTACTCTCTCCCCCTCTCTTTTGCGCTCTCTCTCTCTCCCCCTCTCTTTGGCTCTCTCTCTCCCCCTCTCTTTTG
This sequence comes from Bombina bombina, assembly GCF_027579735.1. Classification (NCBI taxonomy): domain Eukaryota; kingdom Metazoa; phylum Chordata; class Amphibia; order Anura; family Bombinatoridae; genus Bombina; species Bombina bombina. Next base: position 44,520,758 of record NC_069506.1, read on the forward strand.
CGCTCTCTCTCCCCCTCTCTTTTGCGCTCTCTTCCCCTCTCTTTTGCGATCTCTCTCTCTCCCTCTCTCTTTGGCTCTCTCTCCCCCTCTCTGATGCTCTCCCCCCCCTCTTTTGCTCTCTCTTTCCTGTCTTTTACTTTATCTCCTCCCTCTTATGCTCTCTCTCCCCCCTCTTTTGCTCTCTCTCCCCTCTTTTGCTCTCCCCCCTCTATTTTGCTCTCCCCCTCTCTTTTGCTCTCTCTCTCCCCCTCTCTTT